>NC_138769.1:49019470-49386970 GCF_965119305.1 Pelophylax lessonae | reverse complement strand
AGTTATTACTGTCAACTTCCCTGGCTACTGTGGCCAGGGAAGAAGCTAATGGAGCATAGTCTGTGCTCAGTTAGCTTCATTGGAGTGTAGGGGGAGACATCAGGGATCTAACTGACCGCTGATGTCTCATCAAAGAAAAACTGATATTATAAATATGTTATCACATAGGGGCTATTAGCTATGACCTATCCCAGACTGATATATATATATATATATATATATATATATATAAAATAATGTACTATTCAAGTGGGTGGTGTGGTTTACAGGCACACTCATAAGACTCAGACTAGTGGTCATTGATGTTAATGTACCTGTGCATACAGGCACATTAAAAGCAATGTGCCGCATTAAGATCAGAGTAAAAAAAAAAAAAAAAAGACGCCTGAATGCTTATAAACGTGGTGTTTTTGGAGCATTTGTGCAAGATCCCTAAAGGGTTAGTTCACCTTAACCTAAAAACCTAAAGGTAAGGGGCACCTGTAAACAAAAACAAACTGCAGCTTAGACCAAGGTCAAAGGCATAGGTGTAGGCCATTTACGTACCTCCAGAAGCCTGGCCTGAAAACTCCCAGAGATTGAATTGCGGTGCCAGTGGTAATCTGTTGGCCGGCACCTGCTGATCGCCATCTGCTGTCTAAAATCACAGCATAACCGGGTAGTCGACAGGGCGCACATGCGCTCCCCCTGCCCAGAAGGGCCAGATCATGTACTAGGTATGTGATCTGGGGCAGCAAAACCGCCTTTCCGCTGTGCAACTTCAATGTCAGAGTATGACGAAACAGGAAGGGAGGAGCGGTACACTGATGTCACCGTAATACTCAAGTCTTAGAAGGACGGGGGTTTTTTTGTGTGCCAGCCTATGCATTCAATTATAGGCACTATACTTGCATCCTTATTGTGTAACTTTTAATTATATGTACAATAAAACTTTGCGATTTTACACTATGTGGAGCCTTTTATGCTTTGGGGAACTCCTATGACAACCGTGTTAAGAATGGTGTGTCAAATGGGAACACCCTCTGAAGCTTTAAAGGCTCTGACTGGGTATGGAACCACAAGCGCTTGTGCCCTTTTGTAATAAGAGATCTATATAATTCGGTAAGCACGTTTTTCAACCTTTGGTGGTGATAATAACATGCAGGATCACACTTGGTAGTGGTGGATGGTGGAGATACTCAACAGCATACCTCCCAACTTTTTGAGATGGGAACGGGGGACACCTATTAGCAAAAGTATGTAGGCATAGGACACACCCCTTGCCACGCCCCCTTAAAGTAAAATTATTTAAAAAAATGATTAGTTGATCCCACAAGTGCTTTTTATTTTACCACTACTATTCCTTTATACTGGGTTTTGAAATTTACAGATGCAGCAATTCAGAAATTGGATGAAAGGTTTAGCACTGGGAAATACTTAATGAAAGATAAAAAGTGCATTTTATATACAACTATATAGAATCAGACAAAAATGAGGGACAAATGAGGAAGACAGAGGGACATTGTTCCAAATCAAAGACAGTCCCTCCAAATCAGGGACAGTTGGGAGCTATGCTGACCAGGAATATTATAACACACTTGTGGACTTTTTATGTTCATTTATTTAGTAATAAACAAGCAATTTGCATTTGCGCGCTATTCTTTTTTAAATATACATGTCTTTTGGTTCATAGCTGCAGCAGCTTTAGAAATACATGGGTATGCTCCCCCAAATTTTTTGCCTGTTTATTATGTATTCGGTCTGACCAGACTATCGAGGTTGAGCAACCCTCCCCACCCCCCCACACACACCTGTACTCAATCAGTGTCCACCATCAAGTGGATATAGGAGGAGTCCCCTGTAGTGCATTTGCACATCTTCCCCAGCAAGGAGTGTTATCTCCAAGGGTTAGAATGGCTGGATTCATCTTTTTCATGGATAGTGTAGGACCCACTGATAATGGGGTACTTTGACGCAGTAGTGGGCTTGAGCACGATATGGCCATATGGTGGGACCAAATCCCCATTTTTATTTATGGATTGTCTTCAGATTTGGTAGTAATTTCTTTTGCATTTGCGCGCTATTCTTTTTTAAATATTTATTTAGTAATATCTCACTGATAACTTGCTGCTTGCACCATTTGTTTATTTATTTGCTATATATAGCGTGTTTTTTCTTTTTCTTTCTATCTGTTATACGGTCGGCAAGTGGTTAATGAAAGCTGCACAGTTTGTGTTTATCTGCAGGCACCCCCAGGGCCGGTGCTACCACTAGGCGAACTAGGCAGCCGCCTAGGGCACACTGCCACCTAGGGCGCAGCCATGGCCAGTGCCACATTCCTCTCCTGTCACCTCCTCATCCCCAGTGGATGTCACCTCTAGAGAGGGGGGCAGTGTGTACAGGAAGGGTTGTGTGGGGTTAAAGGGGGGCAGTGTGTATAGAAAGGGGGGTGAAGAGTTAAAGGGGGTGAAGCATTAAAGGAGGGCAGTGGGTGCAGGAAGAGGGTGTAGCGTTAAAGGGGGGCACAATGTGCAGGAAGGGGGGCAGTGTGTTCAGGAAGGGAGGTGTAGGGCTAAAGGAGGGCAGTGTGTACAGGAAGAGGGTTTAGGATTAAAGAGGGCAGTGTATGCAGCAAGGGGAGTGTAGGGTTAAAGGGGGGAGGGGATTATGTGCAGGAAGGGGGGGCAATATGTACAGTTTCTTTGGGGGGGGGGGTGCAAGTAGCTGGTCTTGCCTAGGGTGCAAAATAATCTAGCACCGGCCCTGGGCACCCCTTACCTGCATAGGCAGTTTTTTCGGTAAAGGTGAACTAACCCCTTAATGAATACATCCCATTATTTATGTGTTATTCATCTGTGCCTGGAGTTCAGCTTTAAGCTGATAAATGCAGTGCTCTGATTGGTTGCTTTAAGCACTGTCTCATAAACCAATCCCAAGGTGCAAATGGTAGCAGAACCTTTGCAGTATACGGCTGTTCATAATAAAATTATCCAAAAGAGAAAAAGATTGACTTGTTTCTGGAGCCATTACTTCTCTTTTCTCCGTCTCCCAAGCTGGGGAAAGCTTTATATATGGTAATATGTCTTGACTCTGTTTTTTTCCTGAAGGTATGTGGAGGTCACTGCTAAGCCCAGAGGAACGGAAGCCATGATGGAAATGAGAGTGGTTGCCTAGGAACCACCAACCTTCCATGGCATGTTTCTCCTGCAGCAGCCTCACCCTGATGCCTGGAGATGGAGGAGCTGCATTATTCACCTCACGTCTAGCTGACATTTTTTTTTTCTTTTTGTTATAGAAAAACAGTGCCAGCTATGCCTGAGAAATGGCTAGCACATAGATTTAAAGGGTTAGTTCACCTTTATCAAAACACTGGCTATGTAGATAAGGGATGTCTGTAGATAAAAACACACTGTGCAGCTCTGACTAAAGTTAAATGATGCCCTTGCTGTAGGTTTAGGCCATGAAGCCTGACTGTAATAATTCCAGGGTGTTTCTAGGACGTTGCTAAGTGAGGCCTAGTCGTTACTGCTCAGCTCCTCAATCACAGGAGTGAGCTCTCAAACACTGAGCTCAGAGCTACTGCATCCGGGGAGAGATAGAGAGAGAGAGAGAGCATGTGAGGGGTTTGAATCTGAGAAAAAGCTCACTCCTGTGATGGTGGAGGGGAGCATGACTAGGCCTTAGCTACATTATAGCAACATCTTGAGAGTACTACAGTCACACTTCCAGAGGTTCGTAAATGGCCTACACCTAAACCAAGGGCATTTTTTAACTGTATTCAGAGCTGCGCAGTTTTTTTTTTTTTTTTCTCTACTGACGCCCCTTATCTGCATAGGAAGTTTTTTGGTAAAGGTGAACTAACCCTTTAACCACTTAAGCCCCGGAAGATTTTACCCCCTTCCTGACCAGGGCCTATTTTGCGATTCGGCACTGCATTACTTTAACGGACAATTGCGCGGTCGGGCGACGCTGTACCTAAACAAATTTGGCGTCCTTTTTTTCCCACAAACAGAGCTTTCTTTTGGTGGTATTTGATCACCTGTGCGATTTTTTGATCACGCGCTATAAACAAAAAAAGAGCATCAATTTAGCAAAAATAACAATATTTTTCACATTTTTTATATGAAATTCCCCCCCCCCCCCCAAAAATGTAAAAATCAAAACTTTTTAACATTTTAGGCCAATTTGTTTTATGCTATATATTTTTGGTAAAAAAAAATCACAATAAGCGTATTTTGATTGGTTTGAGCAAAAGTTTTTGCGTTTACTAACTAAGGGAAAGATTTATGTAATTTTTATTGTTTTTTTTTTTTTTAACTAGTAATGGCGGCGATCTGCAATTTTTTTTTTTTTGCAGAACTGCCACATTGCGGCGGACAGATCGGACCCCTGACTAACATTTTTGACACTTTTGGGGTTACCAGTGACATTACTACAGTAATCAGTGCTATACATATGCACTGTTACTGTAAAAATGACACTGGCAGGGAAGGGGTTAACTTTATTAGTGATCAAGGGGTTAAGTGTGTCCCTAGGGGGCTTGATTCTAACTGTAAAGGGACGTGGCTTGTGATGTAACCACAGAGACATACGATCCTACATAGCAGGATCGTATGATCTCTGCAGTTACACCAGGGAGAATGACAGGCGGCTTTGTTTACATCAGCCGTCTGCCTTTCTCCCTCTCCAGCGGGAGATCGCGAGTGGCCGGCGGCATCGGGGATGCCCGTGAACGAGCGGGGATGGGAGCACGCCTCTGCCGGCGCTCGCTCACCCCCTGCATGCAGGCTCCTGGGCGAGCGACGTAGTACTACTTTGCCCAGGAGGGGCTGACTGCCACAGTAAATATATATAAATGTATCCTCACACAAAAAAACAAACAAACCCTGCAGAACAAAGGCATAATGAGCTAGTTTGCATCGCATACTAGATCATTATGAAATACTTACCTTAGAATGAAGCCCCGACGCGGTCGCCCGGACACCGCTGAGGGAGCTGTCATGTCTCTTCCGGGTTCAGCGGCTCCGGAGCTGTGAGTGGCCGGAGCCGCGATTACGTCACCCCTGCGCATGCGCACGGGAGGTCACTTTCCGGCAAGGAGCCGGCAAACCTTCAGAGCGCATGCGCCGCTGGTATCAGCGGCTGCATGGAGGGCAAATATCTCCTAAACCGTGCAGGTTTAGGAAATATTAAATTTACCTACATGTAAGCCTTATTATAGCCTTACCTGTAGGTAACAGTTAAGTATACTCCGATACTACCGCTTTAAAGGAAACCTGTCAAGAAGATGCACCCAATGCTGGAAGCCACCATTACCTGATTCCTACATTTTTGCTTAAATTTCTACCTAGAATTCCACTTTAAGGCCCCTTGGACATTAGGCCGTTTATCTGCAGTGGGTCCGTCCTGGGATTTTAGCACACCCTGGTCTCCGTCTCTGAACGCAGAGTGCCCTGAACGACGGTACAGCATTCAGCCACAGCCTGCCATAGACTTTGACAGGCTGTCTGCAGCAGGGCAGGATGCTGTACATGTCCCTCCTAGGTGCACTAAAACATTGGGAGTGAAGCATTGCAGATAGACGACCCCATGTGCAGAGAACTTGTGTATATCTGCGCATAAACATACACTGTATTGTCAATAGTATTGGTACGCCTGCCTTTACACGCACATGAACTTTAATGACATTCCAGTCTTAGTTCGTAGGGTTCAATATTGAGTTGGCCCACCCTTTGCAGCTATAACAGCTTCAACATTTCTGGGAAGGCTGTCCACAAGGTTTAGGAGTGTGTCTATGGGAATGTTTGACCATTCTTCCAGAAGCTCATTTGTAAGGTCAGTCTCTGCTCTAATTCATCCCAAATGTGTTCTATCAGGTTGGGGTCAGGACTCTGTGCAGGCCCGTCAAGTTCCTCCACCCGAAACTCGCTCATCCATGTCTTGATGGAGCTTGCTTTGTGGGCAAGGAACCCAGTCACAGATGAAACTGCTTCAACCCTTGTTCCTAAGCTACTGTGTGTATTATGACATTGTTAGACATTAGACTGCAGTATCCGCTCCTCAGGGGCGGGAACTAATGTGAATAGTCTGTGTACTTTGCAAAGGACTGCTATTATATTAATTAAAGAAGTATAGATAGGGAAAAAAAGCAGATTCATTTGTTTCCAAAAAATTAAAGTACAATGTTGGACATTTAATAGAATAATCAACAATTAATTATCCAATCTTTTTCCAGTTCCTCCTCGATTTGTGGTGCAACCCACCGACCAAGATGGCATTTTTCGAAAAGCTGTGATACTGAATTGCTCTGCAGAGGGATATCCTGTACCTACCATTGTGTGGAAGTACTCAAAAGGTAATACCCACAACCATGCCTTGTGTTGTAAGTCACCTGCCCTGTGTCTTTCCCAGCATGAACAGCAGGGGGCTAGTACCTTGTATCCATTCTGAAATCTGAGAAATATGAATTGCATCTGGATGGGAAAATTGGCATATAGTATAGCCACCCTTTTGTGCTGAGCCATTTTGTGTCGTTAGCTCACCCCCATGCTCTTATCTTTTAGCTAGCTGCTCTTTTTCATTTGACATTTGATTATTTTCACAGCCCCTCCCCTTTGTTTGATCTAGTTTATTGACTCTTTGTTCTGATCCCTATGTCAAGCCTGTTTAGTTATTCCCTGTCCATTGTTAGATATAAGCAGTTGCCATGCCCCTTGCCCTTGTGGTCCATTTGCATCTTTTGCTGCCAAAACACATTTCTCCCATTACAGTAAAACCTTGGATTGCGAGCATAATTCGTTCCGGAAACATGCTTGTAATCCAAAGCACTCTTATATCAAAGCAAATTTCCCCATAAGAAATAATGGAAACTCAGATGATTCGTTCCACAACCATTTATTCATAAGTCTTTCAGTTTATAGTCTATATACAAAGATTATAGCAATAGAGCAAGGTTGTGTCATCATAAAATGTCCATCCACAAATGGCGCCTCCACAAGGGCATTAGAAGCAAAATCCAGCAGGAGCTACAGAGTATAAAAGAGAAGAGAGGCGCCTCTAAGTGTAACAGTATGGGGACATTTAATGAAGGTACAACATTTAGCAACTCACATGGTTGAGGATTTAAGAGGCACATCTAAGTATGCAGGCATCCGAGGTAAAGCTGTCCACATAGACCATCTTCTGAACCACTGGCTCTCACCGATGTCAGTCTGCAATTGTCATTGGGAAGACTACCCTGCAGTAGAGTGATCTGAAAGAGAGACTTTGAATCGCTCATGGAGCGCAGCGTGGAAGGGTGTGATGAAGATGGTAGTGCAAAGGATGGTCTATGTGCACAGCTTTACCCCGGATGCCTGCGTACTTAGATGTGCATGTTTTAATCATCAACCATGTGAGCTGCTAAATATTGAACCTTCATTAAATGTAACCATATTGCTACACTTAGAGGCGCCTCTCTTCTCTTTTATACCCAGTTGTGACATGATGCTACTTGTATATCAAGACATCGCTTGTATATCAAGTCAAAATTTATTAAAAAAATTTGCTTGTCTTGCAAAGCGCTCTCAAACCAAGTTACTCTCAAACCAAGGTTTTACTGTACTTATGTATCCTGGACAGCCTGTTAAAACAGCCCCACCCATTGATTTTTCCTTTGGCCATCCCCACCCATTGCTTTAGGTTTTAGTCCATTGGACAGCTTCACCTGTAGTTCTGTGGGCACTCCCACCCATTTTATTAATCCTGTGGACATCCCCATCATGGTTTTAGTCCCATGGACAGACCCACCCATCGCTTAGGTCACGTGGACAACCCTTCCCTATGTTTTAGTCCTGTGAGCAACCCCTCCCAATGCTTTAGTACTGTGGACAGCCCCATCATAGTTTTAGCCCTGTGGAGAGCGCCATTCACCGTTTAGGTCACATGGACAACCCCATCATGGTTTTAGTCCCGTGGACAGACCCACCCATCGCTTAGGTCACGTGGACAACCCCTCCCTATGTTTTAGTCCTGTGAGCAACCCCTCCCAATGCTTTAGTACTGTGGACAGCCCCATCATAGTTTTAGCCCTGTGGAGAGCGCCATTCACTGTTTAGGTCACATGGACAGCCCCATCATGATTTTGGTCCTGTGGACAGCCCCATTCACTGTTTAGGTTTCAAGTACAACCCCCATTTTGGTTTTAGTCCTGTGGACAGGCCCCTCTCTCACTGTTTAAGTCATGTGGATAGCCCAAATATGGTTTTAGTCTTGTAGACTGCCCTCCCATTGTTTAAGTCACATGGACAACCCCATCATGGTTTTAGTCCTGTAGACAGCCGCCCAAATATTTAAGTCACGCAGCCGGGTACCATCATGCTTTTAGCTCTCTGGACATCCTCACCCATTGTTTAAGCCACATGGACAGCCCCATCATGGTTTTAGTCTTGTGGACAGCCTCATCCAATGGTTATGTTGACAGCCCTATTACTGTCTTAGTCCTGTGGACAGCCCCCCTATTGTTTAAGTCAGGTGTGTAAGCGGGGCAGGTGGGTGGTACCTCCTCCATGTTCCCCTCCTCATTGGGCGCCAAGTGTGGGTCACATATGAGGCCTACCCCGGGGTGAGTTTTTCTGGGCTATGATAGGCACTTTGAACAGGGTCACTTGCCTTCCACATGGTGTTTGCCTTACTTGTGCCGAGCATCGTGTACACTTAAGTAGATGACTGAACTCTAGATAACTCTCTTGATGTTAATTTACACTGCTACGGTCACTGTTGCATTTAGGAGGGAAATGCAGAGCCAATACCCTCTCCACCCATCCGGCGTATCTCTTGCTACCTCACTCCCATGAGTCTAGTGCAAGCTCTAAAGCGTGCACTTCCTAAACTCTTGCTCTCCTGTACCTGTGCACAGGCTGAGGGCCTCAGCAGTGCAGCTCTGCTCCTGTTGCTATGGGAGATAGATCACTGCGGAATGAGTGGCAACAACATCTCCCTTACTGCAAGAGACAACCTCACCTGTCACATATTCACGCTTCACGACAGGCTGCATGTGAAACATTCCTTACCCTTGGTAACCACTTGCTTGTACTCCACACTGTGTTAACTCTCATGTAGCACTGTCCCCGTAGGGCTTGCTGTGTGATGACTTCTTGGGCCTCCCTCTGGTTACCTTGCAGACAGTCACTAGGCATTTTTCACACATCCATCCTTACTCCCGTTTGCTCGTTACTCAATAAACAGTCAACGGTATTTGGTTTTGTATTTATTGTGGAGCTTGGATGGGAGAAGGGAATAGTGGGATACTCCAACTGAACTATTAACAGTAGATAACGACAACTCTCACTTGGCCTAACCAGGTTATTTGTGGAAGCAGAAATACTGCTTTAACCATACTGCCACGTGTATGGATGAATTAAGTCTTCTTGCTCTCTTTAGCAGCAGAATTGATGCAACTACTTTATCTTCAGGACACTCTCTATCATCTCCTTGACTGACACCCTTCCACTGACTGTTCCTCTTGAAGGGATGGCCCTCACATGACAGGCCCCATTACACAGATCTGTACTCACTGTAGGCGGAATCAGATCCTTTCCAGTGTCTCCCTTCCAGTCAGCTCTGCAGGACATCCGGGTTCAGCTCCTATCTGACTTTCAGGCCCTCAGGTTGACTACCCAAGACCGCATGGCAGCTTCTGCAGAGGAGGGGCAGCTGCCCCCTCCCTCTGGGACCCCGCTCCCCAGCCAAAGACCCCTAGCACATGTGCCCTTGGCATTTATACAGTCACCCAGCATTCACGGAGGCACTTTACACTTTGCCAAACACCAGGGCTGTAACAATGCCTGTGCCCTCACTTGTCAGGTTTCCTCCCACTGTCCAGTATTGGACCAGTGTGAAACATTCAGACAAGCTGAGCTGCATCTGAGCATCATGAGCAGACCCCCTCTTCTAGCACCTACCTAGGAGGGTGCTACACTTACGAAGCTGTCTTTATACCCCAATGTGCTCACCTGACCCAAGATGGAGACTATGTGTGCCGGTTACTTGCATCACACCCCGTTAGTAACTTCAGACCAAGCAAGGACAAAGTTTCAAAAATGTTACTGAAAGACTTGGTCATTCAAGATAACAGTAACAGTATTTTCCTAGCGTCTCTAATCCCTAACAGGCTTGTGGCTACCCCAGCATACCTGCATAGGTCAGAGTCCATACTTGGCAAAGTCCATGTAGATAGTATCCAGCAGCTGGTATCTTCAGGGTAGACTGCAAGTCCAAGCAATCCCCCTATCCTGTAGAAGGCTCTTTACCATAGGTGCTCTGGAATCAGCAGTGGACTGGACAGATATACTCAGGCAATGGCATTATGTATTATGCACCGCTCCTGGATTGGACCCTTGTCCCTTTTATAATGATCGAGGACTAGTGGGTCGGACCCAAGAAAGCCTGCCAAAAAAGACCCAGGGAAAATAATAACTCTAACCCTCCTGGCTGCATTAAACTCCACCTACATACACGTGGACAGCCCCTTCATGGCATAAACCCTCCCCCCCCCCCCCATTGCTTGCATACCTCCCCAGTTTCTGAGATGGGAATGAGGGACACCTATTAGCAAAAGTATGTAGGCATAGGAAACACACACTGCCATGTCCCCCTTAAAGGAGAATTGTACAAAAAAAAAATTACTGGTTGAACTCACAAGGGCTTTATTACCATTAATATTCCTTTTATATTGGCTTTTAGCAATTTACAATTGCAGCAATTTAGAAATTTGGTGAAAAGTTTAGCACTGGGAAACGCGTTTTGTAAGATAAGTAGTGCATTTTATATACAACTATATAGACCAGACTAAAATGAAGGACAGATGAGGAGGAAAGAGGGACAGAGGGACTTTGTTCCAAATGAGGGACAGTCCCTCAAAATCAGTGACAGTTGGGAGCTATGTTGTATGTCACATGGTCAGTCCCATCATGGTTTTAGTTCTGTGGACAGCCCCACCCATTGTTTAAGTCACTTGGACACCCCCATCTTGGTTTTAGACCTGTGGACAGCCCCACCCATTGTTTAAGTCATGTAGACAGGCCCCAACATTTTAGTCCAGTGGACAGCCCCATACTTTAAGTCATGTGAATAGTCCCTTTACGGTTTTTGTCCAGTGGATAGCCCCACCCATTGTTTTAGTACTGCAGACAGTCCCGTCTATTGTTTTAGTCCCTCTAAAATCCTTTCCCTTTGTTTTAGTCTCATGGACAGTCCCAATCATTATTATAGCCCCCTGGACAGCCCCACGCATTATTTTAGTCCTGTGGGAAGCCCAAATCATTATTTTAATCCCATCGACAGCCATCTTGCTCTTTCAACTGGCAGGTCAAAATGTTTTTTGGGAACGTTCTTAGCTCTTAAAGCATCCATATGCGTAATATTGGCCTACAAATTGTCTGGCTGCTATGGATGTAGGTGACAAGTACATTTAACCATTATCATAGTGAACTGAATGAAGGGGAACTTAGAGATGTTCATAAAGAACGATGGCTCTAGATGTCTGCGGCTGCATGTCTCGGTCACGAGAGCGTGTGAGTTGTTTCTGCTGTTACATTGCAATTTATTCATTCCCTCGGGAAATCGAGCGAAAAGCTTAATCACCAAACACACACACACTCTCTCATTACCATATTAACTGCTCAAACTGAGAAAACAGAAACACAGAGGTGAAAAGGCCACAAAACATCGACTACCGTTTCCATTTTTTTTAAAGAAGAAATTCTTTCCAGTGATGACAAGTGCGTAAATTCACTAAATATTACCGCTTAGCACTTTAACCTCCTTCAGCTGATCCAGTAAAGCAGCTAATGTACAGTCCAATGTCTGACACCCCGCAAAAAACTGTCTGCGCCCGCCCCCTCCACTACATCATACTGATTGACAACGAAGCTTATTTAAATGGAAAACGCATGATGCACATATTAAAGCGGTATTACACCCACAACCGAAAATTGTTTATATTGCAGCTTACCAATCATTACATGTGGTGGCTGCATTTGTTTTCTTTCTTTAGGCTTTTTTCCCTCTGTTTTCACCTGGTGATCTAACCAGTAACACACTTCCTGTATTAAAGAGCCCCCACTCTGCATGAAGGACACAGTGGGCACATTTGGGCAGCAGCGTTGTCAATCTGGGGGATGGGTATGTTATATGTACTAGCAGATTTAAATACACGAACTGAAGCCATACCCCAGCTAACACTTTATAAGCAGTTACAGCAACAATTGTTTTCCTTTTAGGATAAATGTTTTACATAAAATAAGCCACTCCTTTTACGCACCCCTGTCAGTGCTAAATGGTTTGTCTCAGTCCTTGAACTGCTACATTTGCAGGGCAGCTTATTCTGTTGAAGCAGGGTTGGCCCAGGATATTGTGCTACCTGGGTCCAAAAATTAAAACTGCCCCCCCCCCCCCCCAAAAAAAAAAATCACGCCCATCAAAAGGCCCACACAAATTTATTTTATATCGTGATAATTAAAACTAAAATTATATTTATCAAGAAGTCAGATTTATATGCAACATCATCTTGTCTACATGTCCAATTATATGACATACCATTGTATTCAAGTCCAAACTGCAAACTCCAGTATTATTTAGTTTTTCTGAATGTCTGATGTCATTGCACACACCCTCCGCCTCCTCATACTCATCTCATGGGCGGCAGTATGAGATGGGGAAATGCTGCCTGTAATGCGCAGCAAACTGATGGCACACAAAACTGCATACTTGCCAACTGTCCTGTTTTTGCAGGGACAGTCCCAGCAAATAGGAGCCTGTCCCGGGTAATTTACATTGTCCCTGGAAGCGCCCGGTAATCGGGCTGCGCGTAAATGGTACGCAGAAGTAGTGCAGCTGAATGGGAGAATTATTCCAACTCTGCTACTTTGGCCTTAAGTTTGAAATTCTCTTTTTAATTTCCTGTAATTCTCTCTATATAAGTAGGCGAATATTAATTATGCAAAGTGGGCAGAGCTTCAGGGAAGTGGGTGTGGTAAGTAATTGATAGCTGTGCTGCAAAGTGTCCCTGGAAATTTTTTTCAAATGTTGGCAACTATGAAACTGCTGGGAAAAAAAAATCTTGGGCATCAATTTGCTGCCCCTCTCAAAGTGCTGCCTGGGTCCAATGGACCCAGTGGGACCCATGGTAGGGCCGACCCTGTGTTGAAATCTTAATTAGAAGTCTTTTAAGGCTGTGCAGACCTTTTCCCTGTAGAACAAAATCAAGTAGGCTTGTATTACAAGAAGTTGGATCTGTCGGAAGGTAAGGTGTCTGATACGCTTCTCTCTTCTCCTGCAGGTGCTGGAGTTCCCCAGTTTCAGCCAATCGCATTGAACGGACGAATACAGCTGCTGGGTAATGGCTCCTTATTGATCAAACACATTCTGGAGGAAGATAGCGGATACTACCTCTGCAAGGTCAGCAACGATGTTGGAGCTGACGTCAGCAAGTCCATGTATCTCACCGTTAAAAGTAAGAGCTGCAACCATTCCAAAATCTTGTTTCATAAATGGGGGATAATAGTGGACAAAGTTACTAGACTGAATTGCCTCTTGCCTAAACCAACCAATCAGATCTCTGTCTTTGTTTTATATTCTTCCTTTGAGTCGAAGACTGATTGGTTGGTGTGATACAAACCTCTTCTTTGCTTGTTTCCTTTCCTTTTTGCTTTTCCCTTTCTGCATCCCCATCCCTTCTCTATCACTTCCCTTTAAATTGCGGCATCCATTTACTTTATTGCCTGCCTCTCACATTTTAAATCAATATGCATGCGACTGTAATGAAATGTCATTTTTTTTTTTTTTTAATGTATGAAATGTAAAAACCTTTAGAGATGTCTATACATCAAGCTCAAGCTACTATAGATTTCCAAGAACTGGGAAATCTTGGGTGGCTGTCTGCATAAGCAGTCTTTTATCAACTCCTGTGTTAGTCAGTGTTCAGAAACTGCACATGCACGTCAGGTTCTGTCAGAGGATCTTGGCGCTGGGTTCTAGTTATACAAAAATATGTTGGACAAATGTGACAAACATTCACCCATCCTTGACAAATTCGGACCATAGTTTGCTTAATACAGCAATTTCCTATGATTGTCAGCACCATCTAATGGCCATAATGCAGTATTTTTCTTGTAAAATTATTTCAGAAAGTTTACCAAATTATGGCCACTAGGGGTGGTGTGAGATCATCTAAAGCAGTGGTCCCCAACCTTTTTGGAAACTGGGGTTGATGGGGGAATGGTTGGTCTTAGTGCATCAATGATTGAAGCACATTACTTCTATTATTACATTGTCATATATAATGAAATAGTTTAACTCATTATGCAAAATCAATCACTTGCCACCGTTGCCTGCCACCAGATGCAGCGTGTCACTTGCCACCGTTGCCTGCCACTAGATGCAGCGTGTCACTTGCCCCTGTCACCTGCCACTAAATGCAGCATGTCATTTGTCACTGTCGCCTGCCACCAGACGCAGCGTGTCATTCGTCACTGTCACCTGCCACCAGATGCAGCATGTCATTCGTCACTGTCACCTGCCACCAGATGCAGCATGTCACTTGCCACTGTCACCTGCCATCAAATACAGCGTGTCACTTGCCACTGTTGCCTGCTACCAAATGCAGCTTGTCACTTGCCACAATCATCTGCCACCAAATGCAGCGTGTCACTTTTCACTGTCGCCTGCCGCCAGATGCAGCATGTCACTTGCCACCGTCACCTGCCACCAAACGCAGCGTGTCACTTTCAACTGTCACCTGCCACAAGACACAGCGTGTCATTTGTCACTGTCACCTGCCTCTAGATGCAGCATGTCACTTGCCACCGTCATCTGCCACCAGACGTAGCGTGTAGTTTGTCACTGTCACCTGCCACCAAATCCAGCGTGTCACTGTTACCTGCCACTAGATGCAGCGGAGTCACTGACGCCTACCACCAGATCCAGCTTCCCACTATCCTGCCACCAGATGAGCTTCCCACTGTAGCCTGCCACCAATAAATACCAGATGCAGCTTGTCATTTTAAAAATTTAAGGCCAATTTCTCCAGTGAAAAAATGTACTCACCCTGTTTTTCACAGCCTCTCCCCAATGCTACAGCATCCGGCGGAGTAGGGAAACTGGCACATGGGCAGTTGCCACTGGGTTCTGTCCTATCCTAGAGTGAGAAGGCAGAACAGGGGTGATGCAGGGCAGGTGATGAGAGATGATGTCCTGTCTCTGCTTGCCTGCCACACCTCTTTCGGTGCACCCTTCACAGCCCGGCTGCAGACAGGACACCGGTCCATGGCCCTAAATGGACCATGGAATCTAAAGCACTGCTGCTGACTGCTAGTTATGGGCAGTTTGAAGTGAGATTTGGTGATGCCACTGCTGTCTGGTCACTGTTCTCCTTGCTGGAGAGAAAGCTTTACCTAAGGCCCTTCAGCACAAGAATCTCCCTGCTTTTGTTTCTTACACTCTGTGGATTTGCGCTTTCTTCTCTTCTCCTGGTACTTCTTGAATGTTTTCTCACCAGTCATCAAATCACCTGTCTTCATGGGGGCAGCTCTGATGTGAGGAAGCAAAGCCCAGCTCTGCCTATACCAAGATGACTGCCTGCACACAGAACAAGGCATGATAAGTGATTAAAAGGGAAAGGATTAGTCTATAGGCAATGTTGATGACTAGTCCTTTGTCCTCTGCTCCCATTTTCACTTCATCCCAACAAAAAAGGTGTTGGAAATACACTTTGTATTTATAAAACATTTATTGCACGAATGTCAGAAGCATTTGTCCAAGTTTAACAAAATGTCCTGATTTTTTTTTTCTAAGTGATCAATAATGCCTGTATTGTCAGCTCCATCCAGTGGAAAAAAATGTGGTATCACTTTCTCATTGAGGTATTTCAGTAAACTTTACTGCATTTTGGCCACTAAATTGAGCTGATGATACAGACATTAATCTCTTAGAAAAAATATTGGACATTTCATTCAGCTTGCATGAACGCTCCTGACATTCATGCAACAAATGTTTTATAAATTGACCTTTTTAGGTTTTATGGATTTCCAGGCACTTAGAATTGGAGCTGAAGAAACAAACAAACAAAAAAAAAATCTGTATTGGCATGCCTGTTACGACGGCGGCAGTCTCAAATCCCAACACTGCTGTCACAATGTATGCTGCCTCTGAATGATTTTACGACTGTCAATTACGATTTTCTGGCTTAATGGAGGTTTATGATCCCGATTTATAATAAAGATACATTAGAGCCTACTGGGGTCTCTGCTAGAACTCTTATGACATGGCAATCTTATGGCAGGTCTTAATTAGAAGGCTTTTGAAGCCGTGCAGACCCTTTCTAGTACTTTTTATTCAACTTGACCTGCTCAAGCTGGTTGGGTTCTAGTGTGGGGGTGTTCAATCAGTCTTTGGCTTTCAAAAATTGCTCCTTGCTGGAGTACAAACTACAGAATTAAATCTTAATGTTTTGTCACAGACTTGCAATTTTAGAAAAATAAGTATGATGCAGTATACAACGCAACTTTTATTTTTATTTCTACCAAATGTAGCTCCCCCTGGAGGCAGGTCATGTACCCCCAGAAACAGGGTGGGTTTGCATTTTCCCAGTAATGAGTCCATGGATAAGAGGTGAAGGATGTGTAACAGTTGGGCTCCAGTCACTTGTTATTGTTCACAGCAAGTCATGGGAGAGAGTGGTAGGGAACTGAAAACACCCTTACTGACTTGCAGGCTTACAAACTACATCCATCGACCTCGCTACAGGGAAAAGGGGTCTTTAGGCTGAATCCAGCAAACCTGTTCTTTTTTCAGAAGAAGCAGTAGTATCTCCATTAGAAACAACCTCTGAAGTGATCCTCCCAATGCCTTCTCAACTTCTCCACAAATTCTCCCTCCATAGAATTTCCAGCAGCAGAGTCACCTCTCGTACTTCATCACTTCCCCTTCCAGATCCCTGTCCTCTGCAAGGCTCCCTGAGTCCAGGTTCTCAAGCAGGGCTATACTGGTCAGGGAGGCTTCTTATGTTTACAGGCATTTGCACCCAGCACATGCAAAGGCCTCCTCAATTGCTGAACATGCACCCTCCCCAGGCTGCTGCCCAGGGGAAGAAGTGCATGCACAAAGTCCACCCCAAATACTTATGCTATCCTCCAGGATGCACCAATGATAATAAACCTCCTACTGGTTGGCTAGAGCAGGGGTCTCTAAACTTTCTAAACAAAGGGCCAGTTTACTGTCCTTCGGACCCTCTGGGGGCCGGAATGTGGCCAGTGTAAATTGAAAATGCTTTGGCGTCAATGGGAGTATACAATGCACATTATTGGTATTAGTGGGAGGAATAGTGTCATTTGTTGGTATCAGGGGAATGATTAGTGCCCTTTCATTGGTGTCAGTAGGAGGAATGGTGCAACATTGTTAATCTCAGTCTGAGGAATGGTCCATTGTATTAGGAGGAGGAGGAATAGTGCAAATCATTGATATCAGGGAAGAAATAGTGCTCTATCATTGGCATCAGTGAGAGAATTGGTGCCCAAGGTAAAGGCAAGCAAAGGGCATAATCTGGCCCCCGGGCCACAGTTTGAAGACCACTGGGCTAGAGGAAACAATCATAACTCAACATTCCTGTGGCATCTCACACTATTGCCAGAGGCACCAGTGACCCCTACTGGCAACAGAGAGAACCAGAGCTACACTGAGTTTAGGGGAAAACCAAATGAACGAATAGATTGGCCTTTCTGAGTCTTTTTCATCACAGGGGAACCCTTGAAATAACTTAACTTATACCAGCTTAGGTTAGAGTGAACACTTTTAACGATTGGTTTGCTTTAATGAGGGCCTTCATTTTTTGCTTTTAAGAGTAAAAATCCACTCCTTTCCCTGACTTTATGGCTAAGCCAACTGCCATTCCACTGTCCAATAAGAGTATTCAGCCTTGTGCTCATGTCAACCAATCTGAATTTTCTTTTTAGTTTTCCAGACCGTCCTAGAAGAATAAGTGGGGTAACCTGGTGTCTGTGACAACTCAGTCCAGTTTAATTTGCTGTTCTTTTCTGTTGTCTCCTATATATTCCTTTTTGGTTGGGATTTTTGAGTTTTTTTTTTTTTTTGTTTTTTCACTCTGCACCGTGCTTGGCTGAAGCCTGGAGCATTCCAGCACAGCAGCTCCCTCTGGTAGCCATTAATTGATCCTGCATAATGAGGAGAGCCAACGCTGCAAGGTCACCCTTCCTGTCTATCCCAGCAAGCTGCCAGCAGGAGGGGAATGCCAGGCGTTAATGCTGGCAGCATTCAAAAGAAAAAAAATGACGAATGAGTGTATAAAAACATCTCTTTATCTTTGTCATAGGGTACTATTGTCACACAGATTACACATTCATATGCGGTTCTGCATATGTTTGCATAACGTGATAACAGGAATCCTATTTTAGAGAGCACCTGTTTTTTTGCAGAAGATAAAGCATTGGGGAACCTAGATACTGCTTTTGTTCCTGAGTTTATAGGGATTTCAGTGTGTTTTGAAGAGGATTGATATAAAATTGACCTGTCATTTTTCCCATTCAATGTTAATAGTTTCCCCTAGGGTTCATTCACATTAGTGGTTGGGGGGGGCAAGTTCTTCACATCCTGCAGCCGGGATGCTTTGCTTAGCAGCCGTGGTTGGTTGCGGTGTACTAATGTGGGGTCCAAGGGTTTAAAGCAGGTGGTATGGAGTGATACAGTGCCTCCTCACCACCTGTCAAATGCACTCTGAAGAGCGATCTGAACATAGACCTGAACTAGTGTGAACATGATATTTGATTTCCCCACCCCATTCGCCCAGGGAAGCCCTAAATACGAAGCCAGGAAGATTAGAATCTACAAATGAGAAGGCAAACTATCCAATAAACCTCTTTCTTTAAACGGTATTAAACCCACAATTAAACATATAATATATTGCCGCTTACTAATCATTAGATGTGGTGACTGGCTGCATTTGTTTCCTTTTTTAGGCTTTTCCCCTCTGTTTACACCTGGTCATCTGGCCGGTAAGCGCCGGTTCACACTGCAGCGACGCTACTTCGCACCACGACCTCCGAGGTCGCGGTGCGAGCAGCGCGCCGCTACCTCGGAGCGGCCGCCACGGACTTCATAACATTAAAGTCTATGGCGGTCGCCTCCGGGTCGCCCCAAAGAAGCTCCGGACCCTTTTTCTAGGTCGGAGCGACTTGTGTCGCTCCTATTAGAACGGGTCCGCAGCTTCCCTATGGGAGGCGACCTGCGGCGACCTGTGAGGCGACCAGGTCGCCTCACAGGTCGCCCTAGTGTGAACCGGCACTAACACTCCTCCTGTATTAGAGTGTCTCCACTCTGGATGAAGGAGAACAGGGGGTACCTTCAGATGGCAGCATTGTTAATCTGGGAAAAGGGGAGTGTTAGATGGACTAGCAGATTTAGATACACTAACAAATTAAAGCCAAAATTTGGATCACACTTATATAATCGGTTACAGCAAACAGTTTCTTTCCTTTTGGGATAAAGGTTTTACATAAATCAAGGCTGATCCCTGTAAGCATCCCCGGCAGTAGTATATGCTTTGTTTCAACCCTGTAATTGCCATATCTGCAGAAAAGCTTGTTTCTTAAAAAAAAAAAAACAGACTTACTGGACAAATCAATAGATGAAAATAAAAGAAGGAAAGCATAAAATAGAAAATGAATACAGCCACCACATCTAAATTGGTAAGCTGTAATATAATAAAGGTTTGTGTTTGGATTTATTACCACTTTAAAGGTGAATTTGCAACATAAAATTCCTCACCGGCCACAAAGGATATAAATCCATTCTGTGAGCGCTAGGTGCCTTTGCAAACCCAGTTATTACTTTATAATAGCAGCACTACAGGCTGCTTGCAGAAAACTGCAGGAGGGGGCGGAGACCAGATCACTCCCCCTGCACAAGAAGAGAGATCAGCAGGGAGCGGTCTTAATTACAGGAAGCTCCTTCACAAAAGTAAAGTCTCACACTAGATTACTGCCCAGATCTGGAAGGAATACACAACACACACCAAGATTCAAAGAAGAATACACACAACAAATTAATTTAGACAATATTTGCTTATTCTGGAGTTCTGCTTTAAGCCACTGGAATAACTGCAAGGTAACAACTTGCATAGTTGGATGCCTCCTTTCAATATCTGCCAGACATATTTCCTGTGAATTCTTCAGGCCATATCCCAAAAGAAGTCCCTCCAGAAATGTTCAGTGGAATAGGCCCCCAAGCTAGCACAGCTGGGACCTTGTTGAGCAAAATGAAGAAGCACAGCTTGGACTGCCTAGAGGGGCAGCAGCCCCTCAGGCTGGGATCTCTTCCTTCTGGACAAGAGACCCTCTGCTCCAGGCCTCAGACTATTTATGCTCACTCCCAGCCACCATCTGGGCACCATCCCCCAGGGATTGGCCAGACCACATAAATATTCATACTGTAGATTTGACTCTCCCAGCACACTACTTTCCAGAACCATCCAGAAAACCTGTGAAAGCACCCGAACCCAGAACTTGTGAAACTCAGAGCAATCGCAAGTAGCTACACATTACAGGAGAGCAAAGAACTAAACTCACATAACCTAGCACCTATCTAGGAGGGCGCTACCTACAAGTGTGTTTCTGGAAAAAAATAAACATCATTACAGTTTGTGTCGTTATAGATATTATTTGATCTCTGCACCCCAATGTACAGGTCTGTATAGATTAATGTGTCCTGTAATCTCTGCTCTGTGCAATACTCCACATTACATATTCAGGAGCCTTGTGCTCCCTCTGCCATTTAATATGCACAATACTATTATCTTTTTTTTTTTTATTGCTCGTCCTTGTGCAAATATGAAGGGGAAAATCTGCATTCTCTCAAATAACAAGGCTTTCTTGTATTAAACTAGCAGATGTATTCCTTCATGGGTACAGAGGAGCTCAGACTGATATCTGAGCGAGGTCATACATCTTTCATATTAAATATTTAACAAAGTTTAACTAAACTGACTGTACTTCATGGCAAGCTGTTTTTACTTAACACTACAAAGACTCTTTGAAGTGGAGAGGCTGTGAAATACCTTAATCTTCTGGCTGAAAGACAGACGGGAGATACTTATTTGGAAAGCTTGTAGAGTAAGCTGTTAAACCCTTATCGAGATAAATCATGTTTTATATCTCTGAGTCCTCCAATGAATCAGCTCTGTATGGCTAGAAGAATTTTCAGGGGCACTTTTGCTGATGAGCTGATGTTTTTTTAGCAAGAAATGTTTTATAGTTAGAAATTTTGACAAGCAGAAGCCAAAAATTGTCTGGTTACTGCAGGATACAGAGGATGGGTTGCTAGACAGCTCATCGCTTGTCCCACAGTGTTCGGCGGTATGTTTGAAGTTATCGTTTTGTTAAGTAACCAATGAGATTGGTTAATCAGACCAAAGGAGGTTGGTAAGTTGGATCTATGCATCAGGAGGCACCAGCTGGTTGGGCCCTATGCTGAGCCAAATTTGGATGCTTGCATGAGGTCCCATACCAAATGTCTCTTCTGGTGTTCATCAGTAGAGTTGATCCCAAATTTTAGAAGACAATACATATGGACCAAGTTTGATAGATGCAGATGGCCAAATCTGAATCCGAATTTAAGTTATGTTTCTGGGGACTCAGATTTTAAAATATATTTCTAAAAGGCTTCTGGGAGAAAGGAACCAAAGGTTGATCCTGCCTTATATTTGCTCTAAGGCAGATCTAAGGCTTGATATAAGACTTGAGAGCCCTTAGCCTGAATGCCAGTGCCACTAGAGCCAATCCTTCTGTATTAGTATCCCTGGTAAAGGTTTGAAATGGAAGTGGTTCAAGTTGTTTAATTGGCCCCATCATCTTGTCGGTCATGGCTGACATGAGCTTCCCAAACTATTCTGCACAATTTTTGCTTTATTTTCTGCTCTGTAATACATTTTTGGAGATTGATTGAGATTTCTGTTGACTTCAGGAGTGCTTCCCATTTGGAAATTCAACATTTTGTATGTTTTTTTTTTTTTTTTTTAAAGTTTAACTAAACCCCAATTCTTTGAACTTCAGAGGTTAACTCATTTCTATTCATAGGTCAGGTTGACCCTCCACATAAGAGTGGCACGGGGAGTGGCTCACCTCTTTAGTATGTTCTTCAATTTTTCCATTGTGGAGAAGATGCTCCATAATATTTGCTTCCATAAGTGGTGGTATGGCCAGAGACCATGTAGATCATGTTGTCATTCTGGTTACTAAAGTTGTAAAAGCATCCCTTTTTATTAGGTTAGTCTGATAATCAAATATAGCGGAAGCTGGCTGAACTGTTATAAAGTGAAACCTCTACCTCTGTTTCACATTTAGTCAGTACATTTGGTGTTTTGGACAGGATAGAGGACCCATGGCAGGCCCAATAGTTCTGTCTACCATTTCTGCCCTGCTAGATATGGCACTAATAATAGTTCTGGCTGGGGCCTGATCTAGAAATTAATAGTTATGATTTTATGATCAATATATAACAAGGTGCAATGCTGTCTAACAGTTTGCATTAAAACAGCATTTTCCAATATATGTGGAAGCCACATTGCCTTGTGAAGGCTTCACTGTAAAGCAAGGTCCTAACTCTATTCTATGAGATCCTCCATGTTGAAGCATATATAGCAATGGAAAAATTAAAGCTGAACTCCAGATTTATTACTATGATTGCTGTGGTTCAAGTACAACAAGGTGCATGCCACGTCATAGACTTATCTCTTTAATTTACAGTTGACATTTTCACTGAGCACTGGGAGCATAGTTTTCTCTCTACTTCCAGCCCTCAAAAACTTTACCTTTTGGTCTCAGTTTCTGTAGCTGCATGTTCCTGCCTTTTCCTTTCCTCTTGCTCAATCACAGAGTACTTTGTATTTTGTAAACACATTCACAAAATACAAATAATTCTGTGCATGAACAGCAGAGGAGAGGGGTGAGCAGAACTGCTGTGTGTGAGAAGACTGTCTGGAATCAGCAGCAGAGATGGCCAGATCTGCGTGGCTACGAAGAGATTTATTTTCAGTGAAACAAAATCCATCCAAACTCTAGTACACAGCAAACCTAAAAATATAGGTGAACCAAAAGCTCAGTAACAGAATACCTAACTAACTAATCAACAAATAGAAAGCCTAGTTAACAACTAACTATATACAATATATTCAAAATGGGGAACACAGAAAAGCAGGGGGAAACTGGAGGTGCAGAGAGTAGATGGGATGGGGGAACCAAAAGTGGGATCAGAAACTAAGGGTAGCAGGTGCAATGCAGCAGGGTACAAGGTCCAGTGCTGGAGCACAATCAGGATCAATGCAGAATCTGGCAGCAGAAAAACATTAGAGTGTAAGGCATTAGTAGGAGAGGACCCTCCCAGGAGCCAGCAGTTTTCAGTAATCAGTTTCCACTTGATGCTGGCTGCTGGGAGGGTATTTAGGTCCTGCCCTACTGGGATAATCAGGCTGGGAAGAAAGGACTAGATAATGTCTAGATAAACACACACAGTGCCAGTGTATTGCTGCTGCCAGATTCTGTTTTCTGGGAGACACCTGCTGATGGACACCGAAACGAAAACGTTCGGCTCTGAGAACCACAGTGCCCCCAGAAGGTGATCAAGGTCCTGATAAAGACAGTGCATCTTTTGTCAAAGCGCGGGGAGTATAGTGATAGCTGTACTCCTGGAGCTTGGTAAAACTCCAGAAAGAAAAGAGACAAGTCCATGAGGTGGCATGCATCTTGTTGAACCTAACTCATATTGAGCAAGCAGATTTTACACAGTGGCTGATTTTCTGGAGTTCAGTTTTAAGGGTAGGCATGCCCTGTGGTAGTCCTACATTTTGTATTCCCTGGTTTTTCCTTTCCCCTTTATCAACATGCTAATTAAAATATTAAATAAAACATTTCTAATGTCTTTACTTACCTAATGGTATATCCAATGACATCACCACAGGGTCCTTGTGATACTCTATGCAATGCAGGCAGATTGTGGCTTATGAGAGGAGCCAGCAGGGTGCTGTACATTGCTTCCTGAAAAAAAGGAGGCTCTGGTAATGCCCACGTTTGAGCCATCACCTATTGACAACATTGGCTACATATACAGATTGTTCCAGATGTTACATAGTTTGTGAGGTTGAAAAAATACATCAGTCCATCCAGTTCAATCTATGATGTGTGTGTTTGCTGTTAGCCGTACATTGTATACCCCTGTATGTTGTGGTCTTTAAGGTGCCCATCTAATAGTTTTTTGAAACTATCGATGCTCCCTGCTGATACAACTGCTTGTGGAAGAGAATTCCACATCCTTACTGCTTTTACAGTGAAGAACCCCCTACATATTTTAAGGTTAAACCGTTTTTCCTCTAGTTTTAGTGAGTGGCCACGTGTCTAATTGTATTTCCTTTCTCTGAAAAGTTTGTTCCTTATGCTAGGGTCACCAGTAGAGTATTTGTACATTGATATCATATCCCCCCTCAAGCGTCTCTTCTCCAGATAGAATAAGTTCAGTGCTTGTAGTCTTTCCTCATAGCTGTTGTCCTCCATTTCCCTAATTATTTTTGTTGCCCTTCTCTGGAATCTCTCCAGTTCCAGCACATCCTTCCTGAGGACCGGTGCCCAGAACTGGACAGCATACTCCAGATGTGGCCGGACCAGAGTCTTGTAGAGCGGGAGAATAATCTCTTTATTTCTGGAGTGAATCCCCTTTTTTATACATGCCAGTATTCTGTTGGCTTTGCTTGCAGCGGCTTGGCATTGCATGCCACTGTCAAGTCTGTTGTCCACTAGTACTCCCAGGTCCTTTTCCATCTTAGAATCACCCAGAGGTTTTCCCCATAGTGAGTAGCTTACTTTCGT
Organism: Pelophylax lessonae; assembly: GCF_965119305.1. Taxonomy (NCBI): domain Eukaryota; kingdom Metazoa; phylum Chordata; class Amphibia; order Anura; family Ranidae; genus Pelophylax; species Pelophylax lessonae. The sequence continues at coordinate 49,362,089 of NC_138769.1, read as the reverse complement.
GTTTCTGACGCCCAAGTGCATTACTTTACATTTTTCAACATTAAACCTCATCTGCCATGTAGTTGCCCACTACATTATTTTGTTCAGGTCCGCTTGTAAGATTTCCACATCCTGCCCAGAAGATATTGGCATGCTTAGGTTAGTATCATCCGCAAATACCGGGATTGTGCTAGCTATCCCCTCCTCTAGATCATTTATGAATAAATTAAACAGGATTGGCCCCAGGACAGAACCTTGGGGGACCCCACTTTCCACACCCACCCAATCCGAGTACTCCCCATCAATCACCACCCTCTGGACTCTCCCCTGGAGCCAGTTTTTTATCCAGGTACTCACCCTATGGTCCATACCTATGTACCTTAGTTTGTACAGTGTGTACAGTAAGCGTTTGTGGGAAACGGTGTCAAATGCCTTTGCAAAGTCCAGATACACCACATCCACAGGCTTTCCTTTATCTACGTGGCAACTCACTTCATCGTAGAAGGTTAATAGATTGGTCTGGCAAGAACGATTTTTCATGAATCCATGCTGATTACTACTAATACCATTTTCATTGCTGAAGTCTTGTATGTGGTCCCTTAACATCCCCTCCAAAATCGTGCAGACTACTGATGATAGGCTGACCGGCCTATAGTTACCCTGGATTGGATGTGCTTTTTTAAACTCTTGTTTGTTAGTATATACACCAGTGGCGGCCCGTGCATAGGGGGCGCCAGAGCGCCGCCCACCCTAAAAAAAAAAGAAAAAAAAAATAGAAAAAAAAAATGACAAAAAGAACAAATAAAGTTTTGAAAAAAAAAAAAAATCATGTTCGCAGGCCTATGCGCTCGGCCTGGTGGCTATGGGGGGGGGGAGGGGTGGGGTTTACGACCCAGAAGAGGCGCCGATTGGCTGCATTCTGGGGGCGTAACCTGGGCGCAGGAAAAAGCGCTGAGCCACCCCCACCTTCGTGATATCCTGGCTGTGATTGGTCCAGTCTCCAGCCTGGACCAATCATCATCCAGGACATCGCTGACTCACGCACCGTCACCGCCCGATCTCCTTCCCGCTGCCCGGACCGGAAGACAGAAGACTGAAGAGGAGGACGTCCACGGCGCTGCTCGTCTCGGTTCCCGGAATCCTGCCATCCCGCCGCTGTCAGAAGGTAAGTGATTGAAGCCGACCTGTGCCCTCACCTGTGCCATGCCTGTATCATCACCCATGCCATCACCTGTGCCATGCCTATGCCATCACCTGTGCCATCACCTGTGCCATGCCTATGCCATCACCTGTGCCATGCCTATGCCATCACCTGTGCCATCACCTGTGCCATGCCTATGCCATCACCTATGCCATCACCTGTGCCATGCCTATGCCATCACCTGTGCCATGCCTATGCCATCACCTGTGCCATCACCTGTGCCATGCCTATGCCATCACCTGTGCCATGCCTATGCCATCACCTGTGCCATGCCTATGCCATCACCTGTGCCATCACCTGTGCCATGCCTATGCCATCACCTGTGCCATGCCTATGCCATCACCTGTGCCATGCCTGTACCATGACCTCAAAGTCATGCAATTTTTTTACCGCGTTTTTTGCCGCGAAGCAATACCTATTACATTTTTCTTTTTACATTTTTCTTTTTGCGCCCCCCCCAAAAATTTTGAGCACCAGCCGCCACTGATATACACTTACAATTAATAAAGCCTATTATTGAGGATAATGCACTAGGCCGGTGCGCCCTATGTTTGTTTTTTAACCTAGTGCCTTCAGACAACCCCAGTCTTAAAGGGCAGCAAGGCCGTGGCCATTTGGGAAGCCTAGTGTGAGTTCCGTGGAACAACACCTTTAAAAAAGTTGGATAGGGGGCCCTGTCTCTGAGCGCAGGAGAAAGGTGCTACAGCATCGCATTTTCGTCTTGGAATGCCCACGTGTGATGCTGAGCCTCCAGGATTGAAAGAACTGAAATGCAATCAATGAAAGGGTGAGCAGGGATAATCAGGCTGGGGAAGAAAGGACTAGATAATGCTTGATGCCCTCCAGCCAGGAAATGAGGCGGGCTTTATCTGGCTACAGCTTCTATCGCACACTATGAGAAGCTTACAGTGTGCAGTGAAATCAGAGTAAGCGCATTCAGCACAGGAGAGAAGCCTGGACAATTGTGCAAGGCTGGAGTTCAACTTTAAAATAAATTGAGAAATTCACCAGATCAGCTTTATTAGGGGGACGAGCTGTTGCCAATTACATTTCCATTAAAAAAAAAGCAAAAAAAAAAAGAAGCAAAATAACAACTTTGACCTTTATAAAGGTCGGGCCCTTATTGTTACGGTTTGATCATTTAAAGTAGAGCAAGTCATTTTTACACAGCAATTTTATGGCAAATAATTGCCTCTAATGAATGTAAGCCTCGGTATAATAAGCGGGAGTTTAGCTATAACACATTACAGACATCTGTGGGGTTTTTTTTTTTCATACTTTAATAAACAATTATCTCTGGGTAAAGTTTATCCTCTTTGCTGGAAAGCTGTACAAGCTGCCAGATTCCAGGACTGAAAAGTCCATGAAATATTGGTTAATATATGAGCCATATGTCTGCCCGTCCTCGGCGAACCTTCACTTTCTGCCAAATGAGTGCTTGACACTCTCTGCCAGATTTTTTAATGACTACAACAGGGCTATTACACCGAAATATTGGGATTTATATCCCTGCTGGAAACACCTTTTATAAATATGATTTAAATATGAAACACAAAGCAAAAGGGTCGCTTAGGGGTCTGTTAATAAAAGTTCATATGGTAGGGTGACGCAATATGCGCCTTCTTTTGGTCAATAAATAATTCCAAGGGAACCTGTCGCTTTGTCCTTAGTGATTGCTTACACTTCTGATCATAAGCCACTGTTTTACTGCCCCCCAAACGCCCACCATTAGTTGCAAAGGCCACCGGATGGGTTTGTAAACGTGCTGCGTCTGCGAAGCTTTGATTGATACCTCCTGTTGCATTCAGAGGGAAGTATCATCATTAACTACTTCAGCTCCGGAAGGTTTTACCCCCTTCCTGACCAGGCCATTTTTTGCGATACGGCACTGCGTTGCTTTACCTGACAATTGCGCGGTCGTGTGACATTGTACCCAAATAAAATTGATGTCCTTTTTTTTTTCCACAAATAGAGATTTCATTTGGTGGTAATTGTTTACCTGTGTGGTTTTTATTTTTTGCTCAGTAAACAAAAAAAAAAAAAAAAAAAAGTCAATTATTCTATAAAACATATCCAATAAAAAATTTTTAAAAAATCAAATTTCTTCATAAATTTGGGCCAATCTGTATTCTACTACATATTTTTGGTAAAAAAAAATAATAAGCATAGATTGATTGGTTTGCACAAAGCTTCGTCTACAAACTATGGGAAAGATTTAGTGACTTTTTAAAAAATATTTTTTATTGGTAATGGTGGCGATCAGCGATTTTTAGCGGGACTGCAACATTGCGTCGGACAAATCTGACATAGTGACATTTATTGGACCAGTGACACTGTATAAATGTCACTGGCAGGGAAGGGGTTAACACCAGGGGCAATCAAAGGGTTAAATGTGTTCCCTATAAGTGCTTTCTAACTGTGTGGGGGAGGTGCTTTGACTAAAGGAAAAGAGAGATCCGTGTCTTTGCTTAGCAGATCTCCATTTTTCTCTCTGGCAGAACGGCAGTCTGCCTTGTTTACATTGGCAGACCGCCATTCTGCCTTTCTTGCGAGACCCGCTGATTGGCTTCCACTTTGTCCAATCACAGCGGGAGCGAGGCTGCAGCGGTGCGCATGCGTGCCCCAGAGCTGAAGAAGACAACGTACAGGTACGTGAATTTGCGCTTAAGGGCTGCCCTGCCACAGTATATGTACGTGTTGCAGTCTTTAAGCGGTTAAAGAGATGGGGTTGTGTGCACGATTGCAGTACGGTGGTGTGGGCTTTATATGAAGAGACAATAGGGAAGCCGGTGCATTTAAGAAGGGTCTATAAAAGCCTTTCTTGACTTTTTCAACACAACGGAACCCTTAAAATACGTTTTAAGAAGTCCATGCAGGACAATGCTCCATCGCATGCATCCAAGTACTTCACTGCTTGGATAGCCAGTAAAGGCCTTAAAGATGAAAGAATATTGATATGGCCCCCTTCCTCACCTGACCTAAACCCTTTTGAGAACTTGTGGGCCCTTCTTAAACGGTGCATTCCGCAATGTTGACGGCCCTGTGCTTTCCAAACACTTCATGATCTGACGGGTAGCGGTAATCTGAATCTGATAGAACGCCCATGCTGACATCTTACTACACCCAGCTAGGTCTGCAATTTCTGAGTATTTTTAGCAATAAAGTGAGTGGATATAAATAAATGTAGTATATTGACATCTGTGATGCTGTTTTGATGTTTCATTTTAAAAGAAGCTAGATGCCAGCAGTAGGAAGGTGACGGAGGTCATATTGGTACACCCTGAACTGCTCAGCGCTAACATATTTTAATGCTTTCCCAATGAAACTGCCAAACAGCATCACAGATATCAATACACTATATTTATTTATATATGCTCACTTTATTGCTAAAATTACTCTGCAATGAAAGACGTAGCTGGGTGTAGTAAGATGTCGGCATGCAGTAAGGGTTTTTTGGTCCGAACATCACTTCTGTTGCACAATCTGATGGGTAGCGGCATTCTGATAGAACCCTAGCCATAGCCGGTTTGAATCTCAGCTGGTTCAGCAGGGACTAGCTGAAATTCAAACTATATATGGGCAGGCTGAATGTACCCAAGTTGATCAATCTAACAACTTTGGCACAACCAGCCTCTCGGATTTTACATACGATTATCGCTAGGAGCTGTTATAGCCGCTAGCAATAATCACTGTGTTCTCCTGGTGAGGATGGCTTCTGCCTCCCCCCACTCGGAGAACACAATAGCTCCCGCAGGAGGGATTCCCCCATCAACACGGTGTGTGTTGATGGGGACATTGGGCAATTTTTTTTCCTGCAATCCTTGGGACACAGATGGGGAAAAAAATTAATGGGGTTTTCCATAATTTAGTCAAAATGGAAAAAAAAAAGGCTGGCTTTATATATATATTAATTGTATACATATCTAGAACAGAACATCTAACAGGGTTATATCATTGCAGGAGATTTCCCATCACTTTCTTTCTTGGTGTCACCAGGACAGGAAGTGAGGGAATCTCACTGTGGGGATATAGCCAGCAATTGTTTCCTTATATATATTAAATAAAATATATAATGGGCATTATAAGGCAACAATTGCAAGCTTTGTCCTCACAGTGAAATACCCCCACTTCCTGTCCTGGTGACACTAAGACAGGAAGTGAGAAGAAATCTCCGGCAATGATATAACCCTGTTAGATGTTCTAGTTATGTATAAAACTAAAGTATATATAAAGCCAGCACTTCTTTTTCCCATTTTGGCTAAATTATGGAAGAGTTAAAGCCCCATTTATTTATTTTTCCCATCTGTGTCCCATTGGGAGGTCCCAAAGGACACAACAGGTAGTGAGAGGGAAATGCCCTCAGAGACAGTTGTAACCAGAACTGGAGTTCTCATTGGAAGGTTCCTCTCTTTTCCTGCTCTCGGGACAACTCAAAGTTTTGGATTTTACGGAGTCACTGGCACAAGGAGCTCTTTGTCCTGGTGACCAAAAGGAACAAAAATAGGGTTGTCACCAGAAGAGATGGGGGGGGGGCGTTCTAACCCTTCACCACTCCATCCAAAACTAAGTTAAAAGTGTAGATTTAGTTTCACTTTAAAATGACAGGTTTCTGAACGTTTGAAGTATGATCCCGAGATATGACGCTGTGTTCATACACTGCTGATCGTGTCTGTTCATTATGTCTGTGCAGAATATTATCCTCCTGGAGGAGCAGGACATAGGGTGGAGGGGGATGGGACTGGAGGAGGAGGACATGGGATGGGACTGGAGAAGGAGGACATGGGATGGAGGAGATGGGACTGGAGGAGGAGAACAAGGGATGAAGGAGATGGGACTGGAGGAGGAGGACATGGGATGGAGGAGAGGGGACTGGAGGAGGAGGACATGGGATGGGGGGCATGGGACTGGAGGAGGAGGACATGGGATGGAGGAGTTGGGACTGGGGGAGGAACAACTAGAAGACATGGAATGGAGGAGATGAGACTGCAGTTAGAAGAGCTGGGATGGAGGAGATAGGATTGGAGGAGGAGGACATGGGATGGAGGAGATGGGACCGGAGGAGGAGAACAAGGGATGAAGGAGATGGGACTGGAGGAGGAGGACATGGGATGGAGGAGAAGGGACTGGAGGAGGAGGACATGGGATGGGGGGCATGGGACTGGAGGAGGAGGACATGGGATGGAGGAGTTGGGACTGGGGGAGGAACAACTAGAAGACATGGAATGGAGGAGATGAGACTGCAGTTAGAAGAGATGGGATGGAGGAGATAGGATTGGAGGAGGAGGACATGGGATGGGGGAGATGAGACTGCAGGTGGAGGAATGGGATGGAGGGGGACATGGGATTGGGGAGATGGGATGGAGAAGGAGGAGGGCATGGGATGGAAGAGGACATGGGATGGAGGAGGACATGGTATGGGACTTGGCGGGACAGCCAGTGGGGGGCCCTTCGGAATTTTGATGGCCAGGTCTAGGGGGGGCCCAGGTCTAAAGCTGTGTAAGGGGCCCCAAAATTTCTGATGGTTGCCGTGCATTCCATTAGGATTTAACTGTGCTAGGATCTTGATTGTATCTATGAAAAATGTTCTATCAGTATCTGTATCAGAGAAAAAAATGGATACATATAATCTGGTAATTATTAGGGGCTCAGCCATGTGCAGTGAAGTGTGGCGTAGTCATCGGCTTTCATTCTCGGTCGCCCCATGAACACATGTGACTACCTAATGAGCCAGTAAATCACACATGACAAGTAGTCTGCACCTGCTGTAAAGGCCCGTACACACGTACCGATCGTCGGCATACAAACGTCGGTGGACGAAGGATCTGCCGATTGTACGCGTGTTAGTATGGTGCCTCCGACAGATGTCTGCGCACAATCCGCGGACAAAAGTCTTTCTTGCAAACATGAAAATTTTTGTATGCCGACACCAGAACGGACGATTGTTCGCCTGTCAGTACACAATTCGGCCGACAGACCGCAGATTTGCAAGACTGGGCATGCTCAGAAAATAGAAAACACAGGGAAAGTTAACCATTACATGACATCACTTCTGCAGTCGGCGGACAAAATTCTTGTGCTGTCCTTGTGCTGTCTTTGCACTTTTCAGCAGACACCGACATCCCGGGGAGAAAAGAGGAACATTTGTATGCCGACCATCGGTACGTGTGTACGGGGCTTTAAAAAGACTCTAAATGAGACCCATACAACACTATCAAGTTAGAGCTAAGAGGAAACTCCACTATCTTAATTGGGGACAATAAATAACCCTTCCCTGGGTCAGTATACTTAGCAAGGATTTTGTAATGAATTTCATTGCAGATTCGTTCCTGCTTCTGTTCTGTATAAGGTGAGACAGTATTTGTAAGAAGAGACTAACATCTGGGAAAAACAACCAATCACATTAAGGGGAAACCAGATTTCAGGGGTGAGCTGGGCACAACCTCCTCCCCCCTCCCCTCATAATTACAAGGAATTTGCATCTGAGTGTTTGGCAGTTGTAAAAATTCATATCTGGCTGTAGATGGAAATGCTGCCACCATCCAGATAAAATCGTAATTTCAGGCCTGATACATATTTTTTAGGCAATTTTAACCTTTTTTTTAACCAGATTTGATGGCCAATACAATTAAAGCGGAGTTCCAGCCATTCACTTACCTGTCCAACGGTCCAGCGATGCGGCCGCCCGAAGCCTCGATCCTCTCCCTCTGCGCCGGCATCACTGCTGTGGGCACCCAGCTGTGACAGTTTGCGGCTTCACAGCCGGGTACCCACTGCGCATGCGCGAGTTGCGCTGCGCGCCGTGATTGTCCGGCAATCTTCTGGGACCTTTGACATGTCCCAGAAGATTGCAGGGAGGGAGGGGGAGAGGAGAACTTCCGCTCAGGGCGCCGCGGCGCTCCGAGCGGAAGTGGGAGCGGGTACCTGTCAAAACTAGGTACCCGCTCCCCCCCCCCCCCAAAAAAATGACATGCCAAATGTGGCATGTCAGGGGGTCAGGACTCCCTAAAGCGGAAGTTCCACTTTTGGGTGGAACTCCGCTTTAACAAAGGCAGTCTACTATTTACAGAATTGACTGACCGACAAGTTTCAATCATCTTCATAGACTGGAAGAAGTTTAATACGAATAATTGTGATTAAATAGAATCCAATCAAAAACAGGAATCATATTAACTAATCGGGTAGAAATTAAATAGATTTTCTGCTGTATTTGATGTAAATTGTTAGCCCAGTGGTAAAAAATAATGGGCTATTCATTCAATAAAAAATGTAAGGAGTGATTAAGGTTAGATTTTCAAGAGTATGGCTGTTTTAAATGTATTTTCATTTTTATTGAGGCAGAATTCCAGGTATGGCAATTTTTATTCATGTATGTGCTATACATGTGGGATCCCCGTGGAAGCTGGAAATCACTATCACTGCTACTCCAGTTATCTCCAACAGCTTCCTTGTAGCATAGTGCATGGCTGCCCTGCTGCTTAGTGAACACAGAAGATTGCCTGCTATGGACACCATTCAAGGAACATTTTGTATCTGCTCAAAGAATGCAAAGCGTTTCCTGATTGGAGGAGGTTGTGACATCACTGCCCTACTTCTCCACATAACCCAATCAGAGAATGCTCTGCATTCATTAGGAAAATGCAAAATGTTCCTGTAATGGTGGCTATGTTGAGTAGGCGACCTAAGCACCTGGGCAGCCGCTCAACATGGGACCCGGAAGTTCCTAATATAGTGATTTTTAACTTCCATGGGGATCCCACAGGTAGGGAATTCATCTTTACCCTTCCTGCTGGGCCTTTTGTAATATGATGGCCGAGTGGGAGCCCTGTTATCCTAGGAGGACGTCATATGACGTCCTCCCAGGATCGCGCCTTGCGTGCACCCCACGGCCCGCGCTCCGGCATAATCTGCCCCCCGCTGTGTCCACTAGACACAGCCGATGACAGATCACTGTACTCGGCCGGCTGTCAGTACCATGCCGATCACAACACATCACATGACAATTGTTGACAATGAAAGGCTTTTATTTATGCCATTCATTGTGTACTATTGTGATAGGCTCTGTGATTGGTCACAGTGATCACATGGGACAGACCTGGCCAATCACAGTACAACTGTACCATGGGATTAGCTGTGGCCAGTTACAGTTAACCACAATAGTAAGCTCTGAATGAATAGTTTTCATTCAGAAAAAAAATGGTTGCTTATAACTGTAAAATTCACAGTTAAAAGCAATCATAGTGTGTAAAAAAATGTAATAAAAAATCCTGATCACCTCCCTAGAGTAGTACAGAATTACTATTTAAAAAAAAAAATAAGAAACGTAATAACAGAAAAAAAAAAAAAATTATAGATATATATATATAGATAGATTTTTTTACATACTGTCACCAGTCAGTATCCCTGATCGCCACCACACCAGTATTATGAGGACGTTGTACTGCAATGGTGACAGTATGTATAAAATGTTAAAAACATTCTCATACCGTTCACTAAATACCTTTCCAAAAACAAGTCATTTGGGGAGATATTTGTACTGTCCTGGCATTTTCAGGTCTCAAGAAATGAGGCCATCAGTACATAAGGATTGATGTTTGTTGACTCTATACCTTTCTTATAGACTAAATAATATACACAGATTTTGGTTATTTTCACTAAAGAAATGTAGCAGAATACATTTTGGCCTAAATTTATGAAGAAAGATGATTTATTTGCAAAAAATGTTTTTTTTTTTTTTTTCAATGTTCTGTCTTTTTTTCCTTTTAGCAAAAAATGTAAAATCCAGTGATGAATAAATACCACTAAAATAAAGCTCTATTTGTGTGAAATTTTTTTTAATTAAAATGTCATATGGGTTCAGTGTTGCATGACCCCACAATTGTCGCTCAAACTGCGACAGTCCTGAAAGCTGAAAATCAACCTGGGCAAAAGTAGTTGTAAACGCTTAGGCCCCTTTCACACAGGCGGACCGTTCAGATCCGCCTGTCCGTTTCTTTGGCGGATCTGAACGGATGCCATATGTATCTCTATAGGGCATCGGATGTCAGTGGAGACATGTCCGCTGACATCAGATCCGATCCGTCAAATCTGGACGGATGCAAACCATATTTTCCATCCGTCCAGCGGATCGGATGAGAACGGACAGACGGTCCGCTCCCATCCGATTCCCTCATAGAGCTCAGCGGGACCTGACAGCTGTGTCTCCACACACAGCGCGGAGACAGAGCTGCCACCTGCCTGCTCAGTGGAGGATTTGCGGATCCATCCCCCGCTGAGAAAAACTGAGTCTGCCGACAGACTCCACAGTGAGAAAAGGGCCTTACATACACCCAGTGAAGTGACTGGCCTCAGATGATACGCAGAGACTAAACAAATTATCCTACATAAATTGTACCTGTTTATCTGCACTCTTCTCTAAATCCATTCAAAGTGCAGAATTTATAAAGCTTGTCTGAACATTCAGAAAAAAAGTGGTATGGGGAGCTGTCGTTACACTCTGTGGAGCTCAGTGGGGAGTGGTCTGAGAGCTGATTTGAGGGAATGGACACAACCCTTCGCACAGCACACAGGGACAGAGCTGAAGCTGCCAATCACAGGTGGTGTGCTAGCACTCCCTCCCCTTTTCTCTTAGTGTCGGAAGTGATTCATGCTCATATAAGAGGAAGAAAGCAGCAGACAGAAATGACACTTAGTGCTCTTAATTGAGACACACTATACAGGGATATGCTTTGTTTAGGTTTACAGACACTTTAATCAGGAGCTGCTGAAACAAGGCACACAATTGCGCTTTTACATAGTTACATAGTTGGTAAGGTTGAATAAAGACACCAGTCCATCCAGTTCATCCTGAGTGTGTATGTGTATCCATGTCACTACAATTTCTCATATCCCTGTATATTGCATTCACTAAGATGCCCATTTAAAAGTATTTAGAAATTAATGACACTCCCTGCGGACATCAGCAACTGTGGGAATTCCACATCCTTACCGCTCGAACAGTAAAGAACCCCTTGCGCAGTATAAGGTTAAACCGCTTCTCGTCCAGCTTCATTAAGTGGCTGCGTGTCTTCTTACGAGACTGAATAGTTTTCTCAGTCCTTTAATAAGCAGCTTTTATGCAGCCAAGTACCTGACACCCCGAGCAGTTTTGTGTCTGTACCTGCCCCTTCCATGGCCAAATACAACTTAAAGGGCACCTGAACTCTGGAAGTTGTGCCCTAAAATGGCAGGCAGAGGGCAAAGGACTAGTCACCCATATTGCCACATGAACTATGAACAGTGTGCAGGATATTAGTGACGTCATCAAATTTTACACCATCCCTAACAAGGCTAGTCGTCAGGGGCAGCAGTGATTTAGATGATCTTACAATGAACATATACAGCTTTGAGACTGTATGTACAGGCACACTCAATTACCAAAAATAATGCGGTGCTCCAAAGTGTATCTTCTCCAGAAAAAGACAGACCGCATGGATTTCACACTAAACTCACCAGATGGCTTTGATTTAAAAACGGCATATGTACATAAATCCCGTATCGTCCTCTTTCTTCAGTCCTCCATATTGTCCTCTTTCTTCAGTCCTCCATATTGTCCTCTTTCTTCAGTCCTCCAGGATAGGTACAGACTCCCATAAAGATAGCTCAGCATATGTTCTCAATGCAAAATGAAATGAAAAAAAGAAAAGGGATCTCACATAGTGAAAAGTACTTTTTTTTATTAGAAGATTAAACAATGTATTGCTCTTACATCAATGAAATCAGTGTTTGCCTTGCCTTAGAAACCAGGTATGCCAATGTTAAAAAATGGTCGCTACATAGCCCTGGTTCTGGACCTGCAGAAATCTTACCAACGCGTTTCGTCAAAGGAAGTGAATTTTTCGGGAGCTTCTCATGTTTTAGGATGCACGTTTTGGTGCTTTTGTTGCAAGTTTGTCGTGCAACAAAAGGAGTGCCTGCTAACAGTGTTTGGGGTGCCATTACAAATTATTGGCACCACAAGCGTGACGTGCGTTTCCGAGACGAGTGCTAAAACACACATTTAAGAAACATGAAGATGTGAAAGTGGCGTTAGGAATGATTCAAGATTAGGTACATTTGTCAGGGTACGGCTTAGGCACAATGAACTCATTAACAAGATCATTATCAGTTGCAAGGATAGGGATTCTCCTGTGTATGACCAACATAACATCATCTTTCTGTTATGTGTCTGAGCGAAGCATGGTGCTATCTCACCAGTGAATCTTCTCTTTACATTGAACTGGATGGTAAAGATTGCATTATTTTTGCATTCTTGAGTCTTGCTTGTTGACATTTTGTCACATCCCGGGATCTCTATTTGTGACAAGTGAAAAGGTCACGCCAGCAGCCATTAACATTTTCATGAAGCTCTTCTCATTAATTTGCTTTAAAATAGATGAGTTCTGTGAACTGAAGAGGCTGGAAAATGATTATCTGATTCAAGAAGACTCTGCTGTCCTATCACGTACATTTTTGTCTTGCATATTGCTTTCTAGTCCATATATAATTCTTCACTTTCTTAAAGACAAAAGGCTCACTTTACAAAGACTCCTTTTAAACAGGTGGCCGGAGGTTGGGTTTGAGCGGATAAAATAGGTAGTTGATCCGTGGATGAAGTTATTATGGTGTGGCAATGTGAAGCGACAGGCTGGATTTAAGAGGTGACAATGCCCGCCAAACATGTCAATGAAGGGGTCTGTGCCACAACCGCAAGACAACTAACTCATAGTTGGTAAAGTTGAATAGAGACACCAGTCCATCCAATTCAACCTGTGTGGGTGTGCTCATGTCAAAAATCATATCCCATATCCTGGTGTAATATTTAAGATTCTTCCCTAAGATTTTTCTTGCCATAAATTGTGGAATTGAGTTCTACATCCTTACTGCTCTGACAGTGAAATACCCCCTAACACTTGCCTCCGTCTTTTGTCTTAAAAGAAAAAATAGGCACCAGGAGGTGGTTGTATAGCCTCCTGAACACCTGCAAACCTCTACCATCCTGAGAAAAGCGACCCACTGCAAATCACTTTGTGGAGGGGAGGGGGGCTGTAAACACTGCTGCTAGTGGGAAGAGAATCAAAGAGCAATGGATTATTTAATCTCCATTCCTCCATTTTTTTCTCACAATATTGGGTTGAATTCAGGAAAGCCTTTATACTTTCTGGTGGTAATTTCTTTTAGAACTACCTGTGCTGAATTCAGGCAAGCATTACTGTCAGTTTCAGTAACATTACTGACACGGGCGACAAACTTAGATATCTAACTACTGCAACTTACCTGTCCCAATGGCAGTGCCAGATTCTTAAAGATTTACCTCCAGTTTGCAGATTAAGAAACTGGTGGTAATAAGGACCAGCTTGGTACTCACTGTGGGGCATGCCTGTAATGGGAAGATATCATTAATGTGACAGCTTCCTCCACAGGGATCTATCCCCAGTTTCATTCAGCTTGTAGGCAGGTGCTGCTAGCTAGTCTGCCACTGGGTGACTCTCTTCTAGAATAGTGTTTGGTTACACAAGGTAGTGTCATCAGGTGCTAGGCCCCTTTTAGTTAGAGCCCTCCAGTAGTGATGTCATGGGTGGGTCAGGACACACATATAAAAGCCAGGTTGGGAGAAGCCCAGTTGGGGCATGGGAGCCAATCACCCCAAAACCAGTACAGATGTAGCCAGCACATGGAGGCCCTAGAAGGGCCTGGAGGCCAGGGAGAAGTAGACCTGCACCTAGATGAGCAGCTGTAAACTTCCTGACCCTTATGGAGTTGGTGTTTGGGGGGGGTTGCAAAAAGCCTTTAGGAGTTCCCTGACTGAGGCTATTGACCTGAAGTGTCCCAGGAGAGGTGTGCCCATGGAGGAGGGGACTACAGAGATCTCGATCCATTGAGCCTGGGTGGGGGGTGAGACTGTCAGAGGGAAGATGGCTGCCTAAAGTGCTTAACTATGTAAAAATATCCACACCTGAAATTGATCTTTATTCTACTTTAAATATAAATCTATATATTTTATACCTAAATGTTTGAAGAGCAAACACTGAAAAATGTAGAAATCACTTTAAATTTACCAAGCAGGACCTTGGTTTAAATTATGTATTCACCAAAACTTGAAAAGCATCACTTTAATTGATCCGTTTTTTTGCTTGCAGTTCCTGCGAGGATAATCTCCTATCCCAATACAACGCTGGCTACCCAAGGTCAGAAGAAAGAAATGAATTGCACAGCACATGGTGAAAAACCCATCATCGTTCGTTGGGAAAAAGAAGACCGCATGATAAATGTGCCGGAAATGTCTCGATATTTGGTGACCACAAAGGAAATGGGAGATGAGGTCCTCTCCGTGCTTCAGGTATAGCAAAGTTAAATGATAATACATTTCAGCAATATTATTATATCAACACCCTGCTCACAGTCCATCCCTGCCTGGGCCACCTCACCCACCACCCGATTTCCTCACACCACCACCTTTCCTGGACCACCTCACCCCCTGCTTACACACATCCCTCCCCACCTGCCACAATCTCCACTCCTACTGCATCTGCCCCATGCTCACAGTCCATCCCTGTCTGGGCCACCTCACCCACCACCCAATTTCCTCACACCACCACCTCTCCTGGAGCACCTCACCCCCTGCTTACACACATCTCTCCCCACCTGCCACAATCTCCACTCCTACTGCATCTGCCCCCTGCTCACAGTCCATCCCTGTCTGGGCCACCTCACTCACTGCCCTATTCACTTACACAGCAACCTTTCCTGGACAACGTCACCCCCTGCTTACACACATCCCTCCCCACCCGCCACAATCTCTACTTATACTACATCCACCCCCTGCTCATAGTCCATCCCTGCCTGGGCCACCTTCCCCACCCCTGCTCACACACCATCCTTCCCCAGACCACCTTACACAACAAACTTCCCCAAACTACCGTACCCCCTGCTCCACAGCAACCACAATGCCCACTCACATTACATCCCCCTCCAAACATACTGCATCCCTCACTCACTGGCCATCCCCCCCCCACATTGATACTACATCCCTCCCCACCCGCCACAATCTCTACTTATACTACATCCACCCCCTGCTCATAGTCCATCCCTGCCTGGGCCACCTTCCCCACCCTGCTCACACTCCATCCTTCCCCAGACCACCTTACACAACAAACTTCCCCAAACTACCGTACCCCCTGCTCCACAGCAACCACAATGCCCACTCACATCACATCCCCTCCAAACATGCTGCATCCCTCACTCACTGGCCATTTATCACCCCCCCCCCCCCCCCCCACATTCATACTACATCCCTCCCCAGCTATTTTGCCTGTTGTTTACAGTCCACCGCTTCTTTACAGTGCATCACTTCCCAAACAACTTATTTAATCTCTCCTCTGCTCACACTACATCCATCCCCAGCCCCCAGTCTTCACACCACATCCTTTCCGGCCAGCAAGCTCTTACATTCCCACCATCCACAAACACTGCATTGCACCTCCCTCACTTGCCATCCTTACCCAGCTCACAGTGCCCCTTCCTCCCACAGCACATCTCTTGCTAGCCAATCCACCCCACCCAAACTGTATACAGTACCTCCTCGCCTCCTGCTCACATTGCATCCCTTCCAACAACCTACTACGACCGAGTCCTCAGCAACATCCAATTATTAATATGGTTTTGCTTTCTTTCTTTCTTAATCTTCTTTTATTATTACTGTATTGCAGGCAGGCTTCATTGTTGGCTTCTTTTTATTTTATTATTCTTAACAATTTAGTTTCCTTCAGCAAGAATTAAATTAACTTGTGCTAGCAGCATGCTCAAGACCCAGACCCCTGCTCAATGTAGAGTATGGCACTGAGGGAACGTTGGGCCTCATGCACAATGAGCATTCAAAAACGCTGTGTTTAGGGGCGTCTGGCATTTCCTTTTGTTTTTTCTGTTTCTAAACACCCCTCCATGTTAGCCTATGTGTCCATGCACACCCAGCCGTTTAGAGGGAGAAAAGACCCACTGCCAGCGTGTCCAGGAGCAGAAAAATCTTTGCAGAAAAAAACGCCAGATGCCAAATAATTTATTCTTGCCAATGAAATTAATTAGCGCCTAAATGCATCTAGACTCGTTAAGCGTTTTTGTTTCTGCCAAAATGCTGCTGTCAGGAGGAAAGGCGTCAGTAGGAGAGCGGGGCAAACGCCCTGTGTGCATGGGGCCTAAGGGCTGTTTGATTGTAGCACTCGCCTGGTGGCATGCCAGATAGTTTGAGACCTGGGTCAGCAGCAGACTAAATTTCTAGGGTGATTCTAGCACAGGCAATTTTAACCCTTGCTGCAACAAATAGTATTGTTATAAAAAAACATTATTACTCTTTATCTAGCCTTAGTGCATTACACTAATAATATACAGTATGAAGCTTTGGTTGTATTTTTAAGTTGATATATATGCAAAGGATTTATCATTGGGCAAAAACATTCCTGTTCTGGAAGGGGTACACTTTTTATAGTACAAATACTGTATATATTAAATAAAGGGCAAAGCATTCCCAGGGAACTATGAGTTAGCCAAAGAGACGGCACAGAAAAATGAGCTCACTTTCTGGCTCCTCACATCTGATTGAAACTTTGGACTGAGCCATCCAGTAAAGCATTACCCATTTATATGACATTTATATGACTCTTTCAGCTCTCTGTGTAAATATCAGCTTGAGCTATTGAGCTCTGTGAATATACGTTTTACAACACCCTGTGAGATATGGGAGTGGGGGGGGGGGGGTGATCCCAGCTGTGTATTTTGATTGCTTGTTGGTGTTTAAATTCAATTGGAGCTTTAAATTATGTGTGGATTATTAGCATATTTATCCTTCTCACTATTCACTACAGATTGTACCAACTGTTCGAGAGGACTCTGGCTTCTTCTCATGTCATGCCATCAATTCATTTGGAGAAGATCGAGGTATCATCCAGCTCACAGTACAAGGTAAATTACACATACTAATATACTAACTGTGGGGGGAACTGATAGCGGAGGGGCCAGGACTAACTAGAGTACTAGACTGCCTGTCACAGCACTGATGAGTTTAGGCAGAGCTTCCTTTCCTTGCTACCATCGGATGAATGGAGTGGACGTGAAGGGAAGACTAGTTACTGGAGATAGGGCCATGTATGGACAAAGCACAGGTTTTCTTTGAGATCATTGGAAGTCATTGGGAAAAGTGCTTCGTCTTTGCCCTCCAGTTGTACCTGTTAATTGTGAGGTGCTAATGAGGAGCAGCTCCATGTTTTATTATTTCACAGGTACATTACCTAATTAAGAGGTAAGGGATGCCATATACAAGAAGTGTGTGCGTGTGTGTTTTTAACAAAATAATCAAGTTGCTTTTCTCAGAATGGTCTAAATTATGTTTTGGTGTCCTTTTATATGTAAATAGCACCTAGCTTTTTCTTTTATGACATGTACAATATCTGGTCTCCAAGAAGCCATGCATGCAGTTCATCTAATCTCTTTGTATTGCCATCGTTCTTTCCATTTATCAGAACCTCCAGATCCTCCAGAAATTGAAATTCGAGAAGTGAGAGCTCGGAGTATCGCCCTACGCTGGACGATGGGATTCGATGGCAACAGCCCAATCACAGGCTACGATATTGAATGCAAGAACAAATCAGGTATAGTCATAAAACCATAAAACAGAAAAGAAAAGTTTTGGTGGTGAGCCATAACTAATCTTCCCAGGTATAGACAGACATCTACACTGAAAATCCTGATCTAAATACTGGAAAAAAAATTTTCTGTAACTCTCAGCTTCTAAACAATAAATAGCTGCTAACTTGTATTGTAGATTCTGTAAATCTGTCCAGGATACTAAATGATGAACAACAGCCAGAAAGCAAAAAAAAAAAATTAAACCTGATATATATATATATATATATATATATATATATATATATATATATATATATATATATATATACACAGTATCTCACAAAGGTGAGTACACCCTCACATTTTTGTAAATTTTTTATTATACCTTTTCATGTGACAACACTGAAGAAATGACACTTTGCTATAATGTAAATTTGTGAGTGTACAGCTTGTATAACAGTGTAAATTTGCTGTCCCCTCAAAATAACTCAACACACAGCCATTAATGTCTAAACCGCTGGCAACAAAAGTGAGTACACCCCTAAGTGAAAATGTCCAAATTGGGCCCACTTAGCCATTTTCCCTCTCTGGTGCCATAGTCTTACAAGGTCTCAGGTGTGAATGGGGAGCAGGTGTGTTAAAATTGGTGTTATCGCTCTCACGCTCTCATACTTGTCATTGAAAGTTCAACATGGCACCTCATGGCAAAGAACTCTCTGAGGATCTGAAAAAAAGAGTTGTTTCTCTACATAAAGATGGCCTAAGCTATAGAAAGATTGCCAAGACTCTGAAACTGAGCTGCAGCACCGTGGCCAAGACCATACAGTGGTTTACCAGGTCAGGTTCCACTTACAACAGGCCTTGCCATAGTCAACTAAAGATGTTGTGTGCTCATCGTCATATCCAGAGGTTGTCTTTGGGAAATAGACATATGAGTGCTGCCAGCATTTCTGCAGAGGTTGAAGGGGTGGGGGGTCAGCCTGTCAGTGCTCAGACCATACACCGCACACTGCATCAAATTGGCCTGCACGGCTGTCCTCCCAGAAGGAAGCCTCTTCTAAAGATGATGTACAAGAAAACCCGCAGTTTGCTGAAGACAAGCTAACTAAGGCCATGGATTACTGGAACAATGTCCTGTGGTCTGATGAGACCAAGATAAACTTATTTGGTTCAGATGGTGTCAAGCGTGTGTGGCGGCAACCAGGTGAGGGGTACAAAGACAAGTGTGTCTTGCCTACAGTCAAGCATTGTGGTGGGAGTGTCTGGGGCTGCATGAGTGCTGCCGGCACTGGGGAGCTACAGTTCATTGAGGGAACCATGAATGCCAACATGTACTGTGACATACTGAAGCAGAGCATGATCCCCCTCCCTTCAGTGACTGGGTCACAGGGCAGTATTCCAACATGATAACAACCCCAAACACACTTCCAAGATGACCACTGCTTTGCTAAAGAAGCTGAGGGTAAAGGTGATGGACTGGCCAAGCATGTCTCCAGACCTAAACCCTATTGAGCATCTGTGGGGCATCCTTAAATGGAAGGTGGAGGAGCACAAGGTCTCTAACATCCACCAGCTCTGTGATGTCGTCATGGAGGAGTGGAAGAGGACTCCAGTGGCAACCTGTGAAGCTCTGGTGAACTCCATGCCCAAGGGGGTTAAGGCAGTGCTAGAAAATATCGGTGGCCATACAAAATATTGACACTTTTGGCCCAGTTTGGACATTTTGACTTAGGTGTGTACTCACTTTTGTTGCCAGCGGTTTAGACATTAATGGCTGTGTCTTGGGTTATTTTGAGGGGACAGAAAAGTTACACTGTTATACAAGCTGTACACTCACTACTTTACATTGTAGCAAAGTGTCATTTCTTCAGTGTTGTCGCATGAAAAGATATATTAAAATATTAACAAAAATGTGAGGGGTGTACTCACTTTTGTGAGATATTGTATATAGTTATATACACTATACTGTCAAAAGTATTGGGTCACCTGCCTTTACATGCAAATTCTTTTTATTGGCATCCCAGTTTAGTCGGTAGGGTTCAATATTGAGTTGGCCCACCCTTTGCAGCTATAACCGCTTCAACTCTTCTGGGAAGGCTGTCCACAAGGTTTAGGAGTGTGTCTATGGATATGTTTGACCATTCTTCCAGAAGCGCATTTGTGAGGTCAGGCACTGAGGTTGGATGGGAAGGCCTGGCTCGCAGTCTCTGCTCTAATTCATCCCAAAGGTGTTCTATCAGGTTCAGAAAAGGCCAGTCAAGTTCCTCCACCCCAAACTCGCATGTCTTTATACTTTTGACAATAAAGTGTATATACAGTATATACACACACTGACTTATCTTATATTTAGTAAACTTGTTTAGTTGTTTGATTTAGAACCCCTGCTAGTCAACATACTGTAGCTCAGTCAATGGCCTTTATTTTCCCCTCTGCAGATAATCAATAAAGACTTGTGGGTGTGGCCTCCTTCACTATGTACGTGTTCATCAATGCCCGGGGCCAGACGGAGACTACGGTCACGGGAAGCATCTAACATTAAGGCAGTTCCCTGACTGAGTCTTTACTGAGTGCAGTAATAAAACAAAACATACAGAGTTCTTCTGTGAAGTGTCTTGTCCGATGTCACTACACACTATAACTTGTATGCAGTGCCATCTTAAGAGCATTGAAGGCCCCTGGGCAATGCAGTGCACTGGGGCCCTGCCTACACAATCACCCGCGGGAATAAAAATGCAAATTATCACACATATGGATGGGAGTAAGTCTCGACTGTCCTGTGTGAGCCGGTTCCTGTGGAGGCAGACAGGCATTCCTGCAGTTGTTGGCTCCCCCTGCATGGCCCAAGTGGCCTGACAGCAGCAGAGGGCCGACAGGTGCTTGCCACCTGCTAAGTTGGACAGCAGGATGCACACGAGAGTCGAGACCAATGCTTGGCTGGGGCTGAGTCCTTAGGCAGATGGGGCCCCCCGGGCAAGTGGGGCCCCCGGGCAACTGCCCAGCGTGCCCATTCGGTAAGACAGCCCTACTTGTATGTTGCATTTGGAGGGATGTGCTGAGTCTGCATCCACTCCATTAGTCCAGAGTGCCTCTGTTACTTCACCAGTAACAGAATGGAGTCCTGCAGAGCACTAGCGCGGACCTCATGCGTGCTCTCATTAACTCCTTCACTTCCATACCTTGTGACCAGGCCATGAATCTCTGTAACGCAGGTTTGGTTCCAGTTGCTACTGGAAACCAACCACTAGGGAGGAGCCTAAACATTGATCCCCTCGCTACTGGAGGACTTGTCACTCTTACCAAGCACCTCACACAACAACTGCTTGCATCTTGGACTGTGTTGGTTACTCTTCGCAACTACACTCCTCTTCCTTGTTTTGCCAAGTTAAAGTGGATGTAAAGCCACTCCTATACCCATTGAAGTGAATAGCCTCAGATGATACACAGAGATGAAACAAATCCCCCTATATAAGTTTTATTTGTATATCTGCTGTCTTCAGCTTTATATACTGTTTAAAAAGTGATCATTGTGTTCGAATTTTTTCTTCCTATTTCAGCTATGAGTGTAGCATCTTGGCATATACTGTGTGACAGCTGATTGGAGGAAAGGCTCACACCCCCCACTCCACATTGGCAGGAATGTGTAGAGCTATGCTGTGAATAGACTAGCTCTCTGCAAATCTATTTATAGCACCCACCTGGACACATTTTCAGCTGATTTAACCTCCTATCTCAGGGAACTTGTCTGAAGTTATCATGCTGTTGACAGAAGAATGAGCAGCATAAAGACAAGGGAGTTAGGGCTTTGGAGTGAGATAAGTAAACACTACAGATATATGTGCCCAGGTCAAATTTCATGAATCGGGTTTACATCCACTTTAACCTTTTTGTAATGGTTTAACTCACACCCCGTAGTGCTTTACAGACCCTGGTTCTTTTGATATGCCAGAGCTAACATGCACCATTAGAATAACTGCAGACCAGGCTCAGAAGAGTTAATGCACCTTTACTGAAGAACTTTCATACACGTTCCAACATGTACAGTAGCATTATCATAGAGTTCCTAACTACCTCTAAATGGCTGCCCAGGTGTACCTCAGAAAGGTAGAAGTCCATTATGGTGTTGTCCAGATCCTGGATGTTCTCCAGATTCCCAGTGCCTCCTCTGATGCAATCACAGCATGTCTGTACAGACGAGCCAAGAAGAGGCATAGAACCTCAGCCTTCCCCCTTTTTATATCACAGGTGGACAGGCTGGATCCAAAAAGCCCGGGAAATCAAAGCACCCTCATTACCTCTTCTCCCTCTCAGCTTGGGCCAGCCTCCAATCAACAAGGCAGACATATTACAACCTGCCTGGCCACCAAAACTGGACTGGATTACAGTTGGCATTCAAATTCCTCCCAATGGTTCTCAGAAGCATTGAGGTCATGTCTCTGTGCAGGCCACCCGAGTGCCTCCATCAAATTCATCAAACCGCGTCTTTATGGAGCTGGTTTTGTGCAGAGAGGCACAGTCATGCTGAAACAGAATAGAATCTTTCCCAAATTGTTACCAATTTGCTGGAAGCATATGATTATCAGTATAATAACAGTACCCTTCACTGGAAAAACCTAAACTCAAAAATTTGGAGGGGTGTTCACATATGTTTGGCCATATAATGTATTTTATTGTGTTGTATTCAGAGGAAATTGATTTTTTTTTAATGTGGCCTGTAACCCATTTGGGAGGATTTTCACTCAATATCTGTTCTGCTTCTACAATAAGTTAACAGAGATCCCCAATGAGGACAAAGAAAGACTTTCTAAACTTTCTAAAATTGTCTGTTTTTAGTTTTCATAAGGCTCCCACCTATTACCTAAATATACTAGTGATTGGTTCTCTTTGGATAGAATAAGATGGTATCTTGTGTCTGTTGTGCAGGCATGCAGGGTATTGAGCTGCAGTATTGAAATTCTATATATGTTAGCGACCTGTAGTGTCAGCCTCTTTTATTAACCTCTGTTCTTCTTGTCCTCAATTCTCAATTTGTTGCTATAGGAACACAAACTGTCATTGTATGGATTTTTGTTATGGCTTGGCTGATTTTGTTTTATTGTTCGGTCAGTTTTCTCAAGCTTTTATGTGCTATCAATTTTCTGTCATGTATTTAAGAATTCTCATAGCAACAAATTGAGGTTTATCCATTAACGGCAGTCCTTTCAGTAGGCTTTATTGCCTGAGTAGCGGCGCAGCTTCTGTATCATGTGACTGCTTTGGATATATAATCCAAATAATTTTTTTGCATATTTGTCACACTTAAAGCGGAGCTCCACCCAAAAGGGGAAGCACTTTCCCCGATATATCGGAATCAGCCCCTGAGGTTACCAATATTGCCGATATTTTGGAAAAGTGCTTGTACCGGAGTGATGCCTGCAGCTAGAGGCATCACCCCGGTACCGGCGTTCATAGCCGAGGGCGGCTGTCTTGTAATGACACCGATGCAGCTGAGAAGCCGCTCGGCTGTCATTACAAGGAGCGGGAGGGGATGCCCCCCTCCCCTCCCACCGACTTCCGTGGCTCGCCCGGGTCTCACGTCTAACCAGCCTGCACGGCCGCCGAAGACCAGATCAAAGCCGCATTCAGCTCTGATCGGGTCTCCATGCAAAAACCCGGAAGTGATGTCATGACATCACTTCCGGTTATTGGCACCAGATTAAAAAAAAATGACAGCATTCAAAACAGCCAAACTTGGCTCCCAGACCCCCAGATCCTGTTGCAGAGTGCGATCACTGAGTCCATTCAGATCAGACATTGTGGAGTAACAGGAACTGGCTTCTTTATTGGAACATAACACAGAAAGCAAAGATGTCACCTCATTGTAATAACAGGAAGAGATAACCAACAAGTTCAGTACAGTGTACAGGATATTACAACACATCATAGAAAATGCATAGCATATCACTGAGCATTAGCGACATCTAGTGTCCAATTTGTGAACTCAGTTAATCTGCTAAACTGAAAGCTGTTGTATCTCCAACAGATCCCTCCACAAGAGTACCTGCCAAGAAAAAAATAAAAATAAATAAATTGTTTTTTAAATGTACGAAAATATTGGTGCATATCGGCCGATACCGATATGCATTGGCCAAAATATTGGTATCGGCAGCGAAAAACCGATATCGATCACTAGTTTGAACAGCTTTTTTCTCTTAGTAAATGAAATCCTCATTTAAAAACTGCATTTTGTAATAACTCTGGTTATCTTTGTGTAATATTAACCGCTTCCCGATCACCCGCCATATTTTTACTGCGGCAGGGTGGCTCTCCTGCGCAAACCGACGGAGACATACGTCGGTCGCGTGCGGGAAGCTAGGGGGCGAGCCCGGGCCGCCGCCGGCGCTCCCACCCCCACTCGGTAGCGAGGAAGCCTATGCACAGGTCAGGCTGCTCTGATTGCCGCCTGACACCCGCGATCGCTCCCCGCTGAGAGAGAAGAAGGGTCAGCTGTTGTAAACACAGCTGACCCTTCTTCTCCCTGGAATGATCATAGAGCCCATGCGATCCTTCTATATAGGATCACATTTTTCTATGGTCATTTCAGAAGCCACGCCCCCCCACAGTTAGAATCACTCCCCTAGGCTCACATTTAACCCCTTGATCACCCACAGGGCTAACCCCTTCCCTGCCAATCGCATTATTACAGTAACAGTGCATATTTTTAGCACTGATTACTGTAGTAATGTCACTGCCCCCCCCCCCCCCCCCCAAAGTGTCAAAAATGTCAGTTAGGGATCTGATCTGTCCACCGCAATGTCGCAATCCCGCAAAAAAAATGCAGATCGCCGCCATTACTAGTAAAAAAAAAAAAAAAAATATTGACATAAATCTTTCCCGTAGTTAGTAGATGCAATAACTTTTGCGCAAACCAATCAAAATACGCTTATTGTGATTTTTTTTTTTTACTAAAAATATGTAGCAGAAAACAAATTGGCCTAAAATGTTAAAAAATGTTGATTTTTTAAATTTTTTTTTGGGAATGTTGTAAAGCAGAATGTGAAAAATATTGTTTTTTTTTTTTTCAAAATTGTTGCTCTTTTTTTGTTTATAGTGCAAAAAATAAAAATAGCACAGGTGATCAAATACAACCAAAAGAAAGCTCTATTTGTGGGGAAAAAAAAAGATGTAAATTTTATTTAGGTACAGCATCGCACGACCGCGCAATTGTCCCTTAAAATAACGCAGTGCCAAATCGCAAAATAGGGCCTGGTCAGGAAGGGGGCAAATCCTTCCGGTCTTAAAGTGGTTAAAATTTGTTTGATAATCTGAATAATTTAAGTGTGACAAACATGCAAAAAAAAAAAAAAAGTCCGGAAGGGGACAAATACTTTTTCACAGCAATGTAATGGGAAAGGGTTACAACCTCTATGTCCCTCGGGAGAAATTGCCCTGCATTAAGGTAAAAAAAACCCCATCCCAATACTTGTTATTGCCCATCCCCCACATCCCTAAACCCTTACCTGACACTTCAGTGTTGTCCTGGCATTTCTCGTTTCTCTTCCTGGTCTGACAGGAGACACTGAGGGCAGTGGGAGCCATTGGATCCTGTTGCTGTCAGTCAAACTCCTGTGAGGAGGGAATGAGGGTGTGGCTTACCAGTGCTATGTGTGTTTATGGACGCACACAGCCCGGTTCAGGAATGTCCTGCATGGGTGACCCCCTAAGCCACACGGCTTGCTGAAGGAGCACCAGAAAGAAAGGTGAGCAGGCAGACTGCCAAAGCGGAGGTAAGGAAACACTCTGTGCAATAATGTTGCACAGAGCAGGTAGGTATAACATCTTTTTCTCTTTTAGAAAAAAAAAAAAAACTCCTTTAAAATCACTTTCATTATTTATATTTGTTTGTTCTCTCTTACCAGACTCGTGGGATTCAGTTCAGAGAACCAAAGATGTCTCTCCTCAGCTAAACCAAGCCACCATCATTGACCTGCATCCCTCTTCCACCTACAACATTCGCATGTATGCAAAAAACCACATTGGCAAGAGCGAAGCCAGCAACGAGCTCACCATCACCACCGAGGAAGCAGGTAGAGTCTGATCAACTCTGTCTATTGCAACAAGTTTAGGGTTTGATAGGATTGGAGAAGTGGTTAAAGGGGATGATTAAAATGATGGAAACCACATAATATAGTATATATATATATATATATATATATATATATATATATATATATATATACATCAAAACAAATTATTGCATTTGAGCAATATATAAAAAACTAATAATAAATCTTCATAAACCACATAGTTTTACTTAACAGCAAATACCTTATTTTACCTTGTGGCAATGCATTTTAGCCTATGTACCTTCATACATCACTGCCCTCCACTGGGGGGGGGGGGGGGTGTATTTG
Source organism: Pelophylax lessonae (assembly GCF_965119305.1). Taxonomy (NCBI): domain Eukaryota; kingdom Metazoa; phylum Chordata; class Amphibia; order Anura; family Ranidae; genus Pelophylax; species Pelophylax lessonae. The sequence goes on along the minus strand of NC_138769.1, from coordinate 49,335,887 downwards.
TTTCAACATATGACAAAACCTCTGAGGCTGAGTGTTTTATGAAATAACACATCCCTGGCATCCCTCCTCCTTGATCCCCATTGGATGATGCAGACTTTAGCTGTGCAATCTGTTGATTAGTTGCTTGATTATACTATCAGATCTGCTTCTAGAACAGACTGCACAGCTAATGTCAGTACTGCCAATACTCAGCGTAGAGGACAGATTTTTACCAGGAGAACACTCAAGCAAGCTCGGTGAGAGTGGCAATGCTAAATATGGAGGATTGACTGGATCCATTGCCAATCTGAAAATTGCAGAAGGGGCTGTTTTGGTGGCATAAGGAGACCTATTCAATACCAGGTGGGTGGTCATAAAGTTAGGCTGCGTTTTTGGCTTATGGGGTATGGGGCACAGCCTGAGCAGGGCAACAAAGCCAGTGCAGGAGGCAGCCACACAATTATCTATGTTAACTGCCTCCAGTTCCCGGGGCGAAACTTGTGGGTAGGTGCAGCGTGGTATCGGGGGGGTGGGGGCGCAGTGAGTACACAGAGTCCAATTTTGGCAAAAAAATATACTTGCACGATTTCAAAATGTCCTCAGTGTGAACCTAGGCTTAAACTGGGTAGTGTAAAATCTGCTGCAGCTCTGCATAATAGCCAATCAGCTTCTAACTTCAGCTTGTTCAATTAGGTTTTGACAAAAATCTGAAAGCTGATTGGTTTCTTAGCAGAACTGCACCAGATTTTACACTCCCCAGTTTTAGTTAATCAACCCCTTTGTGTCAAAAAATACACAAATAACTATTTGTCATTAAAGGAGTTGTACATTTAGGTAAAGGTTAGCATAAAATATGCAGAATTTTGACACTATAATAACTTTAATAACTAATATCTATCTCGACCGAAAACAAAACGAAAAAAAAGTCTCAATATTTGATATCAGTGATAAGAGAGAAGTGATGACTGGATGAAAGGACAATTTCCTTTCCAGCAAACTTCATGGTCTGTATTATCAAGGTACTGGGTGTCTACCAGTGCTCTGTACAACACTGCCACCTTCTGTACACAATTGGTATTACGGTTTGCTTTTAGCCAAATAACATTTAGACTTCATGCTCATGGATTATGTAAAGTGGGCAGAAACAGAAGAGGCATTTCCCATTGTGCATTTAAAACACACAAGATGCATGTAAAACACACAAAACTACTTAACATGTTTTACTACCATTTATTTTATTAGTCCTACTTAACATGCATAAATGCACAAAGATGCAGCATGTCCTAGTTTTAAAAAATGTACTAGACTGCCGTGTATATATTTGAACTAGCCACATAGAAATAAATGGGATGTATTTTCATGCAGTAGAATGTGTATCATTTACTGCAGGACACAGACAAGAGTGGAGAGAGTGGAGAGACCCACACAGTGTATTAGCCTGTATGTATTGTTTTCTAACAGGGCTTGGGTGACCGCTGGTGGTTACAGCATGTGATTTAATCAGAGCGTGTGATTAAAGCACTAGTCTCCATCCCAATTCCTGTGCCTTCTATTGTCTGTAACGCTGGCCTCCAAACTTCAGCTCGCTGGCATTATTCCCCCCCCTCTGACACCAACAATGAGGCACCAATACTTCTACTTACACCAACAGTAGGGCATAATTCCTCCCACTGATATAATGTAAATGATGAAACATTATTCCTCCTACTAATACCAATGGTGGGGCACTGTTCCTCCCACTGAAACCAATGATGGGGCACTATTTCTTCTCACTGACACCAATAATGGAGCACTATTCCTCCCACTGACACCAATGATGGGGCACTATTCCTCCCACTGAAACCAATGATGGGTCATTAGTCCTTCCATCAATACCAATGATGGGGCAATATTTCTTCTACTGATACCAATGACAGGGCACTATTCCTTCTCACTGACACCAATAATGGAGCACTATTCTTCTCACTGAAACCAATGATGGGGCACTATTCCTCCCACTGAAACCAATGATGGGGCAGTATTCCTTCCACTGAAACCAATGATGGGGCACTATTCCTTACACTGAAACCAATGATGGGGCACTATTCCTAACACTGAAACCAATGATGGGGCAGTATTCCTTCCACTGAAACCAATGATGGGGCACTATTCCTTCCACTGAAACCAATGATGGTGCAGTATTCCTCCCACTGAAACCAATGATGGGGCACTATTCCTTCCACTGACACTAATGATGGGGCACTATTCCTTCCACTGACACTAATGATGGGGCACTATTCCTTCCACTGAAACCAATGATGGGGCACTATTCCTCCCACTGAAACCAATGATGGGGCACTATTCCTTCCTCTGACACCAATGATGGGGCACTATTGCTCCCACTGACACCAATAATGGGAACTATTCCTTCCACTGAAACCAATGATGGGGCACTATTCCTCCCACTGACTCCACTTTTCTTCTCTGTCACCAGGACAAACACAGAGAGTAAATCTCTCAGTAACTAACAAAAAAAAAAAATGACTTTAGATACACTTTAATAATAATAGTTGCAGTTCTGTGTGTTGAAAAATGATACTGTTGCTATATGTCAGAATTGTATTTGTCCAGATTTATAAAGTAAGGGATATGGCTAATGCTACTGGTCTTATTGCTGGAATTATGAACTTTACTACTGTTACTGCTATACAAAAAGCTGGGCTGAAAAAGGACCCAAAATGGCGGTTACTCAAGCAGGATTAAAAAACACATCTTTATTAACCAAATATAAATAGATTACAAAAAATTGTATAGAAAAACTATTACTGCTTCCTGATGAATAGTAATACAGATATGCTTTGCAGAACCTCCTATCTCACTGTAAGCCAAGCCATAGATGATGATATTTTCTTTCCTGCAATCACGGATTGCAGGAAACAAAATCACTTGATTCTCCCATGAACACAGTCTGCCGGTGGGGAGCCTTACCAGCTGGCAGAACACAATGATTATATATCATAGGTAAAAAGGCGCTGGTAATCTTAATATATCACGTGTTATAAAAATTAATAGGTGATTTAAAGTGTAATATATGTGATTAAAAATTGCTACAAATATATATATGATCTACTATTGGTGCAATTAGCAAAGAAAAGTGCATACCAGTGCAATTTCAATTCAGAAGTGTTTGTGCTTCTCAAAGTAAATTAATCCACAAAGGTGTGGATCAGTGAACCAATAAATAGATATATAAAGAATTCCATACAAAAATCACATAAGAATATATAAAAATATAAATATATAAATGTGCTCCAAGTAGTGTTTAAAAATCCAGGCAATAGCATGCAATCAAAATTGTGCTTGGTGGATTCTTATTAATCCCTTCACAGTGCTCCAGGTGCTGGGATGTGACAACCGTCAATTAAGAAGTGCTTGTGCTTCTCAAAGTAAATTAATCCACAAAGGTGTGGATCAGTGAACCAATAAATAAATATATAAAGAATTCCTGCCTGAGGACGCTCGTTAAGCGAAATGCATTGTGGTCAATGCTAACCCGGAAGTAACACACAGAGGCATTCGGAACAGAGGCTGGGATACACATCCACCGCTGCAATACAAAGAAAGGGGGAAAGGAGATACAGGGTGCTGCAGATCCCCGGAGAATATCTTCCTAAGACCCAAAAAAACGATTTTGTACTGCCGAATTGCCCAGTGCCAGGAGGGCACAACAAATAGTAAGAGGCTAATTGTCACCTTATAGTGTATGTTTTTTGGAGAATAAAACAGTATTTCACTATTGGAGGCTATTTGTTCTTCTATATCTTTATGTGTATGGGGGGACTACATGGTCCAACTCGAGTAATATAGGAGCCAGAGATCCAAGCAATCGAGGAGAGGTCTGATCCACCCAATAAAGGGATCACAGGCGTTGGGGGTCCTTGTGACCTGCTGCTAGCTGGTAAGAGGCCACGGTTGTCACATCCCAGCACCTGGAGCACTGTGAATGGATTATTAAGAATTCACCAAGCACAATTTTGATTGCATGCTATTGCTTGGACTTTTAAACACTACTTGGAGCACATTTATATATTTATACTTTTTTATATATTCTTATGTGATTTTTTTATATATCCTTATGTGATTTTTGTATGGAATTCTTTATATATTTATTTATTGGTTCACTGATCCACACCTTTGTGGATTAATTTACTTTGAGAAGCACAAGCACTTCTTAATTGACGGTTGTCACATCCCAGCACCTGGAGCACTGTGAAGGGATTAATAAGAATCCACCAAGCACAATTTTGATTGCATGCTATTGCCTGGATTTTTAAACACTACTTGGAGCACATTTATATATTTATATTTTTATATATTCTTATGTGATTTTTGTATGGAATTCTTTATATATCTATTTATTGGTTCACTGATCCACACCTTTGTGGATTAATTTACTTTGAGAAGCACAAACACTTCTGAATTGAAATTGCACTGGTATGCACTTTTCTTTGCTAATTGCACCAATAGTAGATCATATATATATTTGTAGCAATTTTTAATCACATATATTACACTTTAAATCACCTATTAATTTTTATAACACGTGATATATTAAGATTACCAGCGCCTTTTTACCTATGATATATACCTATTTATTGTTTTATTACAATTAAAAGGGCAGCAGGTTCAACAATCTTTTATTTAAAGGGCCAGGCGCCTTCTCTTTTCTTTTTAGAACACAATGATTACTGCTATCGGCTATAGCTGCCAGCAGTAATGACATGCAACAAATCTGACAGGTTGGCTTTACTGAAGTTGATCGATGGATTGAATACCCATAGATGGATTGAATCTCAGCCAGACCCGGGTGAGATTGGATCCATCTATGGCTGGCTTAAGTCTGCCAGACAGGGTCTGTCTGAATCAAAAAATTAACTATGTGCAGCCTCTAATAACATTACACAACTGCTGAGAAGTGCTCCTGTTAGTAGTAGTATTTACTTTTATAGCACTGACACAAACGCCAGTTGAAATGAACATTGAAGCTTTTACATCAGTTCCAGGTCTGTAAAACATTCCAACCTATGTTCTACTCCAGACCCCATAGTTCCATTACACTGGAACAATTAGAATTTGGGAGGAAATCAGAGTACCTGAATGAAGTCTATGCAAACATAGTGTGTATGTACAAACTCCATGCAGATGTGCCTGGTGGGAAAATAGACAAAACTGATGAAAATCACAGCAAAAAAGGTGCACAGCATTGTCTCTGACTTGGGGTTTGTTCCTTCACAAGAGATGCATGAATAAAGATTGCTCATGATGGGTTGTGCTACATACCATAATAAACTGCACTCATTTATTTGTTCAGTGGTCCTTGAAGCTTGGTATGGCCCTTAGGCTCATTGTCATGTTTCAAATGCAGCTTTATGAATTGTCATGGCTTAGATCCAGTGGGGTTAATTTACTAAAACTGGAGACTGCAAACTCTGGTGCAGCTCTGCATAGAAACCAATTTGCTTCCAGGTTTTTTTGTCAATGCCTAATTGAACAAGCTGATGTTAGAAGCTGATTGGCTACCACTGTAGCACCCCTAGCTGTTTTGCTAGAGTGCTAGGATTTTTTTTATTTGTTAGTGTAGGTAAATGCAGGCTTGGCTGGCAGTCAAGTCTATGCTTTTCTGAGTCAGGGTTTGAATGACTCAGAGAGGGCTGGATGACTCACAGGCAGCATCTCTGAGACCTCCCCCTTCTTCTGGAACTTACTGGAGACTTCCAGAAGAATGAGTGTGAATGTAAGGAGGAGCTGCCTGGAGTATTCTGAGAGCCCTGACCAATCCCCAACAGATAGGTTAGCAAGGGGCAGGCCCCCTCAAATACTCAGGATCAGCCCAGCTGGGGCAGTGGAGTTTGGGTGAAAGAGTGAGATGGGGTGTTAGGCTGTTGGTGGCCCTTGAGGGTAGTCCCCTAGTCTGGCTAAGGGTAGGGTCACTTCGGGCCTGGGCGGAAGGGACCTTCTTCATGACACACAGAAGTGTCCTGACCAGAGACATGGGAGCAAGTGGAGGACAGCAGGAGAATGCTGCGGAGCAAATCTCCATAGAGGACAGCCAGGTGGGCTGGTGAGTGTTAAAGTCGAGAGGACTAAGAGGTATGCCTGAGAGGACTGAGAAACAGTCCGTGATGAATGCAGCTTCAGTTTGGGAGGACTGTGGGGTCTTAGCCAGGAGGGCTAGTGAAAGGAGCAGTTGCAGCCAGATTCAGCTATATGCCGTAGAAGTACTAACGCTGACTGAAGGAACATGGAAGAAACAGGGAGTTTGTAGCTTTGACTGAACTAACTAGCACTAAGTCGCAAGGGGGGATTGAAGGGAATATCAAATTACATAAATAAACAAGTTGTAATGACCCTAAACCACCACTAGATGTTGGCATACTTTAGAACAATAATAATCTTATTCAATTCAATGCAAGAACAAAAAAAAGCAGAAAGGACACACCTGACAAACTATTCTTAAGTCTTAAATGACCACACACTGTATATGATGAGGTCTGGTCCTGCTTCCTCTAACCTGGCTGCCCAGTTATGCAATTATGAAGAATCCAGCCCTGGGTGTGACAGGGGTTTGGGTTATCTTTAACGTTTTTCCTTTTTTCTGTTTTCAGCTCCTGATGGTCCACCTCAGGAAGTCCAACTTGATCCCGTCTCCTCACAGAGTATCAGGGTTACATGGAAGGTATGTGAAGACACAATCTTTATTTGATCTGAAAAAAAGAATTACAAAAGGACATATATAGAAAAAAATTATTTGTATAAATGTACAGTACATGGGTAAACATGCTTACAATCCCATGTATCCTGAAGTTGGACAATTTCTCCTGAAGGGCAATGTGATTGGTCTCCTTGAAAGAACAACCCTAATGTACTGATAGTCACTTGGGTGCCCTCCACCACAGCTCTGTTGGAGCTTTTGCTTAATACCCAGTTTTTCTGGGTATGGGGCGGGGGGGGGGGGGGGAATTTGCCCTTTTTCCAAAGTGCAATGTTTAGGCCTTACCGGTCAATGGTTGAGCCTGAACCATGTCAGGTGAGAGAGAGATGGAAATCATTAACCCTGTCTGCTCTCCAACATTTTTCGGCACTAGACCTTTCGCGATTCATTACTTTACAAATCAAAATTTAAACAAACGTTTGTTTTTCAGAGATTCAGATGTATCCAAATTTCTAAATCACAATAGTAATCAAATTCAACAAATCCGAAATCAATTTAATTATAAATTAAATGTATTATGCAAATTCAAAAATGAATTTGAAAACAAATTCAAATTTGAAATGGAAATATATTGCAATAATTACAGTAAGGTATACAAGTGAAATACGATGATGATTCTTACTTAAGCTGCTGAATAGAATTTAATAAAATAGTATAGAATAGAAAATAATAGAATAGAAAATGAAAAAATAGAATAGAGCATAATAAATCAGAAAAGAATAGAAAATTATTATTATACAGGATTTATATAGCGCCAACAGTTTGTGCAGCACTTTACTACATGAGGGCAGACAGTACAGTTACAAGAATAGCACAAAATAGAATAAAACAGAATAGAATAGAAAATAAAAGAATAGAATGGAAATGAAAGGACTAGAATAGAAAATATTGGAATAGAATAGAAAATAATAATATAGAAAATAATAAAATAGAAAAGAATATAAAGAATAAAATAGAAAAAAAAATAGAATAGAATAAAACAAATATAGCTGTCTTCCTAAATTCGGATTTCAAATAAATTTGAACTTGATTTGAATTTTGATTTAAAAATAACAAATATACAAAATGAATTTGAATATACGAAATTAATTCCGAAAACAAATCTTTCTAATATAATGAAGATGGACAAATTAAATTATTTAAAGAACTAATCGAAAACAAATTTCTACGTTGTGCCCATCTCTATCCAACACATAGCTGGATTGAATTAGATTGCCAACTCTAATGGAGAACCAGTGTGGCCAGGGAAGATGAGAGGGTGGTGAGTTTAACTCAGTAGGCTGTTCTTTCAAGAGAACCTGCCACTTTGTCTTTAATGGAAAATGTGTATGATTTGATAATGATGACATCTAAACAATCCCAACTTTACTTTCCCTTTACAAGACCTATTTTATCCATTTTCTTTTCTGCACAGGCCCCCAAAAAGCACCTTCAGAATGGGATTATCCGTGGCTATCAGATTGGCTTTCGGGAGTACAGTACAGGGGGAAATTACCAATTTAATATCATCACTGTGGACACCACTGGGGACAGCGAGGTGTACACTCTGGACAACCTTAAGAAGTTCACGCAGTACGGCGTGGTAGTGCAGGCTTGTAACCGGGCCGGGACAGGGCCATCGTCTCAGGAAATCATCACCACCACACTGGAGGACGGTACGTATACATTATATGGAGGACTGTAATAGGGGGCAAAACTATGATGGGGCCCCATAGCAAAATTATTAAGTGCCTCCACCTCTTTACTTTCCATACCTGAAGCCATCCCTCCATTGATACGCAATCCTATTTGTCTTCGTAGTAATCCTATAGTAATTCCCAAAGTTATTAGTGCTTGTACAAACCAGCCTGTAGACAGAGAGCTCTAGGCCCTGTAGCAATTCGATGGTTTGCTATGTTTATAGTTAGATCTTTAGCTGTAATGTAGTCCACCTACAGCAGTCATTTTTAAAAATTCAGTAACAATGTTATTTAATGGGATAGTTCACATTTACCAAAAAATTGTAGGTAAGGGGGTGTCTGTATATAAAAACAAACTGTGGGGCTTTGACTACAGTTGAATAATGCCCTTGCTATAGGTGTTGGCCATTTACATTACCTCATGAAGCCTGACCTGAACACTCCCAGGATGTTGCTAGGATGTTTCTAAGGAAGTTCTTTTAAATAATGTCACCTAGGCTGACTGAAGGGGTAGAGACACCGGAGACCCCAAAAAAACAGTATCGTGAGTACAGGGGATCGTGTCTAGGGGCCTGACCTGAGGGGGGCCACCCCGATATGGGATAGTCAGAGGACAGGTGTCAGCAGTGTGTCCAGTAAAAGGGGGTACTAGGTGTGTATCCTGAAGATCATTCACCCTAATAAGTCATCTGTATAGAGACTTAATCTTAGATTCATCTAGTGGCAAGGTGAATCAGCAGCCTGGCTGCATCTTCAGACAGGAGTCCTCATCTATTTTGAATAGTTCAAGTTGGAGTATCGCACTCTTCCCTTCTCCCATCCCTAATTTAAATAAAACCACAAAAAAAAAACAAGTTAAATTGTACATGCTGCAGTTGCTATTGGTATCCCAGGTGAATAATCCAGCAGTCCTCAAGGGTGCAGTGCTACATTAGTAAAGGTGAACTATCCCTTTAATGTTAGTGATGTGATTTAGGAATCTGTCCTTGCAGAAGGAGAATTTCAGCTATAGAATAGGAAAGAGAAAGGGAAAAGAAAAGGAATAGGAGGACAGAGTAGAGATAGAGACAAAATATGAAACTCACAGTCATTTTAAATTAAAGTGTGGAGAAGGAATAAAGGAAGGTATTAGTTAAGGAAGGGTGAAGAGGAAAGGGTAAGAGATATAGGGAAGATAAAGGGGTTTTGAAGTGCCTTATGGGTTTGATGATGCCTCTCTCTCTCATTATTTAGTTAAATGTGTTGTTATTTATTACCTGACCCTTAGAAGACTGAGAATGTGCTTTGAGTGAAAACACACTTCGAGATAGTTAAGATGATGTCGTTTCTGTCTTTTTACGGTTACGTTTTTGCTTCTTTTTTGTAAATTGTATAATAATATTCCTTGAAATTGCAATAAAGAGATAAATATAAAAAAAAAAAAAAGAAAAGGACCACACAGGTAACCAGTAGCTATTATCCTCAGGAATGTTAAAATCCAAAAATATATGTTATTATTAGGTTAGTTTATCACAATAACATTGTTTTTATTTTCTTTTAATGCAAAACCTTTTAAATTGTTCTCTTTGCCATAAAGCACGGCAATAGCAAGTGGTGATGATGACATTTGATGTTGGCCTGAAGGAAAAAAGATTCTCCACAATGTTTTCGTTCTTACTGACCAATCACATTTTGTCCTTTATTCAAAAGGAAAACTAAACAAGTAAAGGCCTTTGTACTGTGAATATATTTATTTTCGTCATTTCTTATTGGCAAAAAAAATGCAAAAAAAACCTCTAGTTTTATCACAATTTTCAGCCCATTTTAATTTTGAATTAGAACAATATTTGGATGGTAAACTTTTTCAGCAAAGGATTTTTCTTCGAAGGGGAAAAGTAACATTTTCTTTTTTCTTTTACTAGACAATCAATGTTAGTAATATATTCCCCCCACTATGATCTCCTGTGATGTGAATCCTATAACAATGATTGTTATGCATGTTCTCTTCTTCCAGTACCCAGCCGCCCTCCAGAGAATGTCCAGGCTGCTGCAACCACACCAGAGACAATAACCATCTCTTGGTCTACTCCTCCCAAAGACGCCCTCAATGGCATCCTCCAGGGGTTCAGGGTTATATTCTGGGCAAATCTTCTAGATGGAGGTGAGGAAATTCTGAATTTGTGTTGGTGAGCCAGAACACTCCTGTCTGTAGGTCCTCTTAAACTTAAAGTAGAACTATAGGCAAACATTTTTTTTTCAATTTTGGATAGAGTAAGAGAGTGTTATAGCCAGTGGCGGCTGGTGAATGAAAATTTGGGGGGGTCGAGAAAACCAACAACCCCCCCCCCGGCGTGACGGCCAGCAATCAAATATTCCACCCCCTCCCTCCTCATCCCCTCCTGGGATGGACAGCTGGCTGCCCAGCCAGATATCCAGCATCCTTACCTGCTCCGTCCCCGAGCGGCTGCGAGTCTCCTCCGGCCGTACGACTTCTCCCTCTTCCTGGCCAATGGCTAGGAAAATTGCTTCTCTTTTCAGCCAATCAGGAATGGAGTCTCACGACCCACTTCCTGATTGGCTGGGAGGAAAATCAGTGTGATAATAGGGAATATTAATTCGCTATTGTCATACAACTGGGTGGGTTCAGAGAGCAGTGCTCTGCGCCCCTGAGCCCACTCTTTTTTGAAGCCTATTAGAGCCTCTGGCTCTAATCTCGTGCTTCAAAATAAAAATACCCTATTGGAATCCATGCATCCGGCGCCCTGCATGTAGATTCGGGGGCCGGACGCATGGATGGGGGGCTCTCCCAATGGACGGGCCACCACTGGTTATAGCCACTGTAAGGTTTATTTTTGCCCTCTTTGTCCCAAATGGGAGATTTCCCTTCACTTCTGAGAAGCAAATCCCTGCAAATTAAGGGAATCTCTTGGGGACCCCCTGGTCAATAGAACTAGTGTTCTTATTGGAAGATTTCCCCTCTATTACTTGAGGACAACCCACAATTTTGGATTTTCTTTCACTTTCAATGATAATGGTAAACAGGTAAAAAATAGAGAGGGTGAATCTCCCTAACGGGGGCACAGACAGCAATAAAAACCTGACAGAAGCTCTAATCCCTCCCCACTCTAAACAAAACAAAAAAAAAACGTTTGCCTTTAGTTTACTTTTTTACTACTTTAATAAAAGATACCCCGTCACCAGCCATCAATTTCTTCCCAAAATATTGTGCTTTTAGTGCATTTTAGACATGTTTACCTCCTTTGTGTAGACATCCATAACCTCTGAGACTGCTGCTGGGTGCTGCCATCCTGGATGTGATGTCAGCAGCTCCATCAGACCCGGAGCTCTCACTCAAGTGACACTCTCTGGTATTCCCCTTCACATCTCTTTGAGAAACAAAATAAAAGTGATGTGGGAAGGGGAAGGCAGAGCGGAGGAGGGGGCTTTGCTTGGAAATTTACTCTCCTGAGGCATGTTGCAAATCAGTAAAATGTATAACAAAAATACTGCAGAGAAGCATATAAAATACTTGACTTTTCTGTACATTTACCTGCAATGTTTATAAGTTGGTGACAGGGTCTCTTTAATATAAGGCCCAGTTCAGGTCTTGCGTAGAGGGAACCAGTATCCCGCTCGCGATTTTCCGCATGTTGCGCATAGGACAGGCAAATCTAGACATGTGCAGTTAGTTTCAGTCCAAATGTAAATTCTGACAAATTTTTGGTTATACAGAGATTTGGATGTATCCGAATCTCTAAATGAAATAGTAACATATTTAGTTGAAATTCATTTAATTTAGTTTATTTATTTATTTGTTTGTTTTCTAACTAATTCCAAATTTTCAGAACAACTTGAATCGGTCGAAAAATGATCGACCGATTCAATTGTGTGTGACGAATAGCTGGTTGTTAAGCAGCGGGCCGGTAAACTGGCCACTGCGTCCTAAACAACCGATGATTCATCAGCTGTCAGCAGGCTTCCCCACTGAGAGCTAAAATGTAAACAAAAGAATGCCAGCAAAATTTAAAAAAAAAAAGCGTGGGGTCCCCCTTCCCAATCCATACCAGGCCCTGGGTCTGGAATGGATTTTAAGGGAAACCCCTATGCTGAAATGTAAAAAAAATACATACCAGACCTTTATCCGAGTATGCATCCAGGGTGGCCAGGAAATTGAGCAAGTCCCCCCCCCCCCCCCCATACCAGACCACATGCTCTCAACATAGGAAGAAGGGTTTATTTGGGGAAGGGGAGGCAGAGCCGATCATTTTTCGACCAAACCAAATTCATATCATTCTGAAAATTTGGAATTCATTAGAAAATGAATATAACAGTACAAAATTAAAACAAAACAAAAACAAAATGAATCAACGAAACAAAATTAGTAACACAACAAATCTATCCAAATCAATAACAAATTTTGCTGTTCTGCACGTCTAGGTCATTCATTTCAATGGGCTTCCCTATACACGTTTGTAGCCTAAACAAACCTACTGCTCCTTTTAAGGCGACAGGCTTAGCTCAAATTTTAAATGCATTTTTTTGCTGTACGATTACTTTGCAATTTGCTGCGATTTGGAATTGTGGGCAGAATCGCAGCGATTCTGCCAATGATTCCAAATTGCCAAGTGCGAATGAGGCCTAAATATAAATAACATGAAATTTCCAGGTGTGCCTAATGCCCGATGCACAAGGTGGATACAAAATACTTTTGTAATTGATAAACGTTTCATTCTCTACTACTATTCAAATGTGTAATTGTTACTTATATTTGATCAAGACAATAACAGTCAGGTCCATAAATATTGGGATATCGACACAATTCTAATCTTTTTGGCTCTATACACCACCACAATGGATTTCAAATGAAACAAACAAGATATGCATTAACTGCAGACTTTCAGCTTTAATTTGAGGGTATTTACATCCAAATCAGGTGAACGGTGTAGGAATTACAACAGTTTGTATATGTGCCTCCCACTTTTTAAGGGACCAAAAGTAATGGGACAGATTATCAATCAAACTTTCACTTTTTAATACTTGGTTGCAAATCCTTTGCAGTCAATTACAGCCTGAAGTCTGGAACGCATAGACATCACCAGACGCTGGGTTTCATCCCTGGTGATGCTCTGCCAGGCCTCTACTGCAACTGTCTTCAGTTCCTGCTTGTTCTTGGGGCATTTTCCCTTCAGTTTTGTCTTCAGCAAGTGAAATGCATGCTCAATCGGATTCAGGTCAGGTGATTGACTTGGCCATTGCATAACATTCCACTTCTTTCCCTTAAAAAACTCTTTGGTTACTTTCGCAGTATGCTTCGGATCATTGTCCATCTGTACTGTGTACTGTCCCATTACTTTTGGTCCCTTAAAAAGTGGGAGGCACATATACAAACTGTTGCAATTCCTACACTGTTCACCTGATTTGAATGTAAATACCCTCAAATTAAAGCACATCTTGTTTGTTTCATTTCAAATCCATTGTGGTGGTGTATAGAGCCAAAAAGATTAGAATTGTGTCAATGTCCCAATATTTATGGACCTGACTGTATATGTGAGGTTGTCTAGAAAACATTGTAAACTGACATACATTGTTAGTGGGCCCAAAGGATAGGTTTTGGAAACACTTCAAGTCAAAAGATACCTCATTTTAAGGAGGAATATATTCTTTTTCAGTTTGAGGTCAAAGTAATCCCCAGTCAAATGAAATAAAATGTTTAGGCAAATTAAAAATGATATAGACCTACAGGTAAGAATTAAAACCTAGAAAAGACCTTAATTTTCCTGAAAGAATAATATAATTTTCTTTCATATTCTTTGCTTGTGCTGAATTGGTTTTGTTGTCTCTTTTAGAGCTTGGTGAAATAAAAAATGTAACCACAACTCAGCCGTTACTGGAGCTGGATGGTCTGGAGAAATACACAAACTACAGTATCCAGGTGCTGGCCTTTACACGGGCTGGAGATGGTGTGCGCAGCGAGCAAATATTCGTCAGAACCAAAGAAGATGGTAAGAGTCACAGCTGGTATATGTGAGCAATGCTGGCTACTTACTCCATGTGTTTTGCCCAAACAGATGTCACTCTGTATGGACTGTGGGCAGCTTCCAGTGTGTCCATCTGGAGACCACCTTTGTAAAGATCTTTACTAGAGGCGCAGGCGCTGAAAAAAAAAAACAACAAATAATTCCACTGGGAAGTTTCCTAATTTGCTGAACTGTGTTAAAATCCACTGCGTTTTTAGAGGTTCTTTTTTTATTCATTTTTCATTTTCATACACTCCTATCTAGTCCCTGGTGGAAGGATAATGGGTGTTTTGTTAAGGAAACCCTTTTATGTGAATAGGTTGCCAAGGGACCACAGTGGAAAGAAAATCGAGCATGGGCTGTTTTTTATAACACAGTGCACTCCAATGCATGGTGGTACATTACTGTGCATTGCGGTGTGCTGCAGTGCAGGTTTTTTTCCTTTAGTGCATTAGTTTGATTTGAAAGTGAATAGCCCCACAACACTTGCATGTTACCGCGAATACACTCCTAAAGCTTCTTCACTGCATTTAAGAGTTTTTTAATATTTGAATGTCTATAGCAGGGGGTCTCCAAACTACTGCCCTCCAGTTGTTCAGGAACTACAATTCCCATCATGCCTAGTCATGTCTGTGAATGTCTGAGTTTTACAATGCATAATGGGACGTGTAGTTCTGCAACAGCTGGAGGGCAATAGTTTGAAGATCCCTGAAGCTTGGCCACAGTTCTACTAAAAAATGCCCTTTCATTAGGGAAACAAACCTGTGTATGCTTTAGTACAGTGGTTCTTAACCTTGTTGGAGGTACTGAACCCTACCAGTTTCATATGCGCATTCACCGAACCCTTCTTAATTGGAAAAATAAAATATGATTTTTTCAAATTCAAAACATAGGTATATATTTAGGTATATATTTATACATAGGTGCGCAAAATGAGCAAAACCATTAAAGAACAAAACCATTAAGAACAAAGAACAAAACCATTAAAACATGATTCTCACACAAAAACATAATAATGAATATTTACTGCAAATCAGGGTGACTTCTGCTGTTGTCTTTCAGAGACCAGTTCAGAAATGACCTCCGCCCAACCCGTGAGACTGACTCACCGAACCCTTGGGGTTCGATCGAACCCAGGTTAAGAACCACTGCTTTAGTATCTATCAGGCAACCGCTTCAGCAAGAGACAAAAAATTAAACCAAAAGATTGCACTAGATCGTTTTTCACATTTAGTATTTTGAAAGTATATATTACATAGTCAATAGGCAAATTATTGTACCTGTGTGTACGAACATAACAAGTACTACCAGTGGACATATTGCAGATTTGTCTCCAACATCTGCACAACCAGTATGACCTTCTGTAATGTTATCTTGCTGGGAAAATAAACACCTTCATGATGGTATCCCTGTCTTCTAACTGACATCTGCACATGCAGATTTAAATCTTTTGTTTGTGGCCACACTCTCCAATATAAAAAGCATATCCCCAGTCTTATGAAACATGTCCTCAGTCTACTGTTGTCTTCGGAAGCATGACTTCAGTATTTGGCCATCTTCTGAAGCATGTCCCCAGTCTATGGCCGTCTTCTGAAACCTGTTTCTAGTCTACGGCTGTCCTCTGAAGCATGTCCCTAGTCTACGGCCGCCCTCTGAAGCATGTGCCCAGTCAACTGCCGTTCTCTGAAGCATGTGCCCAGTCTATGGCCGTCCTCTTAAGCATTTGCCTAGTCTTCAGCCATCCTCTGAAGCATGTCCCTAGTCTACGGCCGTCCTCTGAAGCATGTCCCCAGTCTACGGTCATCTTCGAAAGCATGTCCCCAGTCTACAGGCATCTTCTGAAGCATGTCCCCAGTCTACAGCAGTCTTCTGAAGCATGTCCCCAGTCTATGGCTGTCTTCTGAAGCAAGTTTCCAGTCTACAGCTGTTTTCTGAAGCATATCCCCAATCTACAGCTCTCTTCTGAAGAATGCCCCCAGTTTATGACTATCTTCTGAATCATGTCCCCAGTCTATGGCTGTCTTCTGAAGCATGTCCCCAGTCTACAGCTGTCTTCTAAAGCAAGTTCCCTGTCTACGGCGGTCCCCAGAAGCATATCCCCAATCTGTGGCTCTCTTCTAAAGAATGCCCCCAGTTTATGACTATCTTCTGAAGCATATCCCTAGTCTCCAACAACCTCCAGAGCATGTATGCAGTCTCTGACCAATGTCTTTCAGTATACATGTAGTCCTCGACCAGCTTCTGTTGCATGTCTACTGTATGTGGCATTATATACACTAAATATTATGTGTGTCCCTTTGTTCCCACACTTCAGGACTTTTTATATAATAAAAACTGACCATTGCTATCTTAGATAATTTATCCAAAGAAGTATTTTTTAATCTTCCTTTGTTATGCACTAACTGCAGTCAAGGGTTACATACAATACTCTTTCTATTTCTGGCATTATTTAAACTATCCACCAGAGGGCACTAGCTGGTCAGAATACAATAAACTGTAATAAAGTGATGGTACTATCTATTGCATACAGTACAGTCAATCGGCATACAGTCAGGCTTGAAATAATTCATGTTAGATTTAATTTTCCAGCAACCCTCATTGTGAGTCAGACATTCTTAAAGGCAGCCAATGAGCACAATTAACAAAAGCATATTGCGTTTGCTATTTTCATTTTCGGTATTTTAAACATTTTAGCAGCCAAACTTGGATCATTGAATTCACTAAAATCTGTACCGCACAGGTTAGCTGAATTTACTGCTCACACACTATTTTATAGATTTTTTTGGGCTATTTTGAATGTAAATGACAATTCACAATTATTACACAGCTTACTGCTTCTTACAATCCTGCTGTCTTTTGGATGGAAATAACAGGGTTTCAGAATGGCGGGCAAAGGCAGGAAAGGAAGCCACTTGCAGTGGTGATAAACAATACTTTTGTGGAAAAAAATACTGATTGATGACAATTTAGGGCATTCAAGATGTTACTATAGCACAGCTTACCAGGCAATGCAGACCTGTAAAAGAAGAGAAGAAAGACTTACCTCTCCTGCTGGCCATGCTGCAGAACAATGCTCTGATCCTGAGAAATTGTCTCTTAAAGTCCACAGGGATAACAGCACTTCCAGGAGGGTCAATCTTCTGAGTCTCCTAAAACTGCAGTGCTGGCATTGTTGCGTCAGCGGGAGATCGTGGTACTGGGGTACCTGGATGATCTTCTGCTGCAAGCGGAGTCCCCGACTGCTCTATTGGACAACTTGGAGATTACTCTGTGAATTCTGAGGGATTTTGGTTGGATTCTGAACCTTCAGAACTCTGCTCTGGTTCTGTCCACAAATCTGGACTATCTGGGTCTGACTCTGAACTCGGCCTTAGTCCCAGAGTGTTACTTCCTCTGGAAAACTCCAGAAACTGCAGGAAGCAATTCAACTTCTTTTGTCCAGCAGACGGTCATCCCTTCGGACTTGCATGCGGGTGCTGGGCCTGATGGTGTCTGCCTTCGAGGTGGTTTTCTGTGCACAGCTCCACACAAGATCTCTGCAAAGGGAGATTCTGGTCAAATGGGACAAGAATCCACAGTCTATAGACAATCTGATCTGGCTGAGCCAGGGTATGAGAGGGTCCCTAATCTGGTGGCTTAGTTCTCCGGCACTTTGCCAAGGCAAATCCTTTCTCCACCTGTACTGGATGGTGGTCACCACGAATGCCAGCCTGTCTGGGTGGGGAGGCATCCTCAGAAAAGATTCTGCTCAGGGGGTCTGTACACTGGAAGAGTCCAGACTGCCGATTAATGTACTGGAGCTCCGAGCAATCAAACTTTGTCTGGATCATTGGACAGATCGTCTTCAGGGGTGTCCAGTGCAAATTCAATCAGGCAATGCCACGGCTGTGGCCTATGTCAAACACCAAGGGGGGCACAAGAAGTGTCCTGGCAGCTCGGGAAGTAGTCGGCATTCTAAGGTGGGCAGAACGTTTTCTTCCAGCCATCTCTGCTGTACACATTCCGGGGGTGGAAAATTGACAGTCGGATTACCTCAGTCGACAGGACCAGGGAGAATGGTCACTTCATCTGGAGGTGTTTTATCAGTTGTGCCTCCGGTAGGGTACTCCCGAGGTGGACCTGTTGGCCTCTCGTCTCAACAGGAAGGTGCAGAGGTTTGGAAATCCAGGTGCTGAAAGATAGAGGTTTGTCTGATTCAGTGATTCCTACGCTGTTAAAAGCTAGAAAATCGACCTCTAGGAAGATCTACCATTGTACATGGAAGTCCTACATTGCGTGGTTTGAGTCTCTTCGGATCTTGACCTTCCTCCAATGGAGACTTGAGCAGAGCCTGGCCTTGTACTATCAAGGGCCAGGTCTCTGCCTTGGTGGTCTTCTTTCAATGACCATTGGTCACACTTTCCTTGGTGCATACTTTTATCCAGAGAGTTAGACACTTGGCTCCTCTACTGCGGTTTCCATTGCCGCCTTGGGACCTCAATTTGGTGCTTTCAATCCTCCAGAAACCTCCTTCTGAAAATCTTAGGGAGGTTCTCCTGCTTACGTTATGCCACAAGGTGGCCTTTTTGGTGGCAATCACTTCTGTGTGCAGGGTGTTGGAGCTGGCAGCATTGCCTAGTCGTTCACCTTACTTGGTGGTTCACAGAGATAAGGTGGTTCTTCAGCCCTGTCCTTCGTTCCTTCCAAAGGTTGTGTCTGATTTTTATCTGAATGAAGACATTGTGCTGCCTTCCCTGTGTCCCAGGCCAAAACATCCTAAAGAAATTGCCTTGCATTCCTCGGATGTAGTTTGGGCAATTAGGGTGTACCTGGCAGCTACGGAGTCTTTTAGGAAGTCAGACTCACTTTTTGTGCTCACTTACGTACCTCCGAAGGGATTGTCCACTTCTGCTGCGACCATTTCCAGATAGATCAGACAGACTGTGTTTCAAGCCTATTCAATTAAGGGTCAGGTTCCTCCTTTTCCTGTTACGGCGCACTCTACTAGAGCGCTTAGTGCCTCTTGGGCCTTTTGTCATCAGGCATCAGTGATGCAGGTTTGCAAGGCGTCTTGAAATAAAAACAGTGTAGCGCTACGATAATTAACTAATTAGATGTATGATATAAAGTCCGTAGTGGAGTACATGAATCAAATAAAAAGTCCAAAGAGACAGCCCACAGAGGTGCAGTGAAGTCCAGGTATATGATCAAAAAGAGCCGGGTGCAGATAGTTGGTCACACAACCCTCCACCTTCCAAACTGGCCTCTCACCTTAGATCAATAAACACAGGCAACAGGATAATCAGTTCCCTCGGACAGATTCATGTGCCAAAAATGCTTCCAGGCTACAACTCCTCCTTAGATCAATATATACAGGCAACCAGAAAGACTCATATGCCAAACATTGCTTCCAGGATATACTCCTCCTCATGGGTGATATAGGAGACAAAAATAGCCCACAATAGTGTAAACCTGGTAAGCTTTATTATTCACAAACAGCATAAAACAAATTGGCCTCTTACTCTTATGTATACGGGTTTTATATCTGGACCTTAAGTGTTTAGCTGCTTTGAGTTAGGTTTAGGTCCTAGCGCTGATATTTTTCTATTCCTATCTTTGCAAGGCGTCTACCTGGTCGTCTGTGCACACCTTTACAAACTTTTATAAAGTGAATGTGTTGGCATCTGCAGATTCTTCCTTTGGCCGCAAGGTTTTGCAGGCTGCTGTTTGATCCACGGTCTCTAGAGGTGGCTTTGTTCTCTGGCACCCTGACAGGGAAAATCCTTTCTCCCCCTGTACTGGACGGTTGTCATCACGAACACCAGCCTGTCCGGGTGGGGAGGTCCAGACTGCCAATTAATGTTCTGGAAATCTGAGCGATCAGCCTTTGTCTGGCTCATTAGACAATTTGTCTTCGGGGATATCTGGTACAAATTAGTTTGGACAATGCCATGGCCGTCGTCTATGTCAATCACCAAGATGGCACAAGTAGTGTCCTGGCGGCTCGGTAAGTAGCCGGCATTCTAAGGTGAGCTGATTCGTTCCAGCCCTCTGAAATTTCTGCCACGACTCCTATGCAGGATCAAAGCAGAAGGGATTCCATCAAGACTGACCTCGCCTGTCTTGGTACACCGATCAGGTACGGCTGGTCCCTGATGCTCCTTGGGGTCTTCCTCTCAGGGAGGATCTGCTGCCCCAAGGACCAATCTTCCATCCTGCTTTACAGTTGCTGGCTTTGATGGCTTGGCCGTTGAATGCCAGGTGCTGAAGGATGGAGGTTAGTCTGAGTCGGTGATTCCTACGCTGTTGAAAGCTAAGAAATCTACTTCTAGGAAGCTCTACCATCGTACATGGAAGACATACATTGCGTGGTGTGAGTCTCTTGGGGTTCATCCTCGCTCCTTCTCGGTGGATTGGATCTTAAACTTCTTTCAACGGGGGGTTGAACAGAAATGCCGTGAGTAGCATCAAGGGCCAGGTATTGGCTTTGGCGGTCTTTTTCCAAAGACTTTTGGCATCACACTCCCTTGTGCGTACCTTTCGTATCATTTTCCTTTGCCGTCCTGGGATCCTAATGTGGTGCTTTCAGCTCTACAGAAGCCTCCCTTTGAAAATATTCAGGAGGTTTCTCTGCTTGCGTTTCCCTAGAAGGTGGCCTTTTTTGGTGGCTATCACCTCTGTGCGCAGGGTGTCAGAACTGGCGGCGTTATCCTGTCATTCACCTTATTGGTGATTCACAGAGATAAGGTGGTGCTTCGCCCCTGTCTGTCATTTCTTCCTAAGTTGGTCCCTGACTTTAATTTGAATGAAGACATTGTGTTTCCTTCCCTGTGTCCCAGGCAAAACATCCGAAGGAAAATGCCTTTTTAATGCCTTGGATGTGGTTCGGGCAATTATTGTGTACCTGGCAGCTACAGAGTCTTTTAGGAAGTCAGACTCTCTATTTGTGTTCATGGGCGGACCCCACAAAGGATTGTCCGCTTCTTCTGTGACCATTTCCAGATGGATCAGACAGACAGTGGTTCAGGCCTATTGCATCAGGAGACAGGTTCCTCCTTCCCCTGTCAAGGATCACTCTACAAGGTTGCTTAGTATCTCCTGGGCTTCTGTCATCAAGCATTAGTGACGTAGGTTTGCAAGGTGGCCACCTGTTCGTCGGTGCACACTTTTACAAAATGTATATAAAGTGGATGTGTTGGCATCTGCAGAAGGTTCTTTTGACCGCAAGTTTTTGCTGGCTGCTGCTTAGAGGACCTGATCTTCTTTTATGGTGTATTGTATATTTCAGATGTGCTCCAGTTGTTCTTGGTTGAACTCCATGTTACCCAGCTGGCTATGGTTTACCCTTGGGGAATTTTTTTCTGCTGTTCCCATCCCTCATGTTTAACACTGCTTTGGGAAATCTTAATGGTTAAGAAGATCAGAAGCTATGTCCATCAATGAACGATAGAGAAAAATTTATTTTTGTCTTACTGTAAAATCCTTTTCTCTGATGTTCATTGACGGACACAGCACCCACCCCTCTGTGGAGTTGGATTTCTTCTGACTCTGCTTGTAACAAAACTGAGTGCCTATAGCTGAGAGTGGTTGTATACTCCCTGGGACTGCGCATAGGCGTAGTCCAGCTTTTTTTCCTGCCTAGTGTCCTACTCCTGTAGGGGGCAGTATAACCCAATGGTTAAGAAGATCAGGAGCTGTGTCAATGAACATCAGAGAAATGGATTTTACGGTAAGACAAAAATCCTATTTTCCAATCACTTGTCAAAATAAAAATGACTCTTTTCTAACAAATGTGTAATTGTTCTATGGTACTGTTTGAACCATGGCCATTTTTTTTTAGCTAAAGTGGAAGGTAAGTCAAGACATAACTAAGATTAAAGGGTAACTCCACTTTCATGGCAAAACAAATTAGCAAATAAAAAGAAAATAATATAGCATATGCAATTGTAACACAAGTCCATATTGTAATTGAATGTTATTAAAAAATATTGTTTCTTTTAATCTGCAGTTCTGTAATTTTCTGCGATATGCAATATGGCTACCTGGAAGTGTTCTGTACACAAATTATATACAGAACGCCCCTCCCTCCAGATATATAATTTCCTTTTTTTGTGATTGTCTCACTGATTTTCTTAGAATCTGCACTAAGATACAAAATCGATTTCGTACATCCCCTGCAATAAAAATGTAATTTATGATGAGATGCTCCCAAAGGAAACCATATCTAAAGGGATACAGACCCTGCCATTTTTATTTTTAGAGCCCTACAGTTGCAGCAGCTGATTGATAAATACAAAACCACTCCATACAGATTCACTTAGCACACTGACATAGACAAACAGCTATTTATCAAGAATAACAAAAGGTAGGAATCTGCAACAAAGATTGTTATAATCCTTGCAATGTACATCGATTACCCAGAGGGGAATGTTTTTTTTCCTGAACAAATGTGGAGTTACTCTAAATCTACCTCATTCTAAGACTATTCCATTTACCCTGTAAAGGAAAGATGCCTGTACTTACCTATTCTGAAGTCACATATGGTCTGGTCACATGATCTCGCCAGCTTTGGCTTCAGTGAAGAGGATAGATGGCCGACAACGGATGCAGAGCCTGGGGGATGACATCACCTGTAGGCTTACTATTGGGTCTCTGTTGTCTGTCTTTCCTCTACACTAAAGCGGTTGCTGGACGCCGCTCATGTGACTGGACCAGAACAACTTCAGAACAGGTAAGTTTAGGCATCTTTCCTTTTCCAGGGAAGATAGACTAAACTTAGAATGGGAGTGGGAGCAGATTAAAGCTTAGTTAGTTAGTTTTTGACTTGTCTTCCACTTTAGGCTGGGTTCACACCTATGCAAATTGAATGCTTTTCCAATTCGCATGGACAGGAGAGTAAGCCTGGCTCTCAATGGAACCAGCTCACACACCTCTGGGGCAGCTGCAAAGCAGACTGCACAAGGGTCCTGTGCATCTTTGGGTCAGAATTCAGGCAAAAATTTGGGCTTGATTTGTCCCTGAAATAGAGAACAGGGACGCACCAGATCCCTGCTGTGAGCCACATCCGAATTCAGTGTGAATCCAGACTTAAAGTTTAGTATTAGTGATCATTGAAATCTCAACAGAGACTGGGGGTCATCTATCTATCTATCTATCTATCTATCTATCTATCTATCTATCTATCTATCTATCTATCTATCTATCTATCTATCTATCTATCTATCTATCTATCTATCTATCTATCTATCTATCTATCTATCTATCTATCTATCTATCTATCTATCTATCTATCTATCTATCTATCTATCTATCTATCTATCTATCTATCTATCTATCTATCTATCTATCTATCTATCTATCTATCTATCATCTTGACAATATGGTTGCTTTTAATTGGATTTTCCAGATTGTCCCGTTTTGCCAAAAGTGATCAATTGTGGACTGAAATCATTTTATAATGCATTCAGTTTCTGTATGATACATTTCTTCTATTGAAATTATTTATTTTTATATTGTTATATGTATGGCCAGCAAGCATTAGGTTGATGACAGACACAAGTCTGCACTTGAATGTCTGACCGCCATCAAGACCGTAAATAATCCTTGCGCCGACAAAGTGAATGTATAAAAACTTACAGGACAGAAAGTCAGCCGCCTTTCAATATCTCTTCCAATAGAACTATAATTTTCAGAATCTTCTGTTTAGAAAAGTTCTCCTTAGTATTACAGCATACAAAAGTATAGAATTATAATATATAGTTCATGTACAGGGTAGAATTTCTCATCTGTGGAGCATTTTGGGGACCATTCTCAGATCAGGACTTTTATTAGATTTTACATTTCATTAATTTAGGTCTGCCTGTAAATTGCCCCAGTATGGTGCAGGGAACATACTGTATGTAAACTAATGTAATGGGTGCTCAAGCAGTTTCCATATGTCTTATTAATTTGGGTATTTTTGAAGTCTTTACTTATGGAGAAGTTTATGATGAGAATAAAGTACATTGCCAGCAAAAAATATACTTGGTCAGTAAATTTCACAACAAATATGAGAGCTAATCTTTGAAACAGCATGCCTTGAAAGGGACATATTAGTATACTTTCAGTCCCGTAGATCTCCTGGGGCCTATTTTATAAAGCTAAAAGTGATCGCGTCCATCACAGCCAACTGGGGATCAGATAGATCAGTTCAACAAGCAAAATATTTTTTTTTTTTTACTAACTGCTATGATTTATTACATGATGTCAGTATGTAGGTCGAGTCTCGGGTGATGTTTTGTTTGTAACCATTTATTAACCTTCTTTTTTGGTTCTAGTTCCAGGTCCCACTGCTGGTATTAAAGCTGCCGCAGCCTCAGCTTCCATTGTTTATGTATCATGGCTCCCCCCTTTGAAACTGAATGGAATAATCCGGAAGTACACAGTGTTCTGCTCACACCCCTACCCTACGGTAAGTACCAAGACTTTAATACCTGTATATGTTTGTTTCTTTAGAAAAAATTGTAGAGTCAAAGTGGACTGTCAGGACTATTGGACTAAAAAAAAAAAAAAAAAAAGGAGTCATATAATGCCCATACATATTATTTGATACATATTGTAATTCTGGGCAGCCTAGCAGCCATTTTGTCATGGGGTGAATGAAAGTTCATTTTCTTTAAGTAAGATTTCTTTACAGACAATTTTAAAGTCCAGCTAAGACTGCAAGCCACAAATAAAGAGGCCCTTTTGACATCTCACCAGATAAGAGTCCAGCCATAATGGCACTAGATACTAATGAGGGTGATATTTGAAGCCTTGTTTGCGTTTCACAATGAACAATGATAAACATATTTTAAATGAGCTGTAAAAAAATATACTAAAGGAAACATTATAATGTGTAAGAAATATATTAGCAACAATGTTTTGTTATATTATCGATATAGTAGGTGTGAACTTTAAATATATAATGTTGGGTAGATATGTACACTATTTTCTTTTCTTATGTGTAAAGAACTAAATTGTGTCTTGATCTATATTACTTCATTTTAAGGTATGGAAAGAAGGGGTATTCTGAGACTGTGGTCGTAAACTTTATCCAAACAAACATATATCTTAAAGGGAGCTTTTATTCTTGACTGAAACTGAGGTGGTAGACGACCTCCATGAGATTTATATTTCGTTTCTAGACCTAGGTCAAAATATTTATCTTTGGGAAAATAATGAAAGTAAATTCAATGTCCCAAATTTGATCGTAATCCAACAGTGCTCCCTGGTGATTGTTCAAAGTTGTGTCCGAGTTATGGAAACTTAACAAATAGGCCCCTTTTTGAGGTATTTTTCATATGAAAAAAAAAAAGTTCCCCGCCTACATTTCCCATAGGATAAAAGTTTCATGTCAGTTAGAGACAGGAGGGAATTGAACAGACCGAGAAAGGAGTAAGATGCTTTGAAGGAGATTCTGGGACACTGATGGGTCATATTTAAAGCTGAGGCTACACAAGCGTGACATCGCAGGCAACAGAAATAGAAGTTTGTTTGGTAAAGTATATATTTCTATTTTTCCTACAGGCAATTAATTTGCCTTAGTCTCCGTTCACACTGGGGCGACGCTACTTGCCGGGGCGACCTCACAGGTCGCGGTGCGCAGCTCGCACCGCGACCTCGGAGCGGCCGGCACGGACTTCATATCATTGAAGTCAATGCAGGTCGCTCCGGGTCGCCCCAAAGAAGCTCCGGACCCTTTTTCTAAGTCAAAGCGACTTGTGTCGCTCCTATACGGGTCCACAGCTACTCTATGGCAGGCGACCTACGGTGACCTGTCAGGCGACCAGGTCGCCTGACAGGTCGCCCCAGTGTGAACGGGGTCTTATACACCTGACTGAATCATTCTTACCCTTAAACTTGTAGCATTAAGATTTGAATTTGGACCATTCTAACTGCAGTATGGTTGGTTTAATTTTTCTTATCTTGGAATTTTGGCAAATTTTAGCCATAATAAATGGGTCAGTTATGATGTATTCTTAATAATAGAATAACTTAATAGAAGTTTATTTTACCAAAACTATCTGGACTTTTAACAAGTCCTGATGCATGGTGTAACAAGTTTTGTCCATGCAATTGTTATCTGTTAGATTGTCATTGCCATTGCCATTTTTTGTGTACTTTTGGTAGGCTATTATTCATATTTTAGAAGTCATTGGTTTTGGTTACCTTGATATTCTGTAATAATAATCTTTGATTAAATTTCTCGCATTATCTGTGTGATACATTTTATTGAATTTTGTTCCACATTTTGTGTTTATCACCAATTATATTTTTGACATTTTATTCTGCACTGAAGTATTTATTAAGTATATATATTTTTGCACAAAATTTATTCTTCTTATCTTCAGGTTAGTTCCACTTAAAACAATCTCATATTTTTGTTGATTTATGGAAATAAATTAAGAATCTCCTTACTTGCATATCTTTGCTTATTTGCATAAATAGACACTGTTTATCAGAGCAGTATAAACATTCTGACAGGACCTAGAAGATGTAATTTTTCACCTTAAAGCGGAGTTCCACCTAAAAGTGGAACTTCCGCATATTTGCTCCCCTCCCCCACATTTGGCACCTTTCAGGGGGGGGGGGTGGAATGGGTACCTGTTATTGACAGGTACCCTTCCCCACTTCCGGGAGAAGGCACCGCAGCGCTGTCCCTCGGAAGTTTGGCCCCCTCCTCCTTCCCCCGCCAACGTGCCAATCTGAATGCGCAGCGTGCTTCGCGCATGCGTATTAGGGACCCGCCCGTGAAGCCGCAAGGCTTCACTGCCGGCTTCCCTCAACGATAATGGCAGCGGCAGCACCCGACAACACCCGAAACATCGGCTGTGGTGCCGACATCGCTGGACTCCAGGATAGGTAAGTGTCCTAATATTAAAAGTCAGCAGCTACAGTATGTGTAGCCGCTGACTTTTAATTTTTGGAGGGGAAGAGGGGAGGCTGGAACACTGCTTTAAGTAAATGTGTGCCAAACAGTGGGGTAGATTTACTAAAAGCAAATAGACTGTGCACTTTGCAAGGGCAGTTGCACTCATTTTCCCCAGAGCTTAGTGAATGTGGTAAAGCTCTGCTGATTTACTTCCTTTCCAGTCATGTGCAAGCGAGTTTTTTTTTTTTTCCTTTTCCATCCGATTGGCTATTTTTTTTACAACGTGAAGCTTTACAACCTTTACTAATGAAAACATGTGCAACTGGACTTGGTAACTGGCAACTGGCAAAGGGCACAGTCTATTTGCCTTTAGTAAATCAACCCCAATGTGTAATAATTACATTTTTTTGTACTGTCTCTTATAATGCCTTATCTTTAAGGGCAGCTATTTTGGTGTAGATGTCCTTTTAAAGCATCTCCCAT
The DNA here is from genome assembly GCF_965119305.1 of Pelophylax lessonae. Taxonomy (NCBI): domain Eukaryota; kingdom Metazoa; phylum Chordata; class Amphibia; order Anura; family Ranidae; genus Pelophylax; species Pelophylax lessonae. The sequence goes on along the minus strand of NC_138769.1, from coordinate 49,308,128 downwards.
TCCCCTGTAGTGTAACTTGCTTAGTAAAATAGTTGAAGCTGAGTTTTAATCTTTTTATATTTTGCCTTCCCTGGTTCCTTCCTACCACGTTCTCAATATATAGTAATATAAAAAAAACTTTCTTTTTTAATTACATGTCTTGTTTAAAATTCAATGATGTAATCACTAGGTCTCTGTGCTCCACTAAGCAATGCAGGCAGATCATGGCTGAGGGGTCTCCGTATTCCTGACAAAAGCCCTCAGCCCTGATTCAAGCGGTCAAGTGGCTCTTAGAACAAGCTTTGTAAATCTGAAAAATGCCTTTATGGGTGAAAGTCAGTCTTAAAGAGTGGGTATTTCTTAGGTAGAACTCCCTAGGTATTGCCCACATGTGATGCTGAGCCTTCATGATTGAAAGAAACAAAATCCAATGAATGAAAGGGATGGACTAGAGGCATCCAGACTGGGAAGGAAAGGGCTTTATCACATGTGGGCAGAATGTGGCCCCCTAGGCCATTTCATGTGGCTCTCACACCTTTTCTGCAGCTCCGGCAACCCCCTTGTCTCCGCCCCCACCTTGTCTCAGCAGTTGGCAGCAGAGATGAGAACCAGTGGTGGCTGGTGCATTGGGGACGCGGGGCGCCCCCCTATCCATGAGTCCAGACCCCTAATCTACATGCAGGGCACCAGACGCATGGAGGGCGCCAGACGCATGGAGTTCAATGGGGCTTTTTTTTTCAACCATGTGATTGGAGCCAGGGGCTCTAAAAGGCTAAAAAAAAAAGGGTGGGCTCGGGCACAGTAATCAGTTGTGAGACTATGAATATTCACTATTGTCACACGGATCCTCCTCCTGACCAATCATGGTTCCAGAGACCCATTTCCCGATTGGCCGAAAGGAGAAGCCATGCCATTGGCCATGGAGGAGGAGGGAGGAGACGGAGAAGACTGAGGGAGAAGAAGCTACCGCCGCCATCATTTGCTGCTGCTGCCTGCCCTCCCTCCACATGTCCAGGCAGGGTGAGTGAGCCGGCAATGGGGGTGGAAATGGTGTGCGGCCTGGTGTGGTCTGGGGGGGTATTGTGCGGTCCATCTGCTGCCCCCCCCCGGCCCATGGAGCACCAGCTGCCACTGATAAGAACATAACTATTCTTCTAGAACCTGAGCTTCTCCATGCAGCTGCAGAGAAGCTCATCTAGAGCCGTCCCCCCGGTCAGCAGAGAGGGTGACAGAACTCCTTCTACAGATCCTGCACCTCTCTGTGCAGCCCTCCTCTGGTCCTCCACCAGGCCCTGCACTTTCTGCTTCCCAGCTCCACCCCCAGCTCCTTCCTGGCAGCAGTGGTGATGGTGACATCAGATGTAAGGAGGGTTGGCTGCTCTGGACATCTGCTTACAGATACAACTGGCTCTTTGTGGGCAACCATAATGCTGATGCGGCCTGCAATAAAATTGTGTTTGACACCCCTGGGCTAGAAGATGCTGAACAACCTTCAGCCAGGAAATGAGGCGAGCTCTATTTGACTTGACACAGCTTTTAATGCACAATGTGAGAGAAGCTCACAGTGTGCAATGAAATCAGAGTAAGCTATTTCAGTAGAGAAGAGGAACCTGTACAAATGTGCAAGATTGAAGGTAAGGCTGGAGTTCCTTCCCCACCAAGTCAAGTGCCTTGTGCTGTCATCTGCACAATTGGTTGGCTAGCCCAAGTATCACACTAATAAGCTTAGGTTTTCTAGCTACACATGGACTCTACTATGTAGGGGCCACCAGAGAAAACCATAGAGGGCAGCTGAGGAAACCCTAGAGGGCAGCAGGGGACACTAGTGTCTGACACTCCTGGAAGTGTCAAATGCAGATCTTTGAGCATACTTCTCTCGTCAAAGCAGGAAAGTTTATCAGTAGAATGGGCGAGTCTCCTTCGTTCACTTTGCAGGGATGTATTTTTTCTTCTTTCAATATAGCAGCAGAGTCACTTTAATACCCCAAGTATTCAATTTCATACTGCAGTTATTTTCTGGACTTGTTTTCTTTCTACAAAACCCTGATCTGCGGCTATCCATCCTTCCTGCTCTTGTTAGAAGTCTTCTAATCTGGAAGGGTTCATCTGAACTGGTAAGCTGGGACTTTTAGTTTCTCCACTTCTGGACGGTGCTGATTGCTAATATTTTTCACTTTGCTCTTGTGTTTATAGTTCTGTAGGTGGCCTTTTCCCAACAAACATGTATTTCTATTCAGATGCGTTATTGTGTGCAAGTGACTCAGTGGTAGTATTGTTCCAGAGAGGTGGCCTTGATCACACACATTATGAGTCTTGCATAAGAAAAACTGAGAAGACCTCACTTGATCTGTGTTCTTGAATCAACTTGTTCTTTATCAACCCTGTGTTCTTGAAGTTTAAATGCAATTTATTGCGCTATTTTAAATTTTCTTTATTTTTATGGTCAGGGCTAAAAAATAAATGTAAAAATCAAATAAGAAAATGTGAAATATTGGAAGTGAATATTTAGTATTTTTTGTAGCCAGTCGGAAATGTTTTTGGTTCTTCTTTTTTTCCTGGCTATCCCTCTCTACTTTGCTGAAAAAAGTACTCAACTTGTTTGCGGAGACCAGTAGCTCAAGCTTCAAGCAAAGATTTGCTTTGTCCATGCTTCCCACAACCCCGTCCCCTCCAGATGAACTGTATTCTGATGTACCCACACCAGTTGACTGGCTACACTTATATCATACTAACAATCAGGACTTTTTTGTTCTCAGAGAATAGGTGCAGAAACATCACCCAACCCCCTACTACAGAGACCCCCCCCCCCATTACAGAGCCCTACAGTACAGAGCTACCCCAAATACCACCCCCTGTGCAAAACTCTCTCCCCAACCACCTCCTCTTCCCAGTACACATCTCTCCCCCAATGCTCCCCTCAGTACAGGGATCTCCCTCCAACACCCCCTCAGTACAGAGCTCTCCCTCCAATACTCCCTCTGTACAGGGATGTCCCTCCAATACCTCCTCAGTACAGGGATGTCCCTCCAATGCCCCCTCAGTAATGGGCTCTCCCTCCAATACCCCCTCAGTACAGGGTTCTCCCTCCAATACCCCCTCAGTACAGGGCTCTTCTCCAATACCCCCTCAGTACAGGGCTCTTCTCCAATACCCCCTCAGTAGAGGACTTTTCTCCAATACCCCCTCAATACCAGGGCTCACCCTCCAATACCCCTTCAGTACCAGGGCTCTCCCTCCAATACCCCCTCAGTACAGGGCTCTTCTCCAATACCCCCTCAGTAGAGAACTTTTCTCCAATACCCCCTCCAATACCCCCTCAGTACCAGGGCTCTCCCTCCAATACCCCTTCAGTACCAGGGCTCTCCCTCCAATACCCCCTCAGTACCAGGGCTCTCCCTCCAATACCCCCTCAGTACAGGGCTCTCCCTCCAATAACCCCTCAGTACAGGGCTCTTCTCCAATACCCCCTCAGTAGAGAACTTTTCTCCAATACCCCCTCCAATACCCCCTCAGTACCAGGGCTCGCCCTCCAATACCCCTTCAGTACCAGGGCTCTCCCTCCAATACCCCCTCAGTACCAGGGCTCTCCCTCCAATACCCCCTCAGTACAGGGCTCTCCCTCCAATACCCCCTCAGTACAGGGCTCCCCCTTCAATACTCCCTCAGTACAGGGCTCTTCTCCAATACCCCCTAAGTACAGGGCTCTCCCCCCAAACCCCCTCAGCACAGGGCTGCCCCCCAAACCCCCTCAGTACAGGGCTCTCCCTCCAATACCCCCTCAGTACAGGGCTCTCCCCCCCAAACCCCCTCAGCACAGTGCTCCCCCCTAAACCCCCTCAGTACAGGGCTCTCCCCAATACCCCCTAGTCCAGAGCTCTCCCCCAATACCTCCTAGTACAGAGCTGTTCCCCAATACCTCCTAGTACAGAGTCCTCCCTCCATTACTCCCCTCAGTGTAAAGCTCTCACCTCAATATCCCCTAGTAGTACAGAGCTCTTCCCCAATACTCCCTCAGTACAGAACTCTTCCCCCTAATACCAACCTCAGTGCAGAGCTCTCCCTCAATTCCCCCCTCAGCACAGAGCTGTCCCCTCAATACCATCCAATACAGAGCTCCCCTTCCTCCTTTCCAGTGCAGAGTGGCAGAGATAGGTGCTCCTGTGGAAAAGCAAGTACTTACCAATGGAGGTTCTCTATCCTGACTGGAGGCGAGGGCTGCTTGAGGACTTGCTGAGGTAAAACTGGTGCAGCTGATCTCCTCCTCTGTGTTTCCTGTAGTAGTGAGTGCTATGTGCCTGGGCTCCCTGAATCAAATGTACTTATTTGCCAGCACACCACGGATCCTTAATTACGTCCAAATCTTTATTGAAGAATGATCACATCACAGAAGATATAGTGCAACGTTTGCTCTGTCACTGTAAACACAGAAGCCGGCAGAGAAAGCAAGTACCGACTTCTATGTTTACAACTAAACAGTCAGTGAGTACAAGGCCAGTGCCGAAGGTGGTGAAATGAAGTACTGTCACTGTCCGGCCAAAACAAAACCCTGCTAACAGGAATAGGCCTTATAGCTGCACAAGGCAAACCAAGAATACAGGCATAGAGGCTGAAAGACGCAGTAAACCCATAACTGACAAGTAGAAGGGCAGTGAAAACGATCACCCTACTCTGTTGGATCTGAAAGAATACAGTACAAAATTCCACCCACAAAAATGCACAAACTGCAATAGCAACAATGAGAACTTATATGGTACTGGTAGGAAAGGCAGTAACCTTTAGTACACACAGGAACATCTCATAAGGCATGGGTGGCTGCTTGCTGTTCCAGAAACCTATGTTGACTTTGGCCTGGATGTAATAGGCATGCTGGGTAGATGTTAATAAACAGTGTTCTGCTGATACCGTGCAACTGCTGGCTCTCAATCCCTTCTGTCACTGGCAGCTTAGGTCCCAGCTGACGATCGGGAACCAATCAGATTGGTTCACAGCCATGTGATCACTATGCCAGCTATGACAGGTGTAGCACTGCCCCCTTGAGGACTGTTGAATTCTTCACCTTTGTGGGTCCCTCTGGGTTACCGTTAGCAACTGCATGCACAAACGTAACACTTTACTTTCCGTCTCAGTCAATGATCAGTCTAGGGGTTGTGGTTGTTTTTCTTGTTTTATTTTAAATAGGGATGGGAGAAGGGATATAGTGGGATACTCCAAAATTGAACAATTCACAGTTGATGAGGACTCCTATCTGAAGGTACAGCCAAGCTGCAGTTTGACCTTGCCACTAGATGAATTGAAGGTAAGGTCTTTGTAATGAAGACTTGACTGAGCAACTATCTTCAGGGTACTTGCCTAGCACCCCCTTTCATTCCACCAGCTGATACCTGTCCTCTGACTACTCTACTCTGGGGTGGCCCCCTCACAGGTCAGGCCATCAGACACAATCCCCTGTACTCACAATACTGTTTTTACAGGTTCTCCAGTGTCACAACCCCTCTAGTCAGCTCTCCTGGACCTCTGGGTTCAGCTCCTTCCTTCTGGTTCACTAGGCCGACTGCCTGTGACCATGTTATACCAATGCAGGGGAGGAGACTCTGCTCACCAGCCAAAGACCCCGAGCACATGTGCTCCTGGCTTTTATATCACACCCCAGAATGCATTGCACTGCCAATCACTGAGACTGTATCAAAGCCTGTGTACCCATTGGCCTGGTTTCCTCCACTGTCCAATATGCCTTCCTATTGGACCAGTGTGGACACTCCCTAGACCAGAACCTAACCCCCTAGACCTAACTCACAGATCCTGCTCTCTGTTAAGCAAAAAACAATATAGAATTTGCCTGCTGCTCCTCTGATAGGCAGACAAAGCCAAAACTATACTCACTCTCTAGCACCTACCTAAGAGGGTGCTACACAGGCTATGCAAATTAGTGACAGAATTATTGTCATTTTAACTTTGAACTGACGCTGCTAAATTTAGCTTGGACATTTGGACATCAGTGACCCCTGATCAGAAGAGGGTTAAGCAGCTCTGCTGTAGTCTGTGCCATCCTGCTTTCTGTGGTTGTGTATGTACAATTACCCTGCACTGTTCCTGTATATTCATTGTTTGCCGTGTCCGGCAAGTGAGACATTTGCTGCATTGCTGATCCTGGTCTCTTCTCGCTTCTTCAACTCCCCCAGATACTGAACTGCTTTTATCCCTATTATTCCTCTTACCCCCAGAATGGGAACACATTTATTATATAACCGAACAAATCACACTTGTGATTTTGCAACGAGAGACAGAATATGTCTTATCAATGGTAACTGAATGTGAGCTGGAGAACAAAGGATTTTATATTTATTAATTCAGAACCTGGAATATCCTTGGCAACCAACCAAAAGCCTGGTTAGATTGTTTTTCTTGTTCAGATCAGTATGTATTTAACTTTTTGATTGACGAGGGCAACATTATTAGTGATTTTGGCAGATTTTGCTTAATTTTAGCTCCGTAAAATCTACGCTACATGGCCGACAGTATGTGGACATCCCCCCAAATAATGAGTTTCGGTGTTTCCATTGAAGGATACTGTTCATGGAACAGCATACAAAGATATTTTAGACAATTGTGTACTTCAACCTTTTGGCAGTTAGTTCTTTTTCTTCCAGCATTACTGTGCCACTGTGCACAAACCCAGCTCCATAAAGACGTGGTTTGACCAGTCTGTTTTAGAGGAACTTGAGGTTCCTGCACAGGACTCTGAATTCAACCCTACTGAACACCTTTGGGATGAATTGGAGCACCAATTGTGAGCCAGGTCTTCCCATCCAAAATCATCAGTACCCAACCTCATATTTGTTATTTTGACTGAATGGGTGCAACCTTATGGCAGTAGTTTGGGAAGGGCCATTTTCAGTTCCAGCATGACTGTGCCCCTGTGCACAAAGCCAGCTCCATAAAGACACGGTTTGACCAGCTTGGTGTGGAGGAACTCAAGTGTCCTGCACAGAGCCTTGACCTCAACCCCATACCTTCCATCTTTTTGAGATGGGAATGAGGGACACCTATTAGAAAAAGTATGTAGGCATAGGATAGACACCCTGAAACACCCACTTAAGAGGGAATTATGCAAAAAAAAAAAATAGTTAACCCCACATGTGCTTTTTATTTTTTTATCACTACTATTCCTTTATATTGGCTATAGGAATTTATAAATGCAGCAATTTAGAAATTGGATGAAAGATTTGGCACTGGGAAATATGCATTTTGTATACAACTATATAGATCAGACCAAAATGAGGGACAAATGATGAGGAAAGAGGGACAGAGGGACTTTGTTCCAAATTAGGGACAGTCCCTGAAAATCAGGGACAGTTGGGAGCGGGAGCTACTATAAACCCTACTGAACAGTAGAGCCAGGTCTTCTCATCCAACATTATCAGTGCCCAACCTCATAGTTGTTCTTTTGGCTGAATGGGTGCAAATTCCCAGAGACACACCAAATTTTGTGGAAAACCTTCCCAGAAGGATAGAGTCTGTTATAGCTGCAAAGGGAAAGAGGGGCAGTTCTTAATGGATTTATTCTAATGGAGCAGGGAATGGGATGTCCAGTTGGCTCCTATAGGTGTGATAGTCAGGTGTCCCCAAGCTTTTGGCTGTATAGTGTACCTTTTATGGGAATGTGACCTATGAATGTTGCTCTACAGATTTTTTCTCTAGTAATATGTGGATTGTAAGTTCAGTATTCAGGCGTATCCTATTAATTAATAATGCTAAGTCAGTGGTCCGTGTTTAACTAAATTAAGGTTTGGACCTTTGTTTTTACCCCTTGCTAAATTTTATAGAGCTGTTTCTGTGACACATACTACAACAATTCTTGACAGCAGATGGCAGTGTTTCTCTTTAAATTTTTTTCCTGTCTTTGACTTCTTCCCTGTAAGCACTCCACACCTACGCATCGGGGCTTCAGCTCTACAAATTCGTTAGGGCTGACTTATGAAATAGGTAATTTTCATTTCTTGGTGAACATTCAATCAGGTGCGAATGGAACTTAAAAAAAATAACCTAAATATATATAACTGGATGTTTAAAGTAAATACCGGTGCAGATTAGGAAGAGGGAACAATTCCTTTAATAAATCACCTTCATTGTGTGTGGTTATGCTGATTATGATGTAGTAATAATGTCAAATATATAAGATGATAGGTAAGCTGTTTTTGGTTTTGCAGAAAGAAAAATGCAGTTTTGATCTTTTTTTTTATATTTTTGAATTACTCTATAAAATGCAGACAGATTGCAAATGTGCAAATTAACAATTGTTTCACGATTAGCATTTCACTTTTTTAGGGTAAATAGGAGAAACCTCTAAGTCTGACATACAATTTGTGTGTCCTTGCATGCCTTTATGGCTTCCAGGATGTCGGTCGGCGAGGGATCCGAGGAGCCGCCAGAGCCCTGAGCGATCTGACTGTCAACAGACATCTTCGCCGGAGAAGGCCTCGTGTCCAAGATGGCCGCCGCGGGACCCGAAGGCCTAGAGGAGTTCTGGGACGATTTAGCGGACCGCAGCTTCCCCGGTGCCGCCCGTCTTCTTGGACCCCAGGGTGAGCGTTTAAGGGGTGTAGATGTGAGGGATGGATGCCGATGGAGAAGATAGGATGAAGACAGGAGCGGAGCTAGAGCCCTGTGCATCCGTGCGGTTTCATATCCCGGCCACGCCCCCAAGTCTGACATACAATTTAAATGGTGACTGACTTTATTTACCTTGTCAGTACCTATAGCATGGTTTTGTTAGGAGTTGTGTTCTTTAACCACATTATCTCCGGAAGATTTTACCTCCCTTCATGACCAAGCCATTTTTTTTCTACTCAGCACTGTGCTACTTTAACTGGCGATTGGGTGGTCATGCAACGCTGTATGCATACTAAATTTTGATTATTTTTTTCACATAAATAGAGCTTTCTTTTGGTGGTATTTGATCACCACTCGTTTTTTTATTTTTCGCAATATAAACTGAAGATCTAAAATTTTGAAAAAAAAAAATAATATATTTTTTACTTTCTACTATAAAACATATCCAATACAAGATTTAAAAAAATCGAATTTCTTCACAAATTTTTGCCAAAATGTATTCTGCTACATGTTTGGGTGAAAGTTATAGTGGCTACAAACTGGTATATATACTGCAATTTATTTATTTTTTTTTATACTACTAATGGTAGGTGAGTGACTTAGTGTGCTGCTTTTTAATAATGATCTCTCAGTTTCTCATCCCTGTAAAACAGAGAGATTGTTTTCTGCGTACAGAGCGCTGTGTTGAAGGTCAACACAGACCTCTTGGCTGTAAATGTACACAGTCGATCAGCACGTCCTGGCCGTGAATCATTGGACGGGACTGGCTAACAGACTCCCGCTGTGTACAATCACAATGCTGATTGACAAGCTACAGGCTTGCTGATTATCAGTGACAATGTTGATAGCCACGCCCCCTGTAACAGGTCCTTAATCCTACTGTAGGGCAAGCAGGCACAGCCTACATGAGGGTGACAGCACTGCTCTGAATCCAGGAGCAGTGCAGCATTGTTGCCACCTCATCACAGGAGGCTGCAACAACTGGACTTCACTGGCAATGCTGGCCACTTGGAGGGGCATTATCACTGGTTGTTAACGACACTGGTGTGTTCCAGCTTCTTAAGAACTACCCGCTGGCATCCTTAACAACCAATGAATAGCTGGTTGTTAAGGAGCCGGTACCTGACGGTGTCCTTAACAACCAGCTATTTAACAATATGCCCTGTAGTGCAAAACATTTAAAGCCTGCTATGTGGTTTTTTAAAAAGCATGATACATTTTAGAAGCAGCCTTATAGTGGTTTTAAAGTGGCTCTTACATCAAGTTTTTAATGATCTTTCTGAATTGAGGTAAAAAACAAAACATCACTACCTGTTTTACCCACCCCCATCACGAAACACTTAACTGGCTCCTGTCACCACTCCAGTGCTGTCTCAGCTGCACTACTGCTCTCCTCACTTTCTGGTCTCACAGGAAACACTGAGGGCTGCGGGAGGTTAGGTATAGTCAAAGTTCTATGAGGAGGTAGCTGGGACATGGCTTACCAGTCTAGTGTGTGTCTATGTCCACACTCAGTGTGGCTCAGGGATGCCTTCATAGCACATGGCTTGCTATGGCATCCAGGGAAAGGAGGAATGGGCAGCAATTGTAGGGGACATCCAAAAGAGGAGGTAAGGGACCTTTCTATGCAATATCCAGTAGCATCACTGTAACTCCTATTAATCCATGTTGTCTCATTACTTGGTGGCTAAAGTCGTTGCTTTTCTCCTTGTTCCAGTTTAGAAAAGACTTGTCAGGGACTCCATATCCTGCGCAGGCGCACTGGCGTCGCTAACCGGCGAACGCCTATGCGCATGCGCTGAGGCTACCTTGGTAGATTTCGAGGCTACCTTGGTAGATTTCGAGGCTACCTTTGTAGAGTTCGAGGCTACCTTGGTAGAGTTCAGGGCTACCTTGATAGAGTTCGAGGCTACCTTTGTGGAGTTCGAGGCTACCTTGGTAGAGTTCAGGGCTACCTTGATAGAGTTCGAGGCTACCTTTGTGGAGTTCGAGGCTACCTCGGTAGAGTTTGAGGCTACCTCAGTGTAGTTCGAGGCTACCAAATTGGTGCCAAAAGGGCCTATTTAAACACAGCTGTCACTCTAGGTGATTGCTGTGTTGTCTTCAGCTATCCTGTATCCTGTGCCTGTTATATCCGCTGTTCCTGTTTACCTGACCCGGCTTGTCTTTGGATTCTGATTACCTGCTGCCCGCCCTGACCTTGGCTTGTCCTGACTATCCTCCTGTCTCGTCCTGATCTGTTTACCTGCTACCGGCTATTGGTCCTGGACCTGTTCCTGGCTCTCCCAGGGAATCCGGGGGCCGCGACCTGGTGTTAGCAAGCAGCCAAGTCCATCCCCACCATCTGGGGCCCTGGTGAAAACCGGCTAACACTTAGACTCCGCGCCTCTGGTGAACCTGTGCCACGCCAGTTACCTGGTAAGCCACTCCTCTTACGTCAGGCTCTGCCACGCTACCCCGTGACAAGGCTATCAAAAGTGAAAACAAACTCTCTAACATAAGCAACCCTCTTGAGGCTCCTAGTTTTGCCTACACTCCTTTCTTTAGCAGTTACACCTATATTTTGGATAGAGTGAAGGGGGGTTCAAACCCCTGTCCAGTTCTGCCCATGTCCTGGGGACTCCTGACACATACTGTAGAATGTTTGAGGGACAAAAGCTGAGGGCAATCGCCTCAATAGGGCTCAAGCCCTCCTCCACTCCATGAATATGTTTTTTATTGCTTTTTGTGTGCTAAGGGATTCTAAGCACTTGAAGAGCTTACCTGGACTTTTATCAAGGTCAACTTTATTGATCACCTACAGATAGCCACGTTTTAGAGCTGTCGATGAACACCTTCATCAGGCAACAGGCACTATATATGATTAACGACATTGATGAAGATTTAGGTGTGCTGATTACATGCTTTCAATTGGACTGAATTCTAATGGCGACCTACGTTGTTGCCACTGCTTTACTGCACTGCTATTGGTCACCTAGCTGTTTTGAGTGTGCCGAAACGTATGCCAAGATTTCCCCCAGCTTCCAGTCCCAATGTCAGAATGCCAGGAAGTGAGCAAGAAATCTCTCCATCTGGGACACAAACAATAGTAAAAACCTGACAGAGGGTGCACTATTTCAATCGATCTATCTTGGGTTAAAAAATAAAGTTTTGGTTGCTGCCTTAGGTGGCACCAAGCAGCTGAAGATTATTGGTCACATCAGCTGACTTTCAGATGGAATATTTTTTTGCCCTCATGTTCCTTCTCAGACACCTGTAGAAATGTGAAATCCTTATGTTCACAAACATGAGAAGTCTCACAGAGCTAAATGTCCAATTTAGGTCTCTGGAGAGCGGCTTGTGTAACTCGTGACCAATTAGATACGGGGATTTGAAAGCAATGCAAATTGTAGCAGCCTCGCAGCTTTGTCAGCTATAATCCCTTCTCCCCTCTCATGTCTAGTTAGACACAGCTATGTCACAAAGGATCCATCTTACCGGTCCAGATTAAAGGAAACCTGTACTGAGAGAAGGGCGAAGACTTCTGCTGCTGACCTAATTCTGAAAATGCTAGTTGCCTGGTTGTTTCTATCTTCTGTACATTCCAAGTCACTGTCCTGGAACAAGTGTGTAACGAGTGGAGTCTGAATTCCTGATATGCAGTCAATGATGGCAGTCTCTATATTTCTCACTCTCTCTATAGATAATTTAAATCAAGCGCCTTTGCTTCTTAAAGGGGTATTCCACTCCAAGCACTGTAAAACCAATAATCCTAGAAAAGTGACTGGTCATAGATAAGGAAGCTCTGGTCAGAACATAGATTACATGGAAACTTGAATTTGACACCTATCCAAGGACATGATCTAAGGTCTACAAGCACTTTTGCTCCCCTATTCCAAGTGTTTAAAGAGTAGTTGCCATTGAAAGAGGTAGTCTTTTACCCCTGACAAATGAGCAGTGCCTTGATGCATCTAGCAAGAAGTGACATTATTAACCATGCTAGCCAGGGATGGCAGCATAGCAGAATACAAGAATGGCAAACTCAATTTTATCACGGGCCACATTAGCAGCATGGTTGCCCTCGAAGGGCCGGTTGTTTCTGGGTTTCGCTATGTACAGAGTGCTGGGGTCCGGTACATACAGAGTGCAGAGTTCAGGAGTATGTGGCTTGCAGAGTCCAGGAGTGCACTACATACAGAGTGCTGAGTTAAGGAGTACGCTATATATAGAGTACTGAGTTCAGGAGTGAGTTATGTACAGAGTGCAGGCTTCAGGAGTGCATTGTGTACAAAGAGCAGGGTTCAGGGTTGCACTATATACAGAGTGCCATTCCAGGGGTGTCCTATGCACAGAGTGCAGGGTTCACGAGGATGGTACATACAGAGTGCAGAGTTCAGGGGTGTGCTGTGTACAGAGTGCAGGGTTTAGGTGTGTGCTGATTTCCAAAAAACAACAATATCTCTCCTGCGCTCAAGTGGTATGCGGGAAGGTGAATCTTCTAGGCAGTTTTATGACACAAATGAAGTGGTCTTGCTGCCCCCCTCAGGACCAAGGGTATCCAAAAGGCACTACAAGAAAACAACAAGAGAAGGGCGCACCGACCTTGTGCATTACCACTTAAAAGTTTATTAAAATCAAAGAAGGGTAGCGTACAATATACTCACAAACGTAGCATATGAACAAGCATATAGGAAATGGGCACCGTGGAGATTTTGGCTCTGAGGAAGAGGTTCCTCCCTCGAAACGCGTAAGCCACATCAGGTTTTGAGGACGCCATCTCGCTATCCAGCAGTAGAGAAGTGTCCTGGAAGCGAGCGGTGCCCATTTCCTATATGCTTGTTCATATGCTACGTTTGTGAGTATATTGTACGCTACCCTTCTTTGATTTTAATAAACTTTTAAGTGGTAATGCACAAGGTCGGTGCGCCCTTCTCTTGTTGTTTTTTTTAGGTGTGTGCTACCTGGCCCAGCTGTATTAACTCTCTGTGTAGGTGGCTCTGCCTCGCCTTGCAGGAAGATCATTCTCCCTCTCTCTCTCTGGTTCTGACATCTGTCCCCGCCATGCCCCACCATGAGTGCATGCAGGGATTCGTTAGTTTTAGGGGCCACTGAGGTGCTCTCTGTGCTAGCTGTCCCTTGTAAACACAGAAGTCTTCTGTGTTTACAAGTGACAGCAGAGAGCGGAGGGTGAGAGCCAGAGGTGGCAAAATGGGGTTCTGACATGTTAGGGCTGCAAAACGGTGTGTGAGGGCCACATGACAAGGCCTGGTGGGCCACATTCCGCCTGCAGACCTTGTGTTTGACATAAAGGGCATGCGGAAAGTATTTACAACACATCACTTTTTCCACATTTTGTTATGTTACAGCCTTATTCCAAAATTGATTAAACTCATTATTTTCCTCAAAATTCTACAAGCAATACCCCATAATAACAATGTGAAAGAAGTTTGTTTGAAATCTTTGCAAAGTTATTAAAAATAAAAACAAATGTACATAATTTATTCACAGCCTTTGCTCAATACTTTTTTGAAGCACCTTTGGCACCAATTACAGCCTGAAGCCTTTTTGAGTATGATGCTAAAAGCTTGCCCCCCCCTTTTTTTAGGCAGTTTCTCCCATTCTTCTTTGCAGGACCTCTCAAACTCCATCAGGTTGGATGGGGAGCGTCGGTGCACAGCCATTTTCAGATCTCTCCAGAGATGTTCAGTCGGGTTCAAGTCCGGGCTCTGACTGAGCCACTCAGACATTTACAGATTTGTCCTGTATCCACTCCTTTGTTATGTTTGCTGTGTGCTTAGGGTCATTGTCCTGTTGGAAGATGAACCTTCGCCCCAGTCTGAGGTCCAGAGCCCTCTGGAGCAGGTTTTCATCAAGGATGTCTCTGTACATTGCTGCATTCATCTTTCCCTTGATCCTGACTAGTCTTCCAGTTTCTGCCACTGAAAAACACCCCACAGCATGATGCAGCCACCATCATACTTCCTCCAGACATGACGCTTGCCTTTCCAAACGTCTTTCCTTTATGGATGATGGAGGCCACTGTGCTCATTGGGACCTTCATTGCTGCAGAAATTTTTCTGTACCCTTCCCCTGATCTGTGCCTCGTGTCTCGACACAATCCTGTCTCTGAGGTCTACAGACAAATCCTTGGACTTCATGGCTTGGTGTGTGCTCTGACATGCACTGTTAACCGTGGGACCTTGTATAAACAGGTGTGTGCCTTTACAAATCATGCCCAGTAAACTGCATTTACCACAGGTGGACTCCAATCAAGTTGTAGAAACATCTCAAGGATGATCAGTGGAAACAGGATGCACCTAAGCTCAATTAAGTGTCATGGCAAAGGCAGTGAATACTTATGTACATGTGACTTTTTTAATTTTTAAAATTTGCAAAGATTTCAAACAAACTTCTTTCATGTTGTCAATTATGGGATATTGTTTGTAGAATTTTGAGGAAAATAATGAATTGAATCCATTTTGGAATAAGTAACATAACAGAATTTGTAACATAACAGAAGTATAAAAAAGTGAAGCACTGTGAATACTTTCTGAATGCAATGTATGTGGCATAATACATTTCTAGGATGCTGGTGGCTTCACCGCATCTTTGGTTGCTAGGGCACTGGCAGCCACACAGCATCATTGGTTGCTAGGAAGCTGGGGGATGGACAACATCATTGGCTACTAGGATGCTGACATCCGCACAATATTATTGGTTGGTAAGACTTTGGTGGATGCACATCATCGTTGGCTGCTAGGAAGCTGGCGACTACAACCATCATTGGTTTCTAGGATGCCTGCAGCTGGGCTGCACAGCTTCATTGATTGTTATGGTGCAGATGAGCTTCTGCACTATAGCAACCATTGATGCTGGGTGTTGACCATACACTGATGACAGAGTCCAGTGAAGCCACTCCCACCCCAGTGCCACCCACCACTGTGCCTCCATGAGTGCCATGTGGGGCGGCTGCCTCATTTGGCCTCATGACCCTGTCTATCCTGCACTTAGAATGTCTAACCTACACCCACAATGGTTGCTCTCAATTTAAAATCTGTAATGGATGGCTTAGTGACCTTGTCCCTACGCCACCTGCTTTCGTTATGAATATGTTACTCAAAAAATGTAGTTTGTTAAGGTAGACCACCCTCAACTTTTTTCTAATCTTTAATATCTGTTAAAATCCTGTGCATGATTTGTTATAAACTAAATACACAAGGCATTATTCATTTGTCAGTGAAAACTTTTATTAAATAACTATTTTATTCACATGATTTGCAGTCATTCTATGTTTAACTGTCTGCCACAAGTACTGGTGTACCAAGGGAAGAGGGCTGCTGATTACACTTGTAGCTCCATCTAGTGTGTTAAATGTACAAAGTTGTTAGTGTAGGTAAATATGGCTTGGCTGAGAGCCAGGCCTGAGTGGAATCTGGTTCAGGGCTAAGTGACTCAGGGAGGCTGAAAGACTTACCAAGCAGCACCTCTGGTAACTCCCCCCTGCTTCAAGAACCTTGAAGAAGCTTCCAGAAGTAGAGGGTGGAGTCTAGGAGGAGCTGCTTGTAGTATTGATGAGGGCCCCGGCCAATCCCCAGCAAAGTGTGCTGGCACCTCCTAAATAGTCATACCAGCAGGGGAAGTTGGGTGGGAGATGGAGTGCTGAGGTGGCTGTTGGTGGCCCATGAGGGTACCCCTAGTCTGAGGCTCGGGTGCTGGAGAGACACACTGCAACACACAGAGGAATTCTTTCCTGGATGCATGCTAGCAAGTGTGAGGGCAGCAAGAGAGAGAGTCAGCAGGTCTGAAGATCTCCTGAGTGTTAGTCTGGGAGGACTGATAAGTGTCAGTTTGTGAGGACTGGTGAGTGTCAGTTTGTGAGGACTGGTGAGGGATAGTTTGTGAGGACTGGTGAGTGTCGGTTTGGGAGGACTGGTGAGTGTCGGTTTGGGAGGACTGGTGAGTGTCAGTTTGGGAGGACTGGTGAGGGATAGTTTGTGAGGACTGGTGAGTGTCGGTTTGGGAGGACTGGTGAGTGTCAGTTTGTGAGGACTGATGACTGTCAGTTTGGGAGGACTGGTGAGTGTCAGTTTGGGAGGACTGGTGAGTGTCAGTTTGTGAGGACTGATGACTGTCAGTTTGGGAGCACTGGTGAGTGTCAGTTTGGGAGGACTGGTGAGTGTCAGTTTGGGAGGACTGGTGAGTGTCAGTTTGGGACGAATGGTGAGGGATAGTTTGGGAGGACTGGTGAGGGTCAGTTTGGGAGGACTGGTGAGGGTCAGTTTGGGAGGACTGGTGAGGGTCAGTTTGGGAGGACTGGTGAGTGTCAGTTTGGGAGGACTGGTGAGTGTCAGTTTGGGAGGACTGGTGAGTGTAAATTTGGGAGGACTGGTGAGGGATAGTTTGGGACAACTGGTGAGGGTCAGTTTGGGAGGACTGGTAAGTGTCGATTTGGGAGGACTGGTGAGGGTCAGTCTGGGAGGACTGGTGAGGGTCAGTCTGGGAGGACTGATGAGCATCAGTCTGGAGGACTGGTGAGCGTCAGTCTGGAGGACTGTGCAGAAGAAGTCAGGAGGGCTAACAAGGCCTGAAGAGGTGGTGCTGGGATCAGTGACCACAGGAGGAAGTGCAGTAAATGTGTTAGTGGTGTCACTCTACATTCCACAAATATAGGGGCTGCCAGTCCCTGCCTGTAATGGGTCAGTGCTACAGATTTTTACAGAGTGACACTACTGGTGATTCTGCAAGTAAGTGAAGTGCTGAAGGAAGGAAAGGCGTTGTATATAGGGCTGTATATGCTAGGAGTTGTCTCTGAAGAGGTTTAAAGTCAAGTGGGCATCCCATAATACCCCTACCCCCCATCCAAGTACATCCCCTAATAAAATACTACAACAAGCACTAGACTGTTTCCTGACTCAAGTGTGCCTGTGAAAATTCAGTATGCCTGGCTGTGCAGGGTGGGGGATGCCATCCTAGGTGGGGTACGCTGCACAATTAAAGTATAATACTCTGCACAGAACCAGGGTCTGCAAAAACAATACTTAAATAATTCTTGTACTTATTTGACGCATGTTGTCAGTGAAGTCTGGATGTTATTAGCCATTGCTGAGACATAAAGTAAAGCCTATGGGGTTTATGGGGCAAAGCTCTGGAGAAAGTTCCTTTGCAAAATGCAATTTCCTTTGCAAAGTCAACAACTTATTTGCCTTCAGTAAATCAACCACCCACGTCTCAACCATCTCCTGACATGTTTTGTGATGGGGACAAGGATCTGGCCTGCATGTCCCTTACTCTTCTATTCCAAGGGCATAAGGGCGAATGTTTGTTCTTTGTATTTAATGATTTCGGGAACTCCTCATTGTAAAAACATCCTCCTGCTTTTTCTGCTAGGCTTCATTTTCCTTCCATGTCTTCAGCTGTCAGTGATGTGCATGGCGATGTGTCTCTGCTGTCAGCTTTTGTCTTGGCAGTGTCAGCTCTGATACTTCTACATATCACCCAATCTTCATTGCGATCAGCAGCTTTGGGAGAAAGTGCAGTCTGGGCAGGATCGGGCAGACACAGTGTCACCTTTCTGCAGACTGGCACCGACAAAAGTGCACCGTCAGTGGGCAAATTTTCCTTTGTGTGCATCACAGTGTCTGATGGATGCTGAAAAGCCTCAGCTGTTCTAGAGCTGGAAAAACGGCAGTGGCAGTTAAATTAGGCATCTGAGGCTGTCCTACAATACACAGACTTCTAGAACAATAACATTTTAGATGGGTGCAATGGATCGCCTCCTGTCTCTGCATTCGCCCAGCCCTCAGAAATTCGAACTGTATTCTGCTTAACCTTTTCTGGACCGGAAGGTTTTGTTCCCTTAATGACCAGACCATTTCTTGCAATTTGACACTGCGTTATTTTAACGGACAATTGCGTGGTCGTGCGACACTGTACCCAAATAAAAATGTCATTTTTTTTTGTCCATAAATGGAGTTTTCTTTTGGTGGTATTTGATCACCTGTGCGATTTTTATTTTTTGCGCTATAAACAAAAAAAAAGCGACAATTCTGGAAAAAAAATATATATTTTCACTTTCTGCTAAATAACAGTCCCCCCCCCCCCCCTCAAAAAAAAAAATCGAATTTTTTCATCTTTTTAGCCCAATTTGTATTTTGCTACATATTTTTGGTAGAAAAAATACCAAAAGGTGTATTTTGATTGGTTTTTCGCAATTTATCACGTCTACAAACTAGGGGAAAGATTTATGTAATTTTTATTTATTTAATTTTTTACTTGTAATGGCGACGATCTGCGATTTTAGCAGGATTGCGACATTGCTTCGGACAGATCGGACCCCTAACTGACATTTTTGACACATTTGGGAAGGGACCAGTGACATTACTAAAAATGTGCACTGTTACTGTAATAATGAATCTGGCAGGGAAGGGGTTAACCCAGGGGTGATCCAAGGGTTAAGTGTGAGCCTAGGGGATGTTTTCTAACTGTATGGGGGAAGGGACTTGTGGAATCAACACAGGGACCTGTGACCTGTGACAACTTTCTGCTGTGTTTACAACAGCAGACCATCATTCTCTCTCAGCGGGGAGCAATCGCGGGTGCCCAGAGGCAATCGCAGCCGCCGGTCTCGTGGATCAGCTTCTCTGCTTCCTAATGGGGGCGGGCATGCGGCTCCGGTGGCACGAACGTGCTGTCGAGTCAGCTTGTCGCAGTATATCTGTGGCGAGTGGTCGGCAAGTGGTTAATACATTGATTTCCTATGCTTCCTGTTTTTTTTTTATTTGTAATATTTTATTATTATTACTATCGCTATCACAGTGATCAGGTGACCCGGAATAGGGTGTTCCAAGTCCCAGTCATTAGTATGGGGCTCAAGGCACTCCGTAGGCCCCCCCTTCTCTGTGCTGCGAGTGCATCCTGCACCCCACTGCCAGAACAAAGGGAGATACGCAAATATGCGGCCCTATGGAAGAAAAAAACTCCAATCTAGTGAGGCTGCATATTCGTGGGAGGTTCGGTGTCAAGGAGTTAAAGTGGAGTTCCAGCCTCAAAACAAAAATTTTACATCCGCTTGCTCTAAATAACCTGAAAAAGAATTGGATAATCACGATTTTTTATTTGCTTTACTTACCTTGTTTTCGAAGAAAATATACTTACCTTCCTTCCACTTCCTCCCTCTTCGGCCGCGGCCCAAGCCGTGACTTCCTGCTTGCATTAACTCCTGGGAGATGAGCGTCATCGCTCCCATGAGACAATGCGCCTGCACCAGCCCTGCTCCTCACTTTCGGGGCAGGCGCGTCATTCCCTGCTGAACAGCTTCTGGGCATGCCCAGAAGCTGTGCAGAGATGACGCGCCTGCACCGGAAGTGACGGGATGTGCAGGGGTGACGCGCCTGCACCGGAAGTGACGAGCAGGGCCGGTGCAGGGCATTCTGGGACTCCGACATAACCGAAGAGGACACCGAAGAGGACGCGCTGGCTTCAGCTGCCCACACCTGAGATGGCAGCCCTGGATAAGACATTTTCAAGGTAAGTATTTCTTCTAAAAGATAAGTGAACCCGGGGACAGTTCAGAGGCTATCATTGCTGAAATGCACTAGTCCTGACTGTCCCAGGGGTATTTTTATCGAAAATATTTTTTTGAGGCCAGAACTCTGCTTTAAGCTCCTTTCACACTATTGCGATGCAATTTTACCGCAATTTCGCGGCACGGTTTTTGCCGCGATTTTGAAAGCAATGGCAAGGCTATATGCCTCAAAACACATTAAAATCGTGGCAAAGTAGTGCAGGAACTACTTTGAAGTCGGTGCGACTTCAAAACGCACTGATATGAATGGGGCTCATTGAAAATAATGGAAAACGACTTGTCATGCGATTTTGCGGTCCAAAATCGCGGGACAAGTCGCACTAGTGTGAATGGGGCCTTAAGCAAAATAGAGTCAGAATTTATGACAGCTAGGCGAATGCTTGTAATATTCGTCAAATTATTATTTTTTTTTTTAAATAGACTCCAAACTGTCTTGTGCCACAACTCTGACCAAATTAAATGTGAGCTAATAACCTCCATTTTCATAGTCTTTTTAAACCAAAAACGTACTGTGCTCAGCTTCTCCATCCAATCCCTGGCGGCCATCCATTCACAAGTCCTTCAAAGAAATATGCAAAAAGTCAACACCTTCAAAACATGAAACAATTTACTGGCACATCTAGTTAAAATCCAATAAAACAGACACACTGATGCATTTCGGCCATACTGTACTGGCCTTAGAGCTATGACTAAGGCCAGTGTGGTTGAAACGCGTCAGTATATCTGTTTTGTTGAAGTTTAAAAAGATGTGCCAATAAATTGCTTCATGTATTGAAGATCTTACCCCATTGCTGATTTCTTTGAAGGACCTATCTCAATTTAGCTATTACATCAGTTGTGCAGGGTGCCCCAGAGTTAAACCAGCCATACACACCTCAAACTCTGTCTGATTCCTCTTCAATTGGCTGAAATTCGAGTTGTGGATGGCCCTATCAGCATCACCCTATAACATACTGTAATCTAGGAACCGCACAGTGGCTAAGTGGTTAGCACTTCCACCTAGCAGCCCTAGGGTTGTTGGTTTGAACTCCATCCACAGCACTACCTGTATGGAGTCTGCATGTTCTCCCTGCTGCCTGTGTGGGTTTCCTCTGGGTACTCCGGTTTCCACCTACACTCTAGAGACATGCTGGTAGGCTAATTGGCTCCTGTCTAAACTGGCCCTATTATATGTATGAATGTGAGTAGGGGACCTTAGATTGTAAGCGTCTTGAGGGCAGGGACTATAATAATAATGCTCTGATTAGAGAGACAATGCAACTCCAGCACCACTTGACGTATGCAGACCATATTGCAGGGGATATCCATAATTTGACCCCTAGCTCTGTGCAGACATTTAGGGGAAAGAATAGCTGGGGGAAGGGATATCCTATTTTGTCTGTTTGAATTCAGCAGCTAGTTTTATTTTTTAATCTGTCATGGAGTCAACACAATTCAAAAAAACTTGTAATGAACAGAAGACACCATAGTGTGCCCTGGCATACCTTTAATTGGTCATCTTATCCTCCCAAAGGGGGCTACTAGAACCCTAAAACCTGAACTTATCTTTAAGAGACGACTTCCCTTCTCCTACACGACCCAAGTAGGGGTAAAGGGCACATGTAACCCTTCAGTAAGTCAGAATTGGCATCACGTTTTCGGCTTTCTCCAGTGGCTCTCTGCAGGAGGCGAAGGGACCACATAGACGGCCCAAGCATATTATGATGTCTTCTCCTAATCATTATCCTGGCTTTGAACAATTTTGTATGAAAAAAAAGGCCTTATCGTCCACGTCAGTGCCTGACCTCACAAATGCAATTCTGGAAGAATGGTCAAACATTCCCATAGACACACTCCTAAACCTTGTGGACAGCCTTCCCAGAATAGTTGAAGCTGTTATAGCTGCAAAGGGTGGGCCAACACAATATTGAACGCTACGGACTAAGACTGGGATGCCATTAAAGTTCATGTGCGTGTAAAGGCAGGCGTCCCAATACTTTTGGTAATATAGTAGATATGAAGCTGTTGCCATTTTTAAAAAAATATATATATACTGTTGCTGTATTTTGTGACATGTCAACAATGTATTCATGTAGACTTTTAAAGCTATTTCAGGTCTACCTAAAAATAGAACTCTAAGGTCATGGAAAGGCATGCGTTGTGGGATAGTCACAGGACAACCCCATACAATTAAATAGGTTACATTGAGCAGACGGCAGTGCCAACTGAGTGTGACAAGGTACTGGGCACAGAACTGCATAATACACAGAGCACTGGCCACAGAACTGCATAATACACAGAGCACTGGGCACAGAACTGCATAATACACATAGCGCTGGGCACAGGACTACATAATAGAGCGTTGGGTGCAGGACTACATAATACATAGAGCGCTGGGCACAGGACTACATAATACACATAGCGCTGGGCACAGGACTACATAATAGAGCGCTGGGCACAGGACTACATAATACATAGAGCGCTGGGCACAGGACTACATAATACATAGAGCGCTGGGTGCAGGACTACATAATACATAGAGCGCTGGGCACAGGACTAAATAATACACAGAGCGCTGGATACAGGACTACATAATACATAGAGTGCTGGGCACAGGACTACATAATACACAGAGCGCTGGATACAGGACTACATAATACATAGAGTGCTGGGCACAGGACTACATAATACACAGAGCGCTGGATACAGGACTACATAATACATAGAGCACTTTGTACAGGACTACATAATACATAGAGCGCTGGGCACAGGACTACATAATACACAGGAGGCATAGAGCACAGGGTTCAGAGGTTTGCTATGCACAGAGGACTTTTCTGCCCCCACATCCAAAGCTCACCTCTGCACCCTTCTCTCACAGATTGTGCAAAACCACTGCACAGAGCAGGTGAGTATAATATGTTTATTTACTTTTTTTAAACTTCACCCAAAAATGAATATTGTATTTGTGTGTTGCCATAGAAGATTAATCAAAGTTGTCTTTTTTGTTGTCCCATGGTGACTTCACCATAGGTGTGCGCACAGGGTGTGCCGGGTGTGCCTGGGCACACCCTTATCACCTAGGGCACATTAGCATTATCGCTCTGTTTGCCAGTGAGGAGATGGGAAAGATCTCCCTCGGACCTGCTCTGCCATTAGAGAAGTGCCACACACTTCTATTTCACTTTGGCAGCAGGGAGAGTAATGTATCAGGGCCATGTACATGTAGGCAAACACATGCATGTGTATTTAAACATTGGGGTGCACACCCTAATGCAATAGGCTGCGCACACCTATGGACTTCACCAGACTATATACAGTATATCAGAAAGCCAAATGATGGTGTTGCACTTGCCCGATAGTTTGCCAAATTGTAGAATAAATAATTGGGGAATTCAGGTGGCAGAGTGATGCCCTCTTTACAACCTCCTGAGAGTGAAGGGAGAGACAAATGCTGTTGGCAAATAACCCTAGACATATGAATCCAAAAGTTAATTTAACAGTCATCCCAATACTGAATTATACGTTTGGCTATAATATAATTTAGTATATACTACTTGCAGCCAGCAGGTAGTGGTTTCCACTACTTTTGCTGAGAAATTTTACTGCTGTTCTGTGAATAATCTGTTCCTTTTGACATTCTGCTTTTGTGGTCTATTCACAAAGCATACAGCTGAATGAGTAAGTAAGGGGGACATCCTCAACCCACCTACCTACCACACACAAGTTCATATGGAGCTGTATATGAACTGACCTCTACTGTAATAAGCTGTGTTAGCAGTTTGTAAAGTGGACCTGTCATTGTATGTGCACCTTTAAAATAAATTTCCCAGTTTGCTTTATACTCCTCCTGAACTTGGTTTTCTTAAAGTGGTTATAAACCTCTGAAAGGATAAATGAACATGGGATGGGACCTAGTGTGGTTCCTACCTGCTCTCTTCTCTCTTCAGTCTGCATAAGTCACCTCTGACAGTCTATCCTGACAATAGAGAATCCCTGGGGACGCCCCTGCAGCACAGAGAAAGTGATTGACAGCCTCAGATATGAGACTCAGTAGAGTGGGGTTTGTCCATCCCCTCCACTCAGGTCTCAGATTACACTAAGCTCCCTGTCCTATGTTATGCAGTGTGTGATGTCTCAGCAAGGCTATTGAGTTGGAGGATTCGGGAAGGAGTGGTGCATGCTGCATCCCTAAATGGCAGCAGGTTTGTTGTGTATACAGTAGCAATTTGCTGTTATTAATATTCTAACAGTAATATAACAGCTGCCAAACTATTTATCCTAGAGAAAATACTGCTGTAGGCTTCCTCCAGTGCTGACCATAAAAAGCCTAGGCCTTTGGCTACTTGATCTTGGATGAAAATGGAGAAACATCCAATCTTCCCTCCTTCTTATACTCCTCTAAAACGGAGATCACATAACCAGATGTTAATGAAAAAATCAGATGTTTGGTTAGGTGAGCAGCACCGGAGGGAATCTGATGCAGCATTTTCTCCAGGACAACTGATTTTTTTTTTCAAGCCATCCTAGCAAGGCTGTTTCTATACCTATAGACTTGAGTATAGGTTTGCTTTAAATTGGAGTAATCACTAACCCCGTTTTTGCTGCAGGGTAAACTTCTGTGGCTCATTAGTATTTGCTTTAATAGTCCCTTTAGGAATTGTCAACCTCATCTTTTTCATCACACCAGCTCAAGTTTAAATATAAAACAAGTAATCCAATAAAGGAATTAAATTAAGAGACTTAGCACAGCTGTAGAATCTAAATACAATTTGTCCAAGCATATGTGCGCCTGTAATTGTGCTAACGCTGGAGCTTTTCCTTTCTCAGAAATACTGGGCTGTCAGCACTGTTTGTGTAACTTGTCTACATATGCTACTCACTTTTAGTAAAACACTTCCTAGCTAGTCTTAAAGCAGAAAACCAGACAAGCCACTAACACATATGTGAGCTATTTTACCTGCCAAATGATTTATGATTCTCTTCAGCCAGTCTTGTGATCCATACGTCCTAAAAGGTACCCGAATACACATTACATTAAAATGCATCAGCAGCCTTTTGGTTTATTTTATTACTTGAGTAGTAAAGGGATACAACCTCTGCCAGGCATTTATTGTTTTTTGTGACTTTTTTTTTTGGGGGGGGGGGTTACCCCTCCATTTTTTCAATGTTGTTACCAGGACAGGAAGTTGTAATTAGAACTAGCATCTGTGTGCTGATATATGCTTGTATATTCTGCACAGGAAGGAAGTTTTTTTTCTCTCTCTCTGCTCTCTCCTGTAATGCTGTTCTCACACATCTATGAGGTTCTTCTATGCAAGTGGAGCTGAATTCTCAAATATCAGTGCCTCAAATCCTCTCATAACCAACACCTGTAGTATCCCCTGACCAAAATGTGCTTGCTCATACTTTTAAAGCCCAACTCCAGGTAAAAAAAAAAAGTTTACAATACAGAGGGGCTGTCTTGGGGTGAGGAGACAGCTTATACTCACCCAATTTTTCAATCCACTGGAAAATGGGGCTCCCTTATGCTCCAGCATTGGACTGTTCCTGGTCTGTGGAATATGCTTTGGGCTTGATGACGTCAGGAACAGTGCACAATTCAAGACCGCTGGAGCACGAGGATGCTGGACCAATCTTGCGCTGGGAGGATGATTAGGTAAGTAATTTTCCTTTCTACTATCCCCTAGACTAAATGGGCAGTTAGCCTGTGCAGTTTGGGCACAGCCCCACTGCATGGAAATACATTTATTTGCCTGGAGTTGGGCTTTAAATGCTTCCATTGTATCATGCCTTAAAACGCTGGCCAAGCATCCCACAATGCAATGCTCCCACTCTGTACTGTGGGATACTCTGGGCTGGACCAGAGCTCTGGGTTGGCTTTAAATACTTCCATTGTATCATGCCTTTAAACGTTGGCCAAGCATCCCACAATGCAATGCTCCCACTCTGTACTGTGGGATACTCTGGGCTGGACCAGAGCTCTGGGTTGACTTTAAATGCTTCCATTGTATCATGCCTTTAAACGCTGACCAAGCATCCCACAATGCAATGCTCCCACTCTGTACTGTGGGATACTCTGGGCTGGACCAGAGCTCTGGGTTGGCTTTAAATGCTTCCATTGTATCATGCCTTAAAACGCTGGCCAAGCATCCCACAATGCAATGCTCCCACTCTGTACTGTGGGATACTCTGGGCTGGACCAGAGCTCTGGGTTGGCTTTAAATACTTCCATTGTATCATGCCTTTAAACGTTGGCCAAGCATCCCACAATGCAATGCTCCCACTCTGTACTGTGGGATACTCTGGGCTGGACAAGAGCTCTGGGTTGACTTTAAATGCTTCCATTGTATCATGCCTTTAAACGCTGACCAAGCATCCCACAATGCAATGCTCCCACTCTGTACTGTGGGATACTCTGGGCTGGACCAGAGCTCTGGGTTGGCTTTAAATGCTTCCATTGTATCATGCCTTTAAACGCTGGCCAAGCATCCCACAATGCAATGCTCCCACTCTGTACTGTGGGATACTCTGGGCTGGACCAGAGCTCTGGGTTGGCTTTAAATGCTTCAATTGTATCATGCCTTTAAACGCTGGCCAAGCATCCCACAATGCAATGCTCCCACTCTGTACTGTGGGATACTCTGTGCTGGATCAGAGCTCTGGGTTGGCTTAGAGAATTCAGAAACTCTCCTCCTTGTTTTCGGGCACTGCTCCCATATATGAACTATTCATCTAATAAATAATTCATAATCTGTGAACAAAACAGACAGTATGTCCTCAGAAACCCAACTTTCACCCCACTTGGAACTGTGTACAGTAAAAAAGGTGAAACCAGGCTTGCAATGACAATCCACATGCCAAAAACCCCTCTGCCCTTGCGGTGAGTCATGTGTCACTATCAGAAGCCAAGAGGTATAGTTGGAGAAGAAAGCTTAGATGCTGACACTTGGCAAAAAGTCATTATTTGAATGTAGCAGTGCTGTTTAGTACGTGAATATTGGGGTAAAGCGTTACATACATGGCTCGAACTTTGGCCAATCCATGCTGAATTAGCTGAAATTTGAGCTGTGGGTGCCTCTGTCAACACCACCAAGCTAGACAAAGGATAACTGTTCAGTTGAAATTTGTGGAAGGACCCGGAATGCTACAGGTTCACTTTTAGAACACCAGTAGTCCCATTTCCATGGTACAGTCCAAAACAGTCGTTGGGGAAGAAAAAGTAAAATAAAGCTCTCATGTGGGTAAAGAACTGTTGATGACCACATTTTCTCACACAGGCTGATCAATAAACATATCCAACAGCCTTCAACAAACGTGCCTGGCTGAGCCTGAAACATTACATTTTACAACATATAAATGCCAAACTGTAATACTTCTTCATTTAGACAGTATTACTTTAAATGTGGTAGTCAGAAAAATACCTGTCTCTTCACAAAAGTTTTTGTTTGGGCATCAAGTCATCAGATGGAACATCTCTCAATTGCTTTAGTGACTTTTGTTCTCTTTTAGATCAGTCGAAGTGATTTCAATCAGTGAAGAACACTGTGTTATGTTGGCCAAGTTGTTGAGGCACTTAAAACAGAAATAGAGGTCCTTAGGTGCTATTATGGTTTGAGCAAATAAAAAAAGCATCTAGACCTGATGGTCCTTCCTTTGCAGTATATAAAAAGTAATGTTAAACGTATTACTTCAGAGCTAATTAAAATGTAAAAGAACAGACATTCAAACATGTTCTGTACTCTCAACCCTGTACAACATCTTGATGACTGCAGTCTGTTATTACTACTTCATTCAAACACAGATACACTATAAGGGATATTTACTAAAACTGGAGCACTCAGAATCTGATGCACCTGTGCATGGTAGCCAATCAGCATCTAACTTAAGCTTGTTTAATTAAGCTTTGGCAATAAAACGTAGAAGCAAATGCAAAGCTGCACCAGAGTTTGCACGTTCCGGTTTTAGTAAATCTCCCCCTACATTGCAAAGAATTTTGTGGGCACCTGACCTCTTATATGGGCTGTTGGACATCCTATGACAAAACCATGGACATTGGCTGGCCCCCTTTTGTGGATAGAACATCCTCCACTTGTCTGCAGAGGTTTTCCACGAGATTTTGGAACCTGTCTGTGGGAATGTGGGACCAGTTGAATGTGTAACTTGAAAGAGTTTATAAATGACAACTGTTTAATTTTGGACTAAAATATACAGAATGATCTTTAATGATTTGCACTAGGGTCCTTTGTGACAGTTTGACAAATAATGAGAGGCAGTAAAAATCATAAAACAAGGGGCTGCAGCCCAATCCACATCTAGCTTATTGAAAATGATTATACTATGCCAGTTGATACAAACTATATACCCAGTTTATAAACACCTGACCATCACACCTATTGTATATGGGCTTGTCTTTCAAGAACCATAGACATTAAGGTAGAGTTGGCCTCCTATTATGGCTGCAGCAGTCTCCACTCCATTGGTAAGGCTTTCCAGAAGATTTAAGAAAGTGCCTGTGGGAATCTTTCCCTGTTTAAGCCAAGAGAGCATTTGTGAGGTCAGATACTGATGTAAGATAAGATACTGGTCTCACAATCTACATTCCAATCATCCCAAAGGTGTTCAGTAGGGCTGAGGTCAGGACTCTGTGATGGCCATCTGAGTTTCCCCATGCCTAACTTATCAAACTCCGTCTTTATGGGGCTGATTCTGTACACAGGGGTGCAGTCATAAAGGAACAGAAAATGGTTATCAGAAGGTTGGCTTAGCACAAGTGTTTAAGTTTCTTTGTATATTGAAGCATTAATGGTACCCTGCCTGGAAACACTTGAGCCTAATATTTTGGCAAGGTGTCCACTTACTTTTCCATATAGTATAGATAATGCCAATAAAGGAAAGTTCTTTGCCCTCTCTCATGAGGCCACTAATGCAATTGATTACCTTGGGCATTACATTTTTTATTAGTATGGTCTCTTTTGGTTCCCTTAAAACACTTAGTTTTTGGTAAACTTCTTTATCTGTTAGGAGAATACCTGTAATCAGTGGAGGCCAATGGCCGACAACGTCAGGCAAGCTCAGTTCCCAGGTCTGTGAGAGATAGGAAAGTCTGAATTACTAGACCAATAACCTGTGTTGGGGTCACAAGCCAAGGTCAATGCAGGAGGAGAGTTTTGTAGTCGGTGTCACAAACCAAGTTCGATGCAGGGGGAGAGTTTCGTAGTCAGGGTCACAAGCCAAAGTCGTTTTCCAAACAGCAATAGAAGTAGCTCAAGTAGTATGCAGGATCAGACCACAATCTGGCGACAGGAAGTGCAGAGGCAAGGCTTGTATAGGAAGTTCATGAGAGGAGCAAGGAGTTTAAGGTTCAATAGCAATCAAGACACAAGGCAGGATTGTCCAATAGATCAGGCAGGATTGTCCAATAGATCAGGCAGGGAGCTGTCCAGCATTCCAGATAGCTCAGTGAGAAGAATCAATACCAGACACAGAAGAGCTTCCAGGTTAAAAACAAATTCTGGGTGCCTCTGCCAAACAGTGCCTCCTGCCCTCCAAACCCTTCCAGCAGGCCGATACCCCAAGCCCACCCCTTTACCCCAAGCATCGTACACAGGCAAGATGTTGAGGTAAAACCCAAAGGAATTACTTTATTGAA
The DNA here is from genome assembly GCF_965119305.1 of Pelophylax lessonae. NCBI lineage: Eukaryota > Metazoa > Chordata > Amphibia > Anura > Ranidae > Pelophylax > Pelophylax lessonae. Next base: position 49,278,345 of record NC_138769.1, on the reverse strand, counting down.
CAGAAATACAGGTTTCTATACACTTCAAAAGAAGGGGCAGTCACCACATGAACATCGAAAACAAATATTGTACATTGGGGTAAACAGGAGGGAAAGTTGCCACACGTCTAATCACATCCTGTAGTAATAGCAAACAGACAGAAACAATAGGTGACTCAATTAACAATGGGAATTCACACCTAGGAGGCACACAATGGAAGAAAGGCATAGTAAACACATAACAAACAGATTACAACAGGGGACCCCAGCATCAGGTTGTGTTGAGCCGATTATAATCATCTGCTTTGAATCTCGATCTGAGTCTAGGAGTTTCAGTATGTGTGTTTCAGGGAGATATGGACTTGAATCTAAAGGTCCCTGAGACACACACCTCCCAAAGAATAGAGCCCCCCTAAATGCCAGGGCCCATAGTCAGTAGGCAGAGGGCTAGCCTGCAGTCCCCTCCAAAAGCCCCTTCCTCCTAAAAACATACAATCCAGACAAGACAACTAAATATGCTATTAAAATACCTATACTATATAGATTACTTGCCACAGGAATTATAATGATTTACAAACATTTTCACATTGCACAGTCAGGTGACACTTGTTCCTAACTAACAGGTAATCTAGCTGGTTGAGCAATTCTGTTTCCTTGGTCTTCTATCCACCTCCAGCCTCCTCATTGGACATTGAATGAGCGTTATCGCCTCTGTTTAGTGAGCAGGGAGCTGACCTATGAAGCAAAGACGTAGAGTGAATGTACTGACTAGCAGAGGTCTGTATACCACAAGAACAGTTGGCCAAAACACCAAAGCCTTTGACTGGTAATTAAAAAAACACATATACATTTCACCCGTGTATTTAGCGGTTTGTCCACAGTACCAGTTTAAATGGAGGAATCTCTCAAGGGTGCCCCTTATCACCATACCTCTTTGCAATAGTAATTGAGGCCCCAGTAATCAAAATTCAGTCAGGCCCAGCTGCTCAGGGGCTGCTCGTTGGTTCAGTTGTTGTAACCGCCAGACTCTATCGAGTTATTGCTCTATCTTGAAAATTCAGGTCCAGCTCTCTCAAGGGTCTCTCAGATAATTGATTCTTTTAGTTCTTACTCTGGTTTATGCATAAATTGGCAGACATCCATAGTTTTCTGTCTGCATTCTCCATCTCCTTGTTCCTCCCGAGTAAGACAAAATCTCCAATGTGTAAATTCCAAACGAATATCCAGAAACATATTTATAAAACTCCTGCTCAGTTTTATTAAGTGAAGTCCAGACTAGCTGCCTGGAATGTCAAGGGATCCTAATGGATCTAATAAAAATTGTTTATTAAAAATGTTAACTTATTTTATGCTTAATATTTAGAAATAAAAGCCTCCCTTGTGTAGACTTCCAAAGGTCCTGAGTTGCAGTGTTAATTTTGGCAGCAAATTTCAATTTAGTTTTAGTCTTAGTCTTAGGACTAAAATGGCATTTTAGTTTTAGTCGAATTTTAGTCTTCTGCAAGTGTTTGTTTTAGTCTTATTTAGTCGACTAAAACTCCAGTACATTTTAGTCGACTAAAATGTCCTACATTTTAGTCGACTTAAACTAATTTTAGTCATCTATAATTGAATGGGTGTAGTTCAATTGTAATTTGTAATGCATTATTTAAGCATTTCTCTACAATTTCCAAACTCATTATATACTACTGCTGGTCCTGGAGTGCAAAATCTAATATGTTATTATTTATGGTATTAAGCTTTGAGCATGCACCAGTGTTAATTTTGGCAGCAAATTTCAATTTCGTTTTAGTTATAGTCTTTTGACTAAAATGCCATTTTAGTTTTAGTCGTATTTTAGTCATCTGAATTGTTTTAGTTTTAGTCGTATTTTAGTCGACTAAAATTGTGTTAATTTAGTCGACGAAAACATTTTAGTCTGTTTTAGTCGACGAAATTAACACTGCTGAGTTGCTGGGCATCCCCATCTTGGATGTTAGAAGCCCCAGCAGACTCACAGTTGTCACTCAACAGACACTCTATCATCCGTTCTCAACCTTTTTTACCCCAGAGAAAATCATAAAATAGTTTTCTGGTCTTAGGGAACCCTTACTGAAATACATTTTCCTGGGGGCAATTGCCTTCTACATTGGTAATCAGTAGGTAGAATAAAACCTTTACAGTGCTGGTCAGAATGCCACCCTTACAAATAGCCAAAATGATCATTGGCTTCACGCAGCTGGCTTTGGCAAGTGGCGTTGGCCATAGAACAATGCAGGCACCATCATATTGTGGAGTCAATCAGTTGCAACGCAAGGAACCCCTAGCAACCTTTGGAGGAACCCAGGTTAGGAATGGCTGCTCTTTACAGCTGGAAGCTAAATAATAGGTTATGTTGGCTGTAGGGAGCTAAATGGAGGAGCTGGGCCAGTAATTAGATAGTGAGGTCTGACAAGCCCCAAACTGTGTGGCTTTGTCAGGTAGGCTGTACTTGTTTTTTCAGAGTGGGGGTGCTCATAATGATATACAGCTTTATTTTCTAATATGTATCTTTAACATTTTTTTCCGTATATGGATTATCCATAGATAAAATGAATGTATAAAAAAACTGAACAAAGGCAGATATAAAAAACTTAAAGTGTTACTAAACTCAGAACCTGCATTCACTATATCTGGTCTCCCACAGTACACAGAACATGGACATGCAATTATGTTAGTAAATATAAACTGCTAAATACCTTTTCTCATCAACAGTATATAGCAGTCTTAGGACTTCCATCAGTGTCCAGCTGAACACTGGTTAAAGCTTGTAGGAGGAGTTTTCATTCCCCTCTGACTTTACTATGGGGCTGCAGGACCCCTGACCCTCTGTCTGGACAGTGCTGATAGGCCCTGTGCTGATCACATATACCCTCCCAAGAAGAACTAAAAACCTCTAGCAATACACCAAACTGAGCATGTGCAGAGTGTCTCCAAAGGCTCTGTCTTATCAGGAGATGCATTGGGGACAGTGGAAAGGGGAAGGATCAGAAAAGACAGGATCAAACAGCCTTTTTACACAATGCAGAGAATTAAACCCTTAGGTTCCACAGTGAGTATAACCAGCATGCTTTACCGCATATATAAACCAGAAAAACAAAAAACTTTGATCAGCGCTTGTGAGATCAATGGTAAATAAGTGAATATTAGTTATAAGTCTGTGCATGCATATCAATTCATGAGGATGGGAGCACAAAGTCACTTCTGTTGGTAAAGTTTAGAAACAACAGTTTATGAATGGATGGGGTGGCTGCCGGCTCCAAACAGAGCTAGATGGGACTCTGTAATAAACAAGCAAAATTTAAAGTGTTACCAAACCCACAACAGTAAAATCAGTCTGTATGTGCAGTAAAGGAAGGGAGAAGAGAGCAGCGCGACCTCAGTGCAGATTGAAAGGTTAATTTATTGCAAAAAAAAACAATTTAAAACTCACAGGAAGGAGATAAAAAGCCAGCATAATAAAACGATCCCCTGCAACACTTGAGGGAGGTGGAGTGGAGCAGCCCGGACCAGTTGCGGAGGTGGAGTGGAGCAGCCCGGACCAGTGACTGAGGTGGTGCTGCTCTCTTCTCCCTTCCTTTACTGCATATACAGACTGGTTTTACTGTTGTGGTTTGGTAACACTTTAAATCCAGCAGCGCTGTATTCAATATTACATGTAAGCAGTATAAATGCCTCATTTGGACTGGTATATGCCTCTTGCAGTCACTGTAGAGCAGAGCTCAAACTGAGAGAGGAAGAAGCAACACAAAGAGCCAATAAGCTGTGATGCTTTGCTTATGTGCTAGCAAGGGCCGTGCTGATCGGAGGGTAGAGTGACTGAGATGAGCTGATTAATCTGCTGCTTCTCCTTTCACTGTCCAGTCATGTGTTGGGGGAGGGGCAAGGCCTGTAAGTTGCCTAGCTGCAGCAGAGAAAAATCAAGTTTCCTGTTCTTTCAGACAGGACTGTGGCAGATCTGTGTAAATCTCAGGAGTGGAAGGACAATAACGCAAATCCTTTGGCAGGAAAAAATGTCTCACTAATGGCTCGTTTCCACTGAGCGGTACGATTCGGATCGATACAGTACGCAATTTTTGCCGTTTCCATTGTGAATGGTACCCTAATTCCGAACCGTACTGTACCACTTTTTTGGGACCCTTTCGTTGGGGTACCAAGCACATTAGTACCGTACCAACAGGGTGGAGCTACACTCTGCAGAGCTTTGATTGGTTGACAGAGAATCGTCGATCACAGCTTTCCTGCTACACCACGCCTATCATGAAAGGGTACTATTGGCAGTGGAAATGCAAGGTGTACCATTCCGAACCGTACCGTACTGAACGGAACCGTACCGTACCACTCAGTGGAAACGAGGCATTATATGCATTTTATGCTATTTATCTGTTTCTGTGAAGTTCGGCTTTAAGAGATACTTCCTGGCAAACACAGAGGGCCTATACTGCATCTCCTAGCGTTCTCTTCCGGGAAGTTAACCATATTCCCTATTGTTGGGCGACTGGGCTAGCAGCCATGTGGCAGTGAAAGGAAAAGCACTGACTCTTTTGAAAACCACAATTTTCTTTTTTGGGGGGGGGATGTGGGGTAGAAGACAGAATGGAATAGTATTAGAACCTCTGTCAGGTTTGGAAAAAGGTAAGAGGAAATTCATCCAAAGGTGACACAGAAAGTATTAACAAAATGACAGAAGTTCTTCTAACCCTACCCCACTCTTTAAAAAAACATGTTTATCTTGATTTTATACTTTAACTACAGTAATGAGAATTCTTTGTGCTGTCTTGGGCCATCGCTTACATTACATTAGTGTTAACCCTTATGCAGAGGTGTGGGATTATATGGTGATTTCATATCAACTTGATGTCATTTTATAGATGCTAGAAGCCATAATTACATGTTCTTCATGACTTATTCCCTAGGATAACCCCAGAACGCGATCACACGCTGAAAGAAAGTCTCTGGCGTTTTAATGAGGCAGCCGGCTCAGCTTGTTGTTTTGAGCCGTAATCTTCACTTTCGCTCAAGACAATCAGGGAAATTCTAATAAAGCAATTTTACAAAAACCGAGGTTACATACAGAGCTTATTGGTTCAAGAGTTTACTGCTGGCTGATGAAAAGCATTTACCTATTCCTGATCATTACTTTTCTAGAAGGTTTCTGCTCATGACTATTAGCTTGTAGAAAGTGTCCTTAAAGGACAGATCTGGTCCAATTAAAGAAAAACTGTTCCAGCCAGGAGAACTATGTATATCAATTGTCAACTCATGAGGTATAGGGGGCTTCAACTTTGGCCCCTGAGGTCACCAATGGGATGCAAAGTAATGCCCATTATTTGTAATGCTAAAGGAGATTTCCAATATACTACAGTAGATGGCCAGAGACTGCAGATATGCTGCTGGAGTGGTTGTAGACTAGAGAAATGCTTCAGGGCATGGAAACAGGCTGGGGATATGTTACAAGAGACTGTTAAGCTGGCCATAGATGGATCAAAATTTAGCCAGTTTAGCCAGGGACTGGCTGAATTTCAATCTATCTATGAGCATTCCTGCTCCATAGCAGTCAGTCTAGTAATCCGCTTCTGCCAAACAGGAATGTTGGAAAACCTTTGTTGATCAGTTCCTGCAGTCAAGCATAAGAAAAGAAGTCCAATGTCAGAATACAATAGCACAGCAGGGAGGGTTCCTCCATCCCCCTCAATTGTGTGGATGGGGGGAATCCCTGTATGGCCAGCCTTAGAGATCACTGCCATTGCAGCTTCCCACCACTGGCTGCTTTGAGTCAAGGGCCACCTAACAAGAATTAAAGAGCCTCAGGTTTGGCACCAGAGATTGCAAGAGTTTTAGCACACATTTTGGCAGATCCCTACCATCTGTTTTTTCTGTTTTTCAAACTGGTTTCTGAACAGGAGGGTCTGTACCAAGAAAGTTTGGATGGGGGAGTTCTAAAGCTAAATTCCAGTAATTCAGCTACTTTGTGAAAACTACAGGCCTACCATGAGTTAAGTCTAATGAGGTGTCTGCCTCACAGACTTTTCATTATTATTCACATCCTACAGGATTATTGTGCTCTAGGAAGATAACTTCCAGAGTGTGTCCTCTGGGATTGCAATAAACAGGTCACATATAGGTTAATAGAGATAAGTCCCGGAGATGACATGCACGTAATTGGACTTAACTCACAGTGTGCTTGCACTTCTTGCAAAATTCAGCAACATTTGGATATCTTTTTAGGTATAGTTTGAAAATACCATCAAGTTGATTGAAGTGGAAAGGTAATTTTAAATAATATTAAATTGTATATTTACATAGCGTAGGCTTACATAGTGACTCCAACTGTGCAAAATGTAAAAGGAACCTGGGAAACGTGCTACACCTCATATTGAGATGCCCCAAACTATTTAAGTGCTGGCTCGGTCTAACACAGTCTGATATGAATATAGTGTTTGCTTCTTCTTTGTAATACACTCTTATTACATGTTTATTGGATTATATAGAACCTAGATCAATAAATAGATTAGCCTCTCTCAACCTTTTAAAGTAGAGGAACTCTTTCTGGTTCCAAGGAAGCCCTAACAATAATTCCTATTATACAGCTCACTTTACAATAGTGTGATGGTCAATGGTAAGATGCTCCTTACATTGGTAGTCAGTGTTAAGATGCTCCTTACATTGGTGGTCAGTGGTAAGGATGCTCCTTACATTTGTGGTCAATGGGAAGAATCTTAATCTAGCTAAAACTATTATTGGTGTCAGTGGAGACTTATCTGAGTGACAGAAATTGCCCTTGGCTGAAGGAACCTCTAGCAACCTTTGTAGGGACCCTTGTTTTGAAAGGGTGCTTTAGGTGCTCTTAACAGAGTTGTTTGTTTCTAGGAAGTTGATAGCCAGAAAATGGGGTTTTTCCATTTCCACCTACTGTTGGAGAATGACTTAGAGAGATGCATTGGGTTATCTTTTGGAAACTGACTTATGCTAAAAAGGGTTGCCCACCAAAGTACTCATTGGTTAGACAAAATGGACAAGGCGTTACAACTAGTCTAACCTCTGGCATTTCTTCTAAAGCTAATTTGATGTGGTCTGGAGGAAGTTCTCGGTCATCTTACACTGAAAGGGTATACCGATGGCAGAATAAAATACATTAAAAAAGAATTACAGGTATGGATATTGTTACATTGGTCAAGCTTGGATCCATGTAGCTTTGCATATACCATACCTGTGGGATCCCTTTAGAACTGTGGTTCTCGCCTTCTGTCCTCAGGACTCACTAACATGCCAGATTTTAGGTATTACCTTGGGGAGATGCAGACTAGAATACTGCAATCACTGAGCAGCAAACTATATCACCTGTGATGTATTTCAGTTATCCTGCAAACCTGGCCTGTTAGAGGAGTTGAGAACCACTGCTCTAGAAGCTGGAAATAACTGCAGTAGGCACTGCTGCGGTGATCCCCACTAACATTCGGGTCATGTGCCGAGCAGCTTCCCTCTTGCATTCTGAACACAGGAGGTTGCCTGCTTGGCATGGGCACCATTAATACATCACTTTGCATTATCTCAATGCAAAACATTCTCTGATTAGATGAGTTAGAGAGTCGGGGAGGTGAGGTCACACTGCAGCACATAGTAGTAGTTATGCAGTGCAGAGTATGAAAAATGCACTACAATACATGTTAATAACACAGTGTGGTGCAGCACAAATTTTAAAAATGTATTACATGCCCTTAACTCATGTTCTGTAATGAGTTTGAGCCCTCAGACCCTGTTGTCGTGCATAGGCTACACTTGCTCATCTAGATAATTCAAAATCTAGTAGCACATGCAATATAGCAACGTCTGACACAAAATGGAAACCATTCTAAAGGGGAGAGTCTACTATATCTTTGATGCTACATGGGAACCCCATGTGCTAAATGGGATTGTCTACTTTATCTCTGATGCTGCATGGGAACCCTTTATTCTAAAGGGTAGAGTCTACTCCAACTCTTTGACACTATATGGGGAACCCATATCATAAAGGTGAAAGTCTACTCTACTCTATCTCTGATGCTATAGTGTAAGCCGTATCCTAAAGTGTATAGTCTACTCAATCTCTGATGCTTCATGGGAATTCCTTATCCTGAAGGGGGTCTCATTCTATCATTACCAGAATTCCACGTATTTATTTCTACATAATAATTAAATTTATCTTGACATTTCTTCAAACATAAACACTACTGGTGCAGAAGCCCTTTATAAAAAGGGACCCAATAATGTCAGCAATGTTTCTGACCCAATTGTGTTTTTTAGCAGCCTTACTACTATTTGAGGTGAATGTGCACAAAGAAGTGAACACTAATCTCCCATCTTTCAGGTGATCAGTGAATTTGAAGCTGCTCCGGACACCTTTTTCTACCGAATACCAAACCTGAGCCGGAACAGACTGTACAGTGTGTGGGTGGTAGCCGTGACTTCTGCAGGAAGAGGCAATAGCAGTGACATCATTACTGTTGAACCTGTGGCTAAAGGTAACATTCACATTGTGGTTTTATTGTTGAGTCTTTTTCATATAACATGATATTAGAATAATATATGCTTACGGTGATTGTAGCAGTGTTAATTTTAACTGTTAGTGAAAATTTTTAAAAAAGAATCACGGACAGTACTCAGCTGTGTAGTATAGTACAGTAAGTGGATAACAATGAGCATAGAGTATTCAAAGTGAATGACGACGTAAGCCATTTTTTTCCTTTTTTCCTTTTTTTTTTCTTCAAAAAGCGAACCTGCAGTTTGTCCATGCAGGGCAAAGCAATAGGTACGGTTTAAGTATTTGTCTACCAGGGCATTTTTTAAAGTTTTTCATACACATGGTAAAATCAGCATTTTTTTTCTAGAAAATTACTTTAAATCCCTAAATAATTATATATTTTCTGAAAACAAAAGGCATGGGGAATAAAACGAGGGCAGTTGCAGTTTTGTATGCCTCATGAATTTGCATAAGTGTTTATAAAACCCTTATTTTGGAAAAATATAAAAGATGAACTTGCATCAAGTGAAAATAGATGATCAACATGTCAAGCCTTCAAATTTTGTGCCCCAAATCTATAAAATCCAAAGATTTCCATAGGTAATGCTTTGAGGACCTTTACAGGTTATCAGTTTAAAGTTAACTGTTAATGATTGGCCTAGATTTAGATTTGCTATCACATGGTACCTGGGCCAATCACAGCATGGGAAACACAGCTGTTAGGATTGCATGTTAGCATTGTGATCATATGACGCGCTGCGTGCCCCTAACCTGCAACAGGATGGATGATGTACATGTACGTGATGCAGCTTGTCTGTGCTGGCCACCCACAGTAAAAGTACTGTGAGCAGTCAGCAAATGGTTTATTATATGTTGTAGCCGGTGTATTCCTATACATGGCGGCCATGTTTGTGTAGTTCGGCGCCATTTTCTTGGGGTTTGCCATCGCAAATAGCGGTGGCCATGACAGTGAAGCCCTATGGGCAGCGATTTCGGCAATGGTAGCCCATCCTTATGCCCTGGTGCTGACTCCTGGATCATTTGGTTTCCTGATTGCCGCATGTGTAGTGCAGATTCTCCTGGTGCTTGCAGGTGCCTGGTGGGATCCTCACCCTCTTTCCTGAGGATCGCTCTGTGCCTTGTGCTTGGCGACCGGGTGGTGCTGCCAGCACTGTGGGGGTTTTCCCTTAGCAGGGTGTTACACTTTTTTGTGGAGTCCCCATGGTGACTCATGGAGTCTTTGGAGCATGTTTCACCACCTGATCCCCTCTCTTAGACTGTGAGGCTCTCTGGGTCCCAACCACCCATCCACTGCACTGACGGCGGTCCTGGAATCCCTTGTGTCCTGGGTGGAGGTGGCTTGCGGGCGATGCGCTAGCAAAAAGTGCCCCCCGCCTTCCCCTGCCTCATCTGTCTCATGAGATCCTGAATCTGATTTGGCCACTGTGGACATGGGTCACCCTTCTGGGTCTGTGACCACGCGCCTGGAATCCTCTAATAGTGAGGATGATTCCTCCACGTCTGCGACCGCGCACAAAAAGGCAGGCGCTGGTAGTTGCACTGATTGTATCTTTGCGTGAGACCCTGAAGATGGAGGATGCAGCTGAAGCTGCAACAGATGCGCAGGTACCCTGTGGCACTCACAAGCCATCCAGAGCGGCAAAGGTGTTTCCTTTCCCCGCCTATTTTGACAGAATTGTCGCTAAAGAGAATTGTGGCTCAGATCTTAACCTTCCTTCAATGGGAGGTTGAACAGAAATTGACCATGAGTACCATCAAGGGCCAAGTATCTGCCTTGGTGGTCTTTTTCCAACGACCTTTGGCCACACACTCCCTGGTGCGTACTTTTCTTCAGGGTTTTTGACATTTGGTTCCTCCAGCGCGGGCTCCGTTGCCACCTTGGGATTTTAATTTGGTGCTTTCAGCTCTACAGAAGCCTCCCTGTAAAAATATCAGGGAGATTCCCCCGCTTACACTGTCTCAGAAGGTGGCCTTTTTGGTGGCTATCACCTCTGTGTGCAGGGTGTCGGAACTGGCAGAGTTATCCTATCACTCACCTTATCTGGTGATTCGCAAGTATAAGGTGGTGCTTCGCCCCTGTCCATCATTCCTTCCTAAATTTGAATGAAGATATTGTGTTGCCTTCCCTGTGTCCCAGGCCTAAACATTCAAAGCAAATTGCCTTGGATGTGGTCCGGACAATTAGGGTGTACCTGCCAGCTACGGAGTCTTTCAGGAAGTCAGACTCTATTTATTTGTGCCCACGGATGGACCTCGCAAAGGGTTGTCCATTTCCTCTGCGACCATTTTCCAGATGGATCAGGCAGGCTGTGGTTCAGGCCTGTTACATCAGGGGTCAGGTTCCTCCTTTCCCTGTCAAGGCGCACTCTACTAGGGTGCTTAGTGCCTCCTGGGCTTTCCGTCATCAGGCGTCGATGACGCATGTCTGCAAGACGGCCACCTGGTCGTCGCTGCACACTTTTTGTGTGCATGTTGGCATGTTGGCAGATGCTTCTTTTGGCCGCAAGGTTTTGAAGGCTGCTGTTTAAGATGACCTGATCCTCTTTGAGGGTGTATTGTTTTTTTCAGGTGGGCTCCAGTTGTTTTGGTTGAGCCTCTGTTGCCTGGTTGGCTACTGTTCTTCCCTGGGAATGTTTTTGCTGTTTCCCACCTGTCATGTTTAACACTGCTTTGTGACGTCCCAATGGTCAAGAATGACAGAAGCTGTGTCCGTCAATGAATGTAAGAGAAAATGGGATTTTTGACTTACCCTAAAATCCATTTCCCTGATGTTCATTCACAGACACAGCACCCATCCCTCTGTGGAGTTATAATTCTCCTGACACTGCTTGTAACAAAACTGAGTGACTATAGCAGGAAGAAGAAGTATACCCCCTGGGACTGCCCATGGGTGTAGCCAGAAGTTCTTTCTGCCTAGTGTCCTACTCCTGTGGAGGGCAATATAACCCAATGGTCAAGAATGATAGGAGCTGTGTCTGTCAATGAACATCAGAGAAATGGATTTTACAGTAAGTCAAAAATCCCATTTTTTCCTCAATGCATTTAGTTACAAAGGTTAATGAGGGCTGTTTAAAAGTCAGTTTCCTGCTTGCTCAACGTATGTAATTTTTTAGTGTGCATTGTTTGGGCACAGGTTTACTCTAAAGGGTATCCAAAGTAATTTTACCATCAGGGAGGTTATCCTGCATTGCATTGTGGGAAGTAAGTGAAAATATCTTCAAAGTAAAATAATTCCTTTTTGGAGGGTAAACAGGTGTTTTCGTTTGAAGTTGTTCTTGAACCATTGACAGCTCTGAATTACAGATTGCCCCTTCTTCTGTTCCCCATTACTAAGAGAATTAGAGGGGGTGAACGTCCCTATATAGGATCCAGACAGCAATAAAAAATAAAAAAATAAAATAAAAAAGGTTCTAAAACTTCCCTACTCTATCCTAAATGGACAAACACAATTGTCTTCACAAGCACTAGGCAACTAGCATTTTTTATAAGAAGAGATCAACAGTGGTATCCCCGCATGTTTATTTTATGGTAGGTTTCCTTTAACTGCAGTGTAATCTATAGGATCTGGCTGTGCAAATCCTTTAGCAAATAATACAGTTCCAGTATATGTGACGACTGACTGGGACCTTACAGTATATCTAAAATCAAGAACAAACATTTCAGGTATTGAAACTTACCACTCAGATGGGGTGGGTTCATTAGATTTTTTTTTTTTTTTAAGAATAAGTACATTTTCTGCAAGTACAGAAGATACCTGTTGATCTCTTGCAACAAATCCTGTATCCTTGTCACTTCCTGTGAGCTGAACTGATATCTGTTATCAGCAATGTTAATAAAAACATAACAATGTTATCAGTTTTCTTCTGTAATCTACAAAACAACTCCTCACAATATAATAGTGATGGGGAGCTTGGGAGGTGTTTTGTAGTCCTGTTCTAGGTTGTAAAACACCGCTCCTCCACAGATACAGTATGGTGAGCGAGTGAGTGTTGTCACCATAGGAAGGATCTTCTGGAGACAATAAGGGCTCATTTACACTTGCTTCAAAACATGGCATTGGGCATAATTTTTTAAAGCATTTTAAATGCCAATCAAAGCACCGGTCACTAACTACAATGGTTACCTTACAGTCCTGTTCACAAGTTTTGTTTGCTTTGCTTCTCTTAAAAAACTGTTTACTTTTAAGCATCTCTAATTCCTCCATAAAAGTTTGACAATACACCCGCAGCTTTTGAGGGGCTTTTATTCAGAGTCAGCTTCACTTTTTTTTGGAGCTATAGCAGGTATGAGATATCCCAGGATGCACTGGGAAATCAACAAATGAACCGGAAAGACATCATCAGCAGTCACTTCCAGTTCATGTGTATATATTCCGGAAGTGTTTGGTGCAGATGTCACATCTGGTGTGCAACGTGGAGAAGCAGGAAGGTGAGCAGGGTCTGGACTGGAACAGAGCAACTAGCAGACAGCACACGTGTGCAGAATGGGAACGCTGTAGCCGAATGTGAGCAGGGACCAGAGAAAGAGGATTGAGCGGCAGTGGATCAGCAGAGGATGGGGAGCCGGAGCAGGAGAAACTAACAGATATCACACATGGTGTGGAGGTGGGAGCAATATAGCGGGAGGTGAGCAGGGACCATAGACGAGGAGGATCCGCAAATCAGAGGATCAGCAGAGCTGGGGGTTACTACTGAGTTTGGGGATCAGCAGGGCTGGGGGACCGGAGAGAGAGAAACTAACAGATGTCACACATGGTGTGGAGGTGGTAAAACTTTAGCAGGAGGTGAGTGGGGACCAGAGAGTGATGAGGATCAGAGGATCAATATAGCTGGTAGTTACTACTGACTGGGGGATCAGCAGAGCTGGGGGTTACTACTGAGTGGGGAGATCAGCAGAGCAAGGGGTACTAGTAAGTAGGGGATCAGCAGAGCTGGGAGTTACTACTGAGTGGGGGATCAGCAGAGCTGGGAGTTACTACTGAGTGGGGGATCAACAGAGCTGGGAGTTACTACTTAGCAGGGGATCAGCAGAGCTAGGGGTACTACTGTGCAGGGGATCTGCTGAATGAGGGTTCAAATAAGCTGGGGATATGCTAAACAGGGGTACTAATGACTTGGGGATCTGCTGTGTCGGGTTGCTACTGAGCCTAGGTTCTACTGGGGCCCTTTAAAACAAATAGAAAAATAAAACACATGCCAAGCTTCAATAAAGCTGCAAAAAGCATCATAGAAGCATCAAAAACACATAACAAAAAGCATGGTAAAGCAGTAGGCGCTTTAATGTGTTAAAGTCAAAGCAAGTGTGAATGAGCCCCTAAAGGGGAAAAAAGACCTGAGAACAGAAAATGAATGCAACCACCACTAAGGACTGGTAATACCGCTGCAGCATTTTATGTTTTTGCTTTTAGGTTTAGATAGACTTTAATTTTGGCCACCTCTTGACTCTTCAGGCCTTATATAGATGACGGCTGTATAGACAGGAAAAAGCATGTCCCCAGCATAGTTAACTTCAAAAGCCTCTTAAATCGTCCAAGTCCCAGATGTTACATCAATTAACTTCCATGGTGTTCTCCCCAGAGCTTTATGAGAAATTTCAGTAGCTGCTTATCGATGAAGAACATCTTTTAATGTTCCCTTTTCTCAGGCTGAGTGGCATTCCGAAAATGGTACTATTTAAGATATAGCTATCTGCTGAGGTGGTAATGTGCCGTGAATAAAATTGTTAGTTTTACATTAAAATAGTTTTGCCTGGTCGCCTTGACGCAGCTTGTCAATTTCCATGTTTCTCACGCTTGCGGAGTTGGCATGCGAGCCTACATTTGCCTAGGAACCCAGACTGTGTTATTTAACTCCCTCCGTTCATTTCCTCAGGGCGTGTGTAGAAGGGAAGTTCAGTGTTCTTTCTCTCTCTATTTCATTTTTAATATATGCGGTCTTATGAAATGTTGGGCCTAAACGTGTTTTAACAAGACCCAAAAAATATGAATTACAATAAATGAGTTATTAAATCTGTAACTTAAGGCCAGTTCACACCAGTTCATTGCAGTATCGTACATGAGTTTAACGTGGCACTTTTTAATAATTTGGCTACCATAGCTCTGCAACACATTAAGGGGTCTATTTATAAAGCATTCATTGGACGAATGTCAGGCGCATTCATGCATGCTGCACAAACTCTGGCTGTAAAGTCTATAACAGAGAAGAGCTATACCGTATTTTGGCCACTAGATGGAGCTGGCGATTCCAGAGAATACTCTATTCCCTGGAATCTGCGCTCCATCTAGTGGCCAAAATGCAGTATATTTTTTCTTGAGGTATATCAGAAAACTGTGCAATGTTTTGGCCACTAGACAGAGCTGATGATTTTGGAGATTACTCTATTAGAGAAATTATGGGCAGAATTAGTGCGGCATGCACGAAAGCGCATGACATTTGTCCAATAAATGTTTTATACATAGATCCCTTAAAGTGACTCAACTCTAAAAAAAAAAAGAATTTTATTGAAAGATGTATTGAGGTTAAAGCTTAGTCAAACACTGACTATATTTAAATCTACTCCCACCCTTATTCTATCTATTCTGTAAAGGAAACATATGTATACTTACCTATGCTGAGGGCACCCAGGTCTTGTCACATGATCGGGTCCCAGCACCAGCTTCAGTGTAGAGGAGAGATTTTGGGCAATTGCTACAGAGCCTGGGTGATCACATCACCTATAGGCTTACTGTGGGGCAACCAGTATTGGCATCCCTCCTCTACACTGAAGCCAGCACTGGGACCCAATCATGTGACCAAACCAGAGTGCCCTCAGCATAGGCAAGTATACAGATCTTTCCTTTCACAGGGTAGATAGAATAGGCTTAGAACGGGGCTTGGAGTAGATTTATGTATAGTTAGTGTTTGACTGAACTTAACTTTACCTCAAAAAAGTACCTTCCATTGCCCTCGGCCTCCTCCACTTCTCCACATTTTTATTTATTTTTTATTTTTTGCTGTGATTTTGCTTTCTGTTAGAGGGTGCTATGTTCCTTCTCCGTGGTACTACTAAATTTATGAATGTAGCCACCCCCATGCTTGCTCCTGAGAGGGACAATAGAACATGGACTATTGGATGTGTAGTGTGCATAGAGCAGTGACATGATCATGACTAAAGTGTACTGCTCATCCCAAAAAACGGATGTGAGGGGGGAAAGGAGGTTAGGGAGCACATGGAGGACATTACAAGTAGACAGAAAAACACAGCAAGAAATAATTTCATAACAAATAGATTACAGGGCGATCAGCTAAACTTTTCTTCTAAGCCCACCTAACCACCTGCCTCCTGGACCCTGTTTCCTTTGCAAATACTCTGGTCACCCTCTGGCTCTATCTTACACTCTCTAACTCACATCTTCAATCTCTTCCTGTCTTTTGGCATTTTCCCCAACTCTCTAAAACACAGGTGTCAAACACAAGGCCCGCGGGCCGAATGCGGCCCCCCAGGCCATTTCATGTGGCCCTCACACCTCTTCTGCAGTTGCGGCACCCCCCTTGTCTCTGCTCCCACCTTGGCTTAGTAGTCGGCAGCCGGGAGGACAGACCTCCTTTGCCAGAACCTGTGCTTCTCTGTGTTGCTGCAGAAAGGCTCGTCTTTGCCCCCCCCCCCCCCAGCAGAGAGGAGGGTAGAACTCCTTCTACAGATTCTGCACCTCTCGGTGCAACCACAACACCACCTTGTCTCAGCATTCAGCAGAATCTGTAGGCTGACTCCAGCCCTCCTCCGGTCTTCCTCCAGAACTTGCACTTTTCTTCTTCCCAGATCCACCAACATCTTCTTCCTGGCAGTAGCACAAGGTAAGGGGGTGCATTGTGATGTAAGGAATGGTGGCTGACTCTTGACTTATGATGGTGGGGGGCTCTTGACATCTAATCTTACAGATAAAACCGGCTCTTTGAGGGCAACCATAATGCTGATGCAGCCCCTGATGAAATTGAGCTTGACCCCCCTGCTCTAAAACATGCACTAGTCACCCTCATACTTAAAAAGACCTAATTGGACCCCTCCAATCTTAACAATCTACGCCCAATCTCCTTGCTCCCCCTTTTCTTTAAATTCTTTGAACATCTGGTCTACAACCAACTGAGTGACCATCTGACTGAGAACAGCCTTCTTGACCCCCTTCAGTCTGGATTTTGCTCTCAACAGAGAAGCTGCTCTCCTAAAACTCACAAACAAAATCTACTAATGACTAAAACCAATGACCACTATCCTGTACTCCTACTCCTGGACCTTTCTACTGCCTTTGACATAGTTGACCACCCCATTTGGCTCAAAAAACTCCACGCATTTGGCATACCTCCCAACTTTCGGGAGTGGGAATGAGGGACACCTATATACCTTTTGATAGCCTCCCATGGCTTCCAATAACATTCCTACGCTGATGACAACCAAGTCTATTTCTCTACCCCTCAGCTTACTCCATTAGTCTTCTCATGCATCACTATTTTACTAACAGGCATATCATTCTGGATGTCACACCACTTCCTCAAGCTCAATCTATCCCAACCTGAGTTCATAATATTTCATCCCCCACATGCCTCTTACCCTGACTTCTCCATGAAGAACAATAGGACAACTATCAACTTGTCCTCCCATGCCCAGGTCCTAGGTGTAATCCTGGACTCTGAACTTTCCTTTCAGCCCCACATTTAATCACTGTTCAAAGCTTGCTGCCTCAACCTACGCAACATCTCCAAAATATGCCCCTTCCTAACCAATGACACCAATTTCTAATTCAACTCTTGCCTCGACTACTGCAACTCCCTTCTCATTGGATTACCTTTGCATAGGCTATCCCCCCTTCAGTCCATCATGAATGAGAACAAAATGAATCTGCGGTTGTTGTGTAGAAAACAATACAGCAATGAAACATGTCACAGCCACTCTCAAAACACCTATTACTACCCGTATGACAAAACGCTACTAGATATATTGTTGTGCTGTGTATCCAAATTGTTACAAAATAAATTTATAAAAGTGTAACAAATTATAAATTACCATCGAATGTGCAACAATAACGACTAAGTAATTTAGAGTATAACAAAGTGACACAATTAAAGTGATTGAAAAGTCTTGTTTTTTTTAGATAAAAATAACAAACATGTTCTACTTACCTCCTCTGTAAAGGGTTTCTGCACAGAGCAGCCTGGATCCTCCTCTTCTCGGGTTCCTCTTCTGGCCCCTCCCTCCTGTTGCATGCCCCCACAGCAAGTAGCTCGCTGTGTCCATTCAGACACGGAGCCGCAGCACAGCCCCGCCCCTTTCTTTCCTCATTGGATGACTGACTTTGATTGACAGGAATGAGAGCCAATGGCGCTATGCTGCTGTCTCAGCCAATGAGGAGGGGAGTCCCTGGCAGCTGAGACATTCCTGCAACATCGCTGGACCTAAAAGGACCTCAGGTAAATATTAGGGGGGCTGCTGCACACAGAAGGCTTTTTATCTTAATGCATAAAATGCGAGGAGATAACAAACCTTCTGACTTTACAACCACTTTAATCTTAAGGGATAAATGATCCTGAATAGATTGCTATAATTCACAAAAAAGTTCACTGACAATGTGTTTGAGATGATAAAACGTAAATATTGTGAAGGATGGTTCCACCACCATTCATACATATGTAATGTAACTTGCAAGCATGAATACACCACCAAGTGAAATCACCACCACCAGTTGCAATTGTCTCTTACCAGATGATGAGACCCCACAATATAGGTGATCTTAAATGAGCATATACTGTATATCAGCAGTCAACCATCTGTGGTTCCCAGGATTATTATTAAGGATTTCTATAGCGCCAGCAGTTTACGCAGCGCTTTTCAATATTAGAGGGAGACAGTACAGTTACAATACAATAAAATACAAGAGGATTAAGAGGGCCCTGCTCAGAAGAGCTTACAATCTAATGGATCACATGAAAAGCCTCAGCAGCATATACTGTAACCTAAGGCACTTAAGGAGTCTCATGAATTCACCACCACAGATCAAGTAGTGCACTGTCACTCCGTTTCGTTTGCAGCATGTAAAACACAAATAGACATGTCATATTGCCAATTGCCGGTTTATTCAGCCAAGTTTAAGATAAAATACTCACATAGAAATAAATGTAACATGCATGTCAACCACTGCCATCTTCAGCTGCTCACGGCGAGGAGAGATGTCAACTCAAGCTCTGCCCCCTTGGGACTTGACTGCTTGTAGATGTGAGTCACAAAAAAATAAAATAAATAATAATCTGGCATTTTCTATATTTAATCCTATGTGAACAGGCTTTGTTTGCCTAGATGGGACCATGCAAATGTATTTATTTATTACAGGTACTTATATAGTGCTGTCAATTTACACAGCGCTTTACATACATATTGTGCATTCACATCAGACCCCGCCCTCAAGGAGCTTACAATCTAAGGTCCCTAACTCACATTCATACATACAATACACATACTAGGGCAAATTTAGTCATCCAATGAAGCTACCAGCATGAGAGAGGCTGGGAGATGCCATATTTTTCTGGAAAGGTTCACTTTAGGCCCATTGGTTCTTTTATTCCCCAAAAGAGATGCTAATTTCTGCATTCACATTATGGTATGCAGCCGGTTTGAATGTTAATATTGATTAGCAGATTTTTTAAAACCATTATGTACTGCATTTACAGTGGATATAGAAAAGAATCGCCCCCTTTAAAATAATCACATTGTGCTGCTTTGCAGTCTTAAATGAAGACAGGCACCATTTTTGTTTTATCCAGCGGTATTTAATCAGTGCAACTTATAACATCCAAGTGAAATATATAACACTCGACATGTCAGAAAAGAATGCAAAAAAATCAAAAACAGAATCACGGAGTTGGAAAAAAGATGACCCTGCTCTTAAAAATTACTTTTAATCTGAATCAGATGCAGCTAATCACCTTCTCAATGACACACAAAGCCATTTGACTTTCAACTGTGATCAGCTGTGGTCATTTTGACTAGCTCAGCATGAGCAGAAAAGGTTTCTTAGAGCTTTTCAGTCCCTGGAAGTGCAACTGAAGCAAACAATCAACTATGGGTGGCCAGGCACTGTCAAAAGATCTCTGGAATAAAGTTGTGAACAGGCACAAGCCAGGAGATGGATACATAAAAAATTCAAAGGCTTTATCAATGTCTCGAAGCATAGTGAAATCTATCATTAAGAAGTGGAAGGTATTTGGTAAAACAAAGACCCTCCCTGAATCAGGACATTACTCCAAACTGGATGAAAGAGCCAGGAGAAAACTGGTCAGAGAGGATACCAAGAGGCCTACGGCAACTCTGAAGCAGGTGCAAGAATTTATGGCAAAGAGTGGTCATTGTATGCATGTGACAACAATATCACAAATTCTCCACATATGTGGCTTGCATGGGAGGGTTGCAGGAAAAAAGCCACTCAAGAAAGGGCACATGCAGTCAGGACTAAGCTTTGCCAAAATGCACCTTGAAGATTTCTGAGGCCACATGGAAAAAGGTGTTATGGTCAGATGAGACTAAAATTGAATTATTTGGCCTCAACACCAAACGATATGTCTAACGGAAATCCAATATAGCTCACCATCCAAATAACACCATTCCTACAGTAAAGCATGGAGGTGGTAATATCCTGTTATAGGGGGGCTCCCTGCAGCAGGGACTAAAGCACTTGTCAGAATAGAAGGATCAATGGATGGTGCAAAATACCATCAAATTCTTAAGGAAAATCTGCTGCCCCCTGTCAGAAAGTTGTCAATGGGAAGAAGGTTTACCTTCCAACATGACATTGACCCAAAGCACACAGCAAAAATGAGCACACAGTGGTTGAAGAAGAAAAAGGTGAATGTCCTTGCATGACCTAGTCAGAGCCAAGACTTAAATTCCAATGAAAATCTGTGAAAATACTTGAAGACTGCAGTCCACAAATGGTCACCATGAAAATTTAACTGAACCTCCCCAGCGAAGAAGTCAGAAGTGATGAAACGCGGCGGGGCGTGGCTATACAGCAAACCGGAAGTGTTCATGGAAGGAGTGGAGGACGGCGTCTATGGTCTGTAAACCAGCGTGGAAGTGGTAAGGACCACTGGAGCACTCCATATCCTATTTTGGCTATACCAATGTGCTGTTTGATTTATTAAAAGTGTAAGTGTAATGGGAGAAGATTTATTTAATTAAAAACCTTTATTTTAAAACTGTATCACATGAGTAGAGAAATGTTCTTTTTCATATAAACCACTTGGGAATCGTGTGTAAGAAGACCCTCTGAGCTTACCTTTAATCCTGAGAGGACTACTGATACCGTTATACCAAAATGCTTATGCCCACACCATGAGAATTGGGGGCAACCATTTCTGGTAAGAATCCAACTAACGGGTGGTGTTTGCACATTGGTGGTGGTGTAGGAAGGTGACTGGAGTTTCTTCCATGGGAGCCACACCTGGAGAGCATATATAAGACTTGAATGTTTGGAAGGATCACATCCAGGATCTTATGCTGTTGACAAGAGTGCTTGAAGCATATTGTGGGACTGTGTGCACACATTTAATCGTGTCTCCCTGCTTACCTATTAGGCAGTGAGAGCACTTTGAGTACCTTATGGGACTTTATGTACACGTTTACAGTATGTTTTATATTTTCACACTTTAGTTTTTGCTCTTATGCACTTTTTCACAGATTCTTACTTTGCTTATATGCTTAGTTATGATATTCTGATATTTAACCACTTGCCGACTGCCGCACGACTATTTACGTCGGCAGTCAGCCCCTCCCAGGCAGAGCGACGTAGTACTACGTCGCTAGCCTGTGAGGGTCTAGGCAGCGAGCGCACGCCCCCGGAGGCGCGCTCCCGCGCGGTCACGGACCCCCCCGCGCGTGTGACCGGCGGACCCGATGTCCGCCGGTCACTCGGCAATCGTCGGTGCAGAGGGAGAAAGGCAGGCGGCTAATGTAAACAAGCCGCCTGTCATTCTCCCCTGTGTAGAAACAGTGATCATATGGTTCTACTATGTAAGACTGTTGATCACTGTTCCTACACCTCAAGCCACAGCCAATCACAGTTAGAATCACGCCCCTAGGGACACACATAACCCCTCCCCCTTCACTGCCAGTGTAATTTTACAGTAACAGTGCATATGTATAGCACTGATTACTGTAGAAATGTCACTGGTAACCCCAAAAGTGTCAAAAATGTCAGTCAAGGGTCCGATCTGTCCGCCGCAATGTCGCAGTCCCGCAAAAAAATCGCCGCCATTGCGCGTTAAAAAATAAAACAACAAAAATTACAAAAATCTTTCCCTTTGTTAGTAAACGCGATAACTTTTGCGCAAACCAATCAAAATACGCTTTTTGCGATTTTTTTTTTTTTTTTTTACCAAACATATGTAGCATAAAACAAATTGGCCAAAAAAGTTAAAAATTTAGATTTTTACATTTTTTTTGGGGGGGGGGGGGAAATTTCAATTTAAAAAATTTGAAAAATATTGTTATTTTTGCAAAATTGACGCTCTTTTTTTGTTTATAACGCATGATCAAAAAACCGCACAGGTGATCAAATACCACCAAAAGAAAGCTCTATTTGTGGGAAAAAAAGGACATCAATTTCATTTGGGTACAGCGTCGCACGACCGCACAATTGTCCATTAAAGTCACGCAGTGCCGAATCGCAAAATAGGCCCTGGTCAGGAAGGGGGTAAAATCTTCCGGGGCTTAAGTGTACCACTATTTACTTATGTACCATATGTGCAACTTGGTGTAGGATTTGAATTAGTACACTTATTTTGGTGATTTTATTTATTTTAAGTTGCAGCAGTTCATTACCAATATTATCTATTGTCACATTACTAGCGCTTTATATTTAAATGTTATTAGTGCAAGATATTTATACTTATTTATGTTCTAATATGTGCTTCTTGCCTAATATTGCTGGTCGTTTTGTCCAGGTGTGCACAGAAAGGCTATACTTACCTGATCCTTCGATCCTCCAGGAAAACAGCGGTGGACTGATCCTGCCGTTCTCACATCCAGAGCCATTCTTTGGGCGTGATGGCATTTTGGAACAGCCCATGCATAGGACCGCTAGTGTGTGAGGGAGACAGGAGCTGCAGGGGCCAGTCTTGAGCTTAGAGGATTGGCAAATTAGTTAAGTAAATCTCCATTCTCCTCACCCCTAGACAAAAATGAGCAGTTAACCCATGCTGTCTGGGCACAGCCCCACTGCATGGACACATTTTTTTCCCTGAAATTCTTCTTTAAAGTACAAAAAAATAATTCTGACATGTCCAGCTCATTAACTGATTATGTGAATTTTAATGAAAGGGGCATTTTATTATCAAGTTAAGTAAACTGCAGGGTGGCCTTCTATTCTAACTGTTTTACAGCAGCCCTTAAGTGAGTTTCTGTTTGTGAACAAAATGGTAGTGCCAAGGGCAGGCGCTAAGCAGATATCCCATATTTAAATAGGATGAGTTTACCAGTAAGTACAGTTTTATTAAATCAGACAAAGTGGCTTCAGTAATCAACCTTTTGTACATATTTAATTTTTCATGCTTCAAATATTTGGATATTACTGGCCTTTTAGTTGACGCCACTGGTCTCCTCCTGGGTATGTGTACAAGCTAAGCTGAATTCTATAAATTTATAGCTTAATAAATCCTTTAAATTACAGAGCCTAAAAAGAGGTTTGGTAAAATGTTTTTTTAAAAAAAAAAAAAAATAGTAAAAGCATAAAAATATATATTTTTTAATATTTCCTATCCAAAATCAGTACCTGGAGGCTAAGCTGACTGCGAAAAGTTAATTCCTCTGTTTTGTTAGGTTCTCGGCGTGCGGTTGCCTTCGCTGTAAGCGCTAAGCTTGAGTTAGCGGCAGTAATGGATGTCTGTGGCAGGGACACACTGCGGGGAGGCCCTCAACAGCATCAAAAGCTCATTATCGCTCTCATTATTTTCACTGCAAACTAAAAGAGAGTGACATCGGGAAAATGAAAGCTGAAAATTCTCTCCAAGCGCGTGCGTCGCTGAGATGTGTTATGCTTTCAAACACTGTGCGTCAGCTTGTTTCCCGTAATTCGATAAGAAAAGTGTAATTAAGGAGACCACAGAGAGGTTGTCACAAGGCAAAAATCTGCTGAAGGATTTAAAGGACCCAGAAAGAGAAGAAAAAAAGTATAATATGTGTGAGGAGTGAAAACAGTACTGGACTAAAGGAGCTAGAATACTGCTAGACTAGAGGAGTAGGGGGAGTGCTAGACTAGAATAGTGATAACCATGCTAAACTGGAGGAGTAAGAGCAGTGCCACAATGAAAGAGTGAGAACAGTGGTAGACTGGAGGAGTAAGGACAGAAGTGAGAACAGTTCCACACTAGATGAATTAGAACAATCCTAGACTAGAGGAGTGAGAACAGTGCTAGACTAAAGGAGTAAGAAAAGTGCTATATTACAGAAGTTAAAAACCGTGCCACAATAGAAGAGTGAGAACAGTGCTAGATTTGAGGTGTGAGGACACTGCTAGACTAGAGGAGTGAGAATGCTGCTAGACTAGAGGAGTGAGAATGGTGCTAGACTAGAGGAGTGAGAACGGTGCTAGACTAGAGGAGTGAGAACGGTGCTAGACTAGAGGAGTGAGAACGGTGCTAGACTAGAGGAGTGAGAACGGTGCTAGACTAGAGGAGTGAGAACGGTGCTAGACTAGAGGAGTGAGAACGGTGCTAGACTAGAGGAGTGAGAACGGTGCTAGACTAGAGGAGTGAGAATGGTGCTAGACTAGAGGAGTGAAAACGGTGCTAGACTAGAGGAGTGAGAACGGAGCTAGACTAGAGGAGTGAGAACGGTGCTAGACTAGAGGAGTGAGAACGGTGCTAGACTAGAGGAGTGAGAACGGTGCTAGACTAGAGGAGTAGGGGGAGTGCTAGACTAGAATAGTGATAACCATGCTAAACTGGAGGAGTAAGAGCAGTGCCACAATGAAAGAGTGAGAACAGTGGTAGACTGGAGGAGTAAGGACAGAAGTGAGAACAGTTCCACACTAGATGAATTAGAACAATCCTAGACTAGAGGAGTGAGAACAGTGCTAGACTAAAGGAGTAAGAAAAGTGCTATATTACAGAAGTTAAAACCGTGCCACAATAGAAGAGTGAGAACAGTGCTAGATTTGAGGTGTGAGGACACTGCTAGACTAGAGGAGTGAGAATGCTGCTAGACTAGAGGAGTGAGAATGGTGCTAGACTAGAGGAGTGAGAACGGTGCTAGACTAGAGGAGTGAGAACGGTGCTAGACTAGAGGAGTGAGAACGGTGCTAGACTAGAGGAGTGAGAACGGTGCTAGACTAGAGGAGTGAGAACGGTGCTAGACTAGAGGAGTGAGAACGGTGCTAGACTAGAGGAGTGAAAACGGTGCTAGACTAGAGGAGTGAGAACGGAGCTAGACTAGAGGAGTGAGAACGGTGCTAGACTAGAGGAGTGAGAACGGTGCTAGACTAGAGGAGTGAGAACGGTGCTAGACTAGAGGAGTGAGAACGGTGCTAGACTAGAGGAGTGAGAACGGTGCTAGACTAGAGGAGTGAGAACGGTGCTAGACTAGAGGAGTGAGAACGGTGCTAGACTAGAGGAGTGAGAACGGTGCTAGACTAGAGGAGTGAGAACGGTGCTAGACTAGAGGAGTGAGAACGGTGCTAGACTAGAGGAGTGAGAACGGTGCTAGACTAGAGGAGTGAGAACGGTGCTAGACTAGAGGAGTGAGAACGGTGCTAGACTAGAGGAGTGAGAACGGTGCTAGACTAGAGGAGTGAGAACGGTGCTAGACTAGAGGAGTGAGAACGGTGCTAGACTAGAGGAGTGAGAACGGTGCTAGACTAGAGGAGTGAGAACGGTGCTAGACTAGAGGAGTGAGAACGGTGCTAGACTAGAGGAGTGAGAACGGTGCTAGACTAGAGGAGTGAGAACACTGCTAGACTAGAGGAGTGAGAACACTGCTAGACTAGAGGAGGGAGGATGGAGGACTAGAAGAGTTAGAATAGTGCTAGACTATAGAAGTGTGAAAATTACTAGACTAGAAATGGAAGAACAGTGCTAGACTTGAAGCATGAGAACAGTGCTATATGAGGGGAGAAAGAATGGTAGGATAGAAGCATTAGAACGGTGTGAGAATAGAGGCATAAGGACAATGCTAGACTAGAGTCGTGAGGACAATGCTCAACTATAGGTGTGATGAAGAAAGTGCTTGACTAGAGGCATGAGACCAGTTCTAGACTAGAGGCATAAAGATATGCTAGATTAGAGTTGTAAGGATAATGCTAGACTAGATTCGTGCAGATGATACTAGATTAAAGTCGTGAGAACTGTGCTAGACTAGCGGTGTGGGAACAGTGCTAGACTTGTGGCGGAAAACAGTACTCTGCTACAGGCTTGAAAACATTTGAGATATAAGGATAATGCTAGATTAAAGTTGTGAGGATATTGCTAGACTAGAGTTGTGAAGACAATGCTGGATTAAAGGTGTGATAACTGTACTAGACTAAAGGCATAAGAACAGTGCTAGGCTATAGGCATGAGAACAGTGCTAGGCTATAGGCATGAGAACAGTGCTAGATTAGAGGCATTAGTACAGTGCTAGACTAGAGGAGGGAGAATGGTAGACTAGAATAGTTAGAACAGTGCTAAATTAGGGGAGTGAGAATAGTGCTAGACTAGAGGAGCGGGAGCCGTACCAGACTAGAGGAGTGAGAATGTTGTTAGTTTAGACTGAGCGGTAGAGAAAAGTGAGAGATGTGGAATAATTAAAAAGCCAATGATGGCGTAGGAGCTTGAAGTCATTTTGTAAAACGGGTAAAGTTCTGCTAATTAACTTACTAATGGCGACAAAACCGCAACTGTAGAAAAAACATAAAAGTCAGTATACACACAGGTGTACGTTTATAATAAACCTGCAGACTCCACAGAAACTGCCTTACTAAAACTCACTAATGATTTACTAACTGCTAAAACCAATGGCCACTACTCCATACTCCTATTACTTGATCTCTCTGCGGCCTTTGATACCATTGACCACCTTCTTCTTAATAAACTTCATTCCCTTGGCCTCCAAGATTCCGCTCTATCTTGGTTCTCTTTTTTACCTATCACAGCACTCTTTCAGTGTTACCTACAACTCTGTCTCCTTCTCTCCGTTGCCCCTTTCTGTGGGGGTTCCCCAAGGCTCTGTTCTTGGACCCCTTCTCTTCTCTCTCTCTACACCACCTCCCTTGGTTACTTGATAACCACCCGCGGCTTCCAATATCATCTATACGCCGATGACACCAAATTCTATCAATCTGTCTACTCCTCACCACACTCCTTCAGTCTCCTCTCCCATTACTAACTTACTGACATATCAGCATGGATGTCGCACCACTTCCTCAAACAAAATCTCTTTAAAACTGAGCTGGTAATATTGACCTCCCCCCCCCCCCCCGCGCCCATGTCCCCCCTCTATGACTTTTCCATCAAAATCAGTAATGCAACCATCAATCCTTCCCCTTATGCAGGGTACTAGGTGTAATCCTAGACTCTGACCTGTCCTTTCAGCCCCAAATCCAATCGTTATCAAAAGCTGGTAGACTTCACCTCTGTACCTTTTTTAGCAACTGAAACCACCAAGCTACTCTTTCACTCCCTTGTTATCTCTCGCCTTGACTATTGCAACTCCTTTCTCATAGGCCTACCTCTCCATATGCTATCCCCTCTTCAGTCCATCATAAATGCTGCTGCCAGGCTTATCCATCTTACCAACTGCTCAGTGTCTGCCACCCCTCTCCGCCAATCCCTACACTGGCTCCCGATTGCCCAGCATATTAAATTCAAAATACTTACCAGAACACACAAAGCCATTAACAACTCTGCCCCGAGCTACATCACCAATATTGTCTCCAAATATCACCCAAACCATCCTCTCCACTCCTCTCAAGCTCCCTTATCTTCTCCTCCCATGCTGGTCTCCAGGATTTCTCCAGAGCCTCTCCCATCCACTGGAATGTTCTACCTTAACCTGTCCAGCTATCTCCTTTTCTAGCTGCCTTCAGACGATCCCTGAAAACTCATCTCTTCAGGGAAGCCTATCACTCCTCCAACTAATCTTTTACCTCTTCCATCAGCTCATTCCCCACAGTTACAACCTCTTGTAACACCTGCCCCACCTTATTAGTTTGTAAGCTCTTCTGAGCAGGGTCCTCTTAATCCTCTTGTATTTTATTGTATTGTAACTGTATTGTCTCCCTTTTATATTGTAAAGCTCTGCGTAAACTGTTGGCGCTATTATATAAATCCTGTATAATAATAATAAAGATAAGACTGACACATTTTCTGGAAAAGTTCTGGAATTTTGGGTTGGAGTAGAACTTAAAGTGGAGTTCCGGGCACAAAATCGACCTAATCGATTTTGTGCCCATCCGCTTGGTCTCCTTCACCTGAAAAGGAATTGGATAGTTAGGTTTTCTTTTTTTTTTTTTTTTACTTACCTTGTAATTCTAGAAAGAAATACTCACCTATTTTGCACTTCCTCCCTCTGTGGCCGCTGCCCGACCCGTCTCTTCCGGTTTGCAATGATTCCTGGGAGCAGAACGTCATCGCTCCCAGGAATCAATGCGACGGCACCGGCCCCGCTCGTCACTTCCTGGGCGACGCCGCACCGGAAGTGACGAGATGAGCCGGTGCAGGCGCATTCTGGGAGAAGAAAACGCAGAAGAGGACGCAGAAGAGGATCGCGCTGGCTTCAGCTGCCCACAACAGAGATGGCAACGCTGGAGAAGAAATTTTAAAAGTGAGAGGCTAGCCATTGTGGAATGTACTAGCCCTGACTGTCCCGGGGGTATGTTTATTGAAATTTTGTTTTTGTGCCCGGAATTCCACTTTAAGGCCCTGTGATAAAACAGCTGTTCTATTGACCCATCTTCAATCATGACTCACTCTTAGACCTTCCTCAGCTTCAACTTTGGTTCTTTGAAGACTAATCTTTCCTGCTTACCCACCCTGTCATATTGTTGCTGGTCAGCAGAGAGTTTTATTTATCCACGTCCACAGAAATGCAGATTAATGGTCCTTTGATACATTCATTTATCTAAATGATTCCCACTGAATGAACTCTGAACAAGCAGGGAGTACTGTGTATAACAAATATGAATTCCATCTGGCACTGTGCTTTAGATCATTTAGCAAGATGGTATATCAAAGTGAACTTGTTATATCCTAAAAAGTTCCAAAGTTAGCAATATTGCTCAACAATTACCTGCTTTATTCTTTAAATCAAGTCCTGTATCCATGTGGAGTCTCTTGGATTCCAGGCCCAGACTGTACATAGAGCCGTGACCTTGATCCTGGTGCTCACAAATCCCCCACCCCTTTTGGTGCTGAGCCACCCTACCTGTCATTTAATTGTCAAATTGCTAAACCTCACGGGGAATTTGACAGTTGAATAGCAGGAATGGACCTTACCTAAGAAGAGAGGTGGGACTTAAAAGTTGGAAGCTGTCAGATTCTGTCTGAAGCTTCTCACAAAATAATTTTGACAGATTCACTTTAAAGTGGAACTCAAGCCAAAATGTTTTTCTTGGATAGAGTGTTTAATTTTTTTTTAATTTTTTTATTTAGTCTTTATTTTTATTTTCACCCTCCCTGACCCCGAATGGAGGGATTTGCTATCACTTCCTGTCTTGGTGACCACTGTTGCCAAAAGCGAAAAAGAGGGGAAATTCAACATGTACCAGTTGTCACTCTTACATGAGGTGAAGCGAAACCCTCTAGTGGGACACCTGTTCTAGAAACTATTGATAAGGGTTGAATTCTCCCTGCCTTTGGGCAGATTTTAGTTTATTTCTGAAATGTGAGGTGATTTATAGCCCTCCAGGAAGAAAAGTTTATTTCTAAGCTTTCTCCTAAACCAGGCATGTCCAACCTGCGGCCCGAGGGCCGCATGTGGCCCGGAACCGCAGGCAATGTGGCCCACTGCCCCCTGACAATTATTCTTTTTTTGCTGGGGAGGAAGGAAGTCGAGTCGGGGGCACAGCCACAGTGGCTTCCAACTAACTGTAGGCAGAGGCTGCCTCGGAGGGGAGGGAAGGGGGAGCACTGCCGGATTAACCACCCCCCATCCGCGCTACAGCCTATATACGGCTGCAGCGCGGACTCTAATTTTCGGGAGGCCGTTTTTAAACGGCCTCCCAGTGACACGCCCCCAGCGCGCTCCCGCGAGCACGCTTCGGGGAAAATCTGTGTCGGCCGTGTCCCTTGGATACGGCCGATCACAGATCGTGGTGAATGGCCAATCACAGCGGCCATTCACCACGTGATCTGGCCGTCCAATGAGCGATGATCTCATATGTAAACATATGAGATCATCTCTCATCGCCGGCGCTCCTTCCTCACACGGAGCCTGCAGTGTGAGGAAGGAGGGGGAGCCTCACAGCGCCGGGGACACAGGAGAATGTAATCAGGGCACCGATCACCAGTGCCCTGATTACACAAGGTAAAAACACACACACCGTGCCCCCCCATCAGTGCCCACAGTGCCCGCCATCAGTGCCCCCCATCAATGCCCACAATCAGTGCCCATAGTGCTGCTAGTCAGTGCCCATCAGTGCCTGCTCATCTAGGCACTGATGAGCACTGACTGGCAGCACTATGGGCACTGAGTGTGGGCACTGATGGTGCTGCCCATCAGTGCCGCTCATCAGTGCCACCCGTCAGTGTGCAGTGCCATCCGCCAGTGCCCATCAGTGCCGCCTCTCAGTGCCCAGCAGTGCCACCTGTCAGTGCCCAGCAGTGCCACCTCTCAGTGCCCAGCAGTGCCGCCTATCAGTGCCCAGCAGTGCCGCCTATCAGTGCTCATCAGTGCCGCCTCTCAGTGCCGCCTCTCAGTGCCGCCTATCAGTGCCGCCTATCAGTGCTCATCAGTGCGGCATATTAGTACCTCCTCATCAGTGCCCATAAGTGCCACCTCATCAGTGCCCATAAGTGCCACCTCATCAGTGCCCATCAGTGCAACCTATCAGTGCCCATCAGTGCCGCCTCATCAGCGCACATCAGTGAAGGAGAAAAATGTATTTTCAAAATTTACTCGCAGAAAATAAGAAAAACTTTTTTTTTTTTTTCAAAATTTTTTGTCTTTATTCTTTTTTTTTGTAAAAAATAAAAAACCCAGAGATGATTAAATACCACCAAAAGAAAGCTCTATTTGTGTGAAAAAAATGATAAAAATTTCAAATGGGTACAGTGTAGCATGACCGCGCAATTGTCATTCAAAGTGAGACAGTGCTGAAAGCTGAAAATTGGCCTGGATGGGAAGGGTGTTTAAGTGCACAGAAGGCAAGTGGTTAAAAGCAGATCGGGGATCTCCTGCTTACCCAGGGGGGTCATACGAAGCCCCGCTTCCTGGACCGGCTCCTATGATAGACGGGGGGGCGGCGGCGCAGGAAGGACGTAGCAGCGTTTTATTACTTACAGTATGTACCTTACTATAATATATATTTTATATGCAGCCCGAGAACATTTCTCTACACTCAATGTGGCCCAGAGAAACCTAAAGCTTGGACACCCATGCCCTAAACTGAATTTAAAATTAAAATTTTAGTTTTAAAGACACAATTCTCTGTGTTAACGCTTGCGGTTTGTGAGGTCAACATGCCTCTAGCAGTCACTGGGATACAACACGTCCAAATATAGCTGAGGCTATCAATCACCTGTTGTGTGCAGGAGGGGGGCTGGCTGTTACCCATGATTGTCTGTTGTGGCAAAAACTGTCAAAAGTGACTCATGCAGGTAGCAGTGGGATGAGAGAGCAGACAGAAATCACACTAGGTGTTTTGTATTGAGAAAAGTACTCCCTTTGGGAAGAAATGCTTTGTTCATTTTTCATTTCAGAGGTTTACAACCACTTTAAGACCTTTCTGACATATTTTCTGTGTTTACTGGATTCTATTAGTAGCTCACTAAATGCTTTTGCTTGGTTCCCTAAATTGCTGTTTTTTTAATCCATAGTCCAGCATCATGTTTCGCTTAAGCAGCTCAGTGAGCAAAATTGAGAGTTAAAACTCCAGCATAATTGCACAGTGAA
Organism: Pelophylax lessonae; assembly: GCF_965119305.1. Classification (NCBI taxonomy): domain Eukaryota; kingdom Metazoa; phylum Chordata; class Amphibia; order Anura; family Ranidae; genus Pelophylax; species Pelophylax lessonae. Next base: position 49,246,724 of record NC_138769.1, on the reverse strand, counting down.
ATCCATTTAGTCAGAATCACTCCCCTTATGCCTATTCACAATCTGCTCCATAACTTGTTTAAAAGGCTCCTTTTTTTCCTTGATACTTGCAATGTCAGTGGACTGAAAGCTGTAAACACATTTGGACCTTTTTGTTAAAGTGGTTGTGCTTCTATACCCCTGTGGCTGTAAAGTAATATATATAAATTACTTGCATCCCCTCTGAAGATATAAAATACAGTGTATCTGTTTTTTTTTTTTTTTATATAATTCTGAATACCTTCATGCACAGCACCGCTGTGTGGTCACGTGTCCTCCCCCTGCTAGCTTGCATATGTCAGAGGAGAATCTCAGCCCCTCCTACTTTCCTCCCTTAGATCGGGAAGGAGAGCAGAGGGAGGACACATGACAGCACAGCAGCGCTGTGCAAGAAAGTATTTAGCATTATAATTTTTTTTTTTAAATGACACACTGTACGTTATATCTTCCTAAAACAGAGGTTGAAACAAGTAATTTATGAATGTGACTTTACAACCACTGTAAGCTTCATCTCTTTCCAATCCATCGGTAACCCTTTCCACTGGACACTGAATTATGAAGAGAACAACAACACATAGGGGTCAAGAGGATTCACCCTGTCATTCCAAATAGGGTTCTCTCATCAAGTTTTAACACAATTCACACACCTGCAGTCACATTCAACATCATAGAAAGATACCAAAAACCAACAAGATTCTGCCGCATTACACATAAGGCAAATTCTCTTAAAAATGATGACCGTATAGACAAATCTTGCTAAAGGTGTTGGGTGAATCCTTCTGCTGTATTGTATGTGACTGCCGTTGGGTAAATCTGGTTGAATGTAATAGGTAAATCATCTCTAAAAATTGAGGGGGGGGGGGATCCTTTTTGAAAATTAGGGTCAAATAGGGTGAAATTGCTGAAAACGATGGGCAAATTCTTGTAACATACAGACAGATGAATGTCCAGCAAACTTTGCCTGTGCTAATTGCATAGTGAATCCTTTACAGTCCTTTACAGACCCTTTAAATTATCACATGAAGGACAAAGGTATCTTATGCAGTGTGCTGTGGTTGACAGCCTGACTTTCAGCCTCTTACCCTGCTATGAGAGTGGCAAGATGGACGCAACCCATCTGGGGATAATTTAACTGGGCTTCTGGTGACAGACTGGGGCAGGGTTTATTCATAGATTACACGCCGATGAGTTGTTCTTTTGCTGCATACTTAGTATACCTAGCAAAATGGAAAAGATAAACCGCACTAATGTGTAAACAAAATAAAAAATTCGAAATGAGCAGCAACTGTTTTGTGAGATATGCACAATTTAAGTTCTAACGTATATAAAGTTGTGCTAATAATAAATGTCCATATTGGATCAGTTAATGTCTAAATCAATCCACAAGTGATGAAAAGGGATCCTTGATAGGAAAAACACAGCTGTCCTTCCCTTAAAAGTGAACTCGGGTAACACCACCGCAACCACCAAAGGCTGAAATACTTGCTTACCAGCTCTTATTGACCTCGTATTAGGAGGTCAATAGCGCTTTTGGCTTAATAGCCAGCCGGGGCCTATATGTAGTCCAGGGTCCTCTCATAACTCCACACAACGATGTCTCAAATGGTACCATCATAAGGACATCCCAAAACACAAAGAGCTCCACGTAGCGTAAAACTGTTAACACTTTTTATTAAAATATTCTTTAAGATTGCACTTACATGGTATATAAGAACAAACATGCCGGCTAGCATGTAGAACACAACCCGTCCCTCTGGGATTGCACAATTCTGGTGACGTCAGCACATCACCCCACCCTACGCATTTTGTCATGCGCTGACATCTTCCGGGGTTTTCCGGAGGACATCAATGTATGACGAGCGCCGTCCTCTTCTCCCTGGGGGCCGGTCTTCAAGCATCTCCATTAGTTTGCATGGTATAATATAACTCCTGTTCATGCACAGGAGTCAGTCATCCCAGCACACAGGGACTGCGCCTGCAATGAAAGCTCAGCTGTGCATGCGTAGAAGACTGCGAGAAGGCAGGACGCTGTATTTTATCGCAGAAGATAATACACTGTCTGCCCGCAGTCTGTTGTAAAATTACTTTAGTTCAGCTTTGACCCAAAACACTAAATGCTTACATAACTGACCCAAAATTATCCTGCTTTAAATCCTAACAATACCTGTGCTGTGATATTATAGCACTGATATCAGAGTGCTGATATGAATTGATTTGTCAAATAGTATAACTGGTAATATTTCATGCATACCAAATGCTGCTGATATATATATATATATATATCAAAAAAGAGTTCAGTGCTGCTACCCATATAATATCCACCATCAACAGAGCTCACAGGTGCCTTATCCACAGTCGCCTATCTGAGACTCTGAGACTGAGAGTAATTATTCAGGAAGATGATCCACGCGACCGATATTACTCTAAAATCTTACTTTAATTCAGGAGACTACAGTCTACAAAACACAGATACAGCCAGTTGGCAGCTTTAATCATAACTTTGATTAAAATAAACCTACCATTCAAATTATAGACTGATAATTTCTTTGTCAATGCGCAAACGTACAAATATAGCAGGGGATCAAATACTTTTTCCCCTCAATGTTTGTTTAAATATATATATATATATATACACATACAGTATATACATATATGTATATATATATATATATATATAATGTATAGCAAAGAAGCAGAAGAAGTTTTAAACTGAATTTTTAAGGCACAGTTTATACCAATAATTTAAAATTCCTTTTGCTTTATTACAACAATTAAACAATTATGTCTTTAAAATCTTATAAAATCTTATAAAATCATCATAGTAATTTCATTATCTCCGACTATCATATAATTTTATCTAATAGAACAAACCATCTCTGACTCAAAAACGGGTGTCCAAACACCTTTCTAATAGTTTGACAGTAATCTATTTGAAGGCTCAAACCCTTTCTTGGATCACCAGCCACTTCTTTAGGAGAAAGTGTTGGATATATTTGACCACTTAACGACTGCCCACCGCAGATTTACTGCAGCAGGCAGCCGCTCCTGGGCAAACCGACGTAGTACTATGTCGCTCGCTCAGGAGACTCTAGGGGGCGAGCCGGGGAGCCAGTGCGTGTGACCGGCGGCTCCGATGGCCACGGGCCACTCGCAATCTCCCGCAGCTGAGAGAGAAGGACAGACGGCTGATGTAAACACAGCCGTCTGTCATTCTCCCTGAAGTGATCACAGAGGCTATGTGATCCTGCTATATAGGATTGCATGTCTCTGTGATGATCTCACAAGCCACGCCCCCTGACAGTTAGAATCATGCCCCTAGGGACACATTTAACTTATTGATCACCCATACTGTTAACCCCTTCCTTGTCATGTCATTTTTACAATAACAGTGCATATTTTTAGCACTGATTACTGTAGTAATGTCACTGGCACCCCCAAAAATGTCAGTTAGGGGTTTGATCTGTCCGCCGCAATGTCTCAGTCCCGCAAAAAATCGCAGATCGCCTCCATTACAAGTAAAAAAAAAACAATAAAAATGACACAAATCTTTCCCGTAGTTAGTAAACGCAATAACTTTTGCGCAAACCAATCAAAATACGCTTATTGAGATTCTTTTTACCAAAAATATGTAGCAGAAAACAAATTGGCCTAAAATTTAAAAAAATTTTGATGTTTACATTTTTTTTTTGAGAATTTCATATAAAAGAATGAAAAATATTGTTATTTTTTCAAAATTGTCGCTCTTTTTTTGTTTAGAGCGCAAAAAATAAAAATCGCACAGGTGATCAAATACCACCAAAAGAAAGCTCTATTTCTGGAAAAAAAAAGGATGTCAATTTTATTTGGGTACAGCGTTGCACGACCGCGCAATTGTCCGTTAAAGTCACGCAGTGCCGAATTGCAAACTAAGGCCTGGTCATTGAGCAGCCAAATCCTCTGGTCTTAAAGTGGTTAAAACAAATCTCTGAACCCACTGGGGCCATAGAACTGACTTGGCATACTGGGTCACCCGAGAAAGGAATTAATCAAAGTTATTCTGATATATGGGGGATACTGGAGCTGTACGATTCTGGATAAAATGAGAATCACAATTTTTTTGCTTGGAATAAAGATCATGATTCTCTCTTGATTCTCAGGGTAACATCGTCTTTTACATTATACAAAAAAATTGGGCTAACTTTACTGTTTATTTTTTTTTAATTCACTAAAGTGTGTTTTTTTTTTTTTTACAAAAAAACTGCGTTTGAAAGACTTCTGCGCAAATACAGTGTGACATAAAAGATCGCAATGATCACCATTTTATTCTCTAGGGTCTCTGCTAAAAAAAAAAAAAAAAAAAAAAAATGTTAATGTTTGGGGGCTCTACATAATTTTCTAACAAAAAATACTGATTTTAACTTGTAAGCAACAGTGTCAGAAAAAGGCCTGGTCTTTAAGAGGTTAAACTGCCCTCCTTTACAGAAGTTGATCCCTTTGATCTAAAAGAAGGAAATGATACATTGTAAAACATTGTGTTTATGGTTATCTAGCAACCTTAACAATGTTGATAAACATTTGTTTTGTTTTTTTTTTTTGTTTATTACACTGTTAGTAAGCAGAGAACTGCTCTGTATGAATCAAAAACATGCCATTTTAAAGTGGTTGTAAACAACCTTTATAACTTGTACCTATAGGTAGGCCTATAATAAGGCTTATAGGTTCTGTAAATATCTCCTAAACATACCGTTTAGGAGATATTTACATTGCATGCAGCCGATGATGTTTCTTCAGAGCCCTGTGCCGTGACCGGCGGCACCCGCGTGCATGCCCGGGAGTGACGTCACACGGCTCCGGCATGTAATACGCAGACCCGGAAGGAAGACAGGCGAAGATGGATGTGGCCGCCAGTAGGGACAACGCAGGCTTCTTTAGCAGGTAAGTGTCCCATAATGTGGTATTATGCGATGCATACTAGCACATTATGCATTTACTTTGCAGGGAAGAAAAAAAAGAAAAAGAAAAAAACGGAACATTTTACTTCCTTTTTAACATTCTGAGGGGGACTAAATTGAGATCGCAATTTTTCTTTTATCGATTAATCGTGCAGCTCTAGGGGTTACCTGTTTGTTTGTGAGCACTGTATGATCCCTACTTCCACGAAACATGTTGAGCCTTCAAATAGAGTTTGGTCAGAAATTGATTGTTGTATTAAATAAAATGTATATGATAGTTGGAGATAATGAGATTACTATGACAGTTTTATACGATTTTATTGGCCTAAATGTTATAATAAAGTGATGAGAGTATTTACATTTATAGTGTAAACTGTGCCTCAAAAATCCTGTTTAAACAATTTTCTGTGCTATAGGGTACCTTTGCCAAAAAAGACAAAAAACAATAGAATCTCTCCCTCTACAGAATTTTCAGTTGTCCCGAATGTCTCTAAAACACAATGTGGCTGCTGTAAGCTTGCCTTTTTCTTTCTAATTATTGGCTCTTCTGACTTTGCTGACCAGGGCAAAGACTGTCCTGCATTATAGGTTGTATCTTCTTTCCAGTGGTCAACCTGCAAACTTTTCAAACTAGAAAGTTCATGATTTGCAAGCTTCTCAAATCCCAGGGATTCACTGTACACCAATGATAGGAGCATACAAAAACCTCATCCCTATTATTTTACAGGTTATCCTTGTTTGCTGCTATGCCTGAACACCTTTCTTTCCCCAGGATAGGGCATATTTATTACTTGTACATCTTCTTCTCCATGTTTCTATTTCACCATAGCTCAATGTTAACGGAAATGTAGCACCAAGCCAAGTGTCAGAGGTAAAATTAGGGCCTGACTTAGTTATGTTTGTTGGAAGAAATGTTATTTGGCGGAAAATGATGAATTGCAGGTCCTCCGCATAAACCTTGCTCTGGTAAGGCCGTATTAGTCAGACTATTTTATCAGACGGACAAAGCCCCCTCAGTGTGTATAACCAATTTGCAAAGATCCAACCCAGACTGCGTTAGCCCTGGCCACCTTCAAAACAAGGAAAGGACATTTGCGGAAGCTAGAGATGGTGGAATGGTTAATTATTCATGCAGTATGTTCCCGGTTTTATCTCTTTGCTTTTAAATTCTGAACATTTTGCCAAAGATCTAGTGAGAAAATCCCCCCCTCCCCAACCTCCACCTCTAATACTGTAGAATAGAGTCTGTGAAAAAGATTTTATGTATCTGGTTTCCCCTCCTCTGTCCTCAAGGACATCCTTGCGCAGAAGATCACCCTCTGGATAACAGAAAGCAAATTTAGCCCCGAGATGAATGTTGTAATAATTTGCCCGAGACTCTGCTGGTGGACGGTGAAGAAAACACAGCTCCGGTTCCTTTTTTAATTGCCCTGCTCAAGCCGTAATGTTTGCTTGTTCGGTTTTATTGTGTAATGTGGTGTTTAATTTTAATTATTTATTGTATTATTGCTAATTACTGTAGGCTTTAAAAAAAAAGAGAGGCCATACTAATGCCTTGACTATCAGAACAGAACAATAATCTCATTTCTTAATGGTCTTGATATTATTTTAATTTAAGCCTTTTAGAATGTTTGGTTTAATATTAAAGAGCAGTTCCAGTCAACAAGTGAATCAGTCGGTAGACAGGGAACGCTACGCAGGAATGTTGCGGCTGTTCTAAATTCAGCAGTAGAGAACAGCTCAGTCTCCTGAGAGCCTTTGTCTGGCCCTGGCTTCAGATCCTCTTCTTCATGTCATTTGTTTCTGCATCATTGGGTTATAGGTGGTGGCGACACCTAAGAAAGAGATTGATGCAACGTTTACTAGAGTGCCTGTGCAGCATTAGTGCATCTATCAAGTTTTATTTCTTTAATTTTTTTCACCAATGGTCCACTTCCTTTTAGTTGTATTTAGGCAGAAAACACATTTTTCCATTGGTAACTGTAGAAAAGGCTAAAAATAACTGGGTGCAAGTTGTAATCTTTTTTTTTTTTATGTCTATTGGCTGGTTAATATACTCCAACCATAAGCCAGTGATTGGTGGTATTGTACTACCATACCTCAAAATAAACCAAATAATATCTACGCTCGGTATTAAATATAAGAATATACATAGGCAGCCAGCACCAATAGGTAAGATTGTACACCCACAACAATAAATCAACAGTAGGGTGCGGTGCCACTAGTAACAATGGTCAGTCCAATAAAGGAATTTCCATATAAAAAAGGAGTTGTATTTGGAAGAATCCCCACACCAAATGCCGTGAATTCTAGAAGCATCTTCACCACTGTGAACGCGTTTCGTCATCAATAGACATAATCGGAGACGTACCATACATCATACTGCTAGTTAATATAAAACATTGACTATTAATAGTGTATCATGCTGAACCCTAAAACAAATATCTTCATTACCTAGTGCTTAACCAAAGTCTAATAACTCTCAGCCCTATCAGATAACAGGACTAGTAGTAAGTAGCAGCTGAAATGCATAAACCTGTAACAGTTGTGTTTTACTATGTAGCCAATAAAGACTTGCATTTTATGGATGATACAGAGTAACCAGCTTGAACCACTAGTCCTGTTATCCGAGTGTGGAGACACCTCAGCCAGAGCATCGGTTTTCAGCCACAAGTAGCTGTATTTATGGTCGAGCGTGGATATAGTATTTTTCTTATCCCTATACTTTATAGCCCTAGGCTTCATACCTTTGCATTGAGGTAAAAACGCACATTTTACTGCAAGTTACTAAAATGCACAGTCGTCATTGCTCTGCATTGCGGTGCCATCCCAGCGCACCATTCTAGTGCACCTTAAAAGTGTCCTCCGCCACCTCTAAGAGTGAGAACCGAGCGATTAAACACTGCTGATCACTCGGTTATCAGAGCTTCATGAGCAGAGAGCTAGTGACTGTCAGTCACAGCTGCCTGCTCCCCCCCCCTGCGCTCACTAGAACGCTAGGCTGTGGAGGGGGTGGCCCAGGCAGGGCCGGTCCGAGGCGGGTGCTTAGGGTGCAGTGCGCCCAGGCGCCGCAAGGTGGGGGGCGCACTATCCTCTCCCGGCTGCAAGTCTCTCACTGCAGCCTCGCCTTTCACTGAAAAAATACATTGGTTATAGCTGCTCCGCCTCTCTGCTGCCTCCTCAGCCAATGGGAACACAGTGGACACGCCCCCTTCCCCAGCGCGCCTTGTTTGATATCTCAGCAGGAGATGCCGACCTGGAGAAGAGAGGAGAGGAGAGTACACTGCCTGCAGCCTTTATAGAAGAAGGTGAGCTGGGGAAAATAAACTAAATGTATTCTTGTCAGTGCTTCCCCTGCTGAGGAGGGGGGAGGGGCTGTGTTTTCTCTTCCTGTCTCTGAGTCTGTTGTTTTTTCTGCGTGAGTAGCAGTGCACTGCTTCTGGAGGGAGGATATTCTCTAACCTTCTCCTCCAATCTCTACTGCACCTCCCTACTCCATACCTGACCACCTCCCTCTCTTCTGCATTACCACATGCAATGTCTGTGAACTGCTGGAGCACTACAAGTACCAGCATGCCAGGAAATGGAGGCAGCAGCAGTGTGTTCAATCAGGCAGGCTGATATTTAGATGGAAAGTGCTGGTGTGTGTGTGTGTGTGTAATGTGTGTGTGTATACTGTATGTGTGTGTGTATACTGTGTGTGTGTGTGTGTATACTGTATGTGTGTGTATATACTGTGTGTGTGTGTATACTGTGTGTGTGTGTGTGTGTATACTGTATGTGTGTGTGTGTGTGTGTGTGTGTGTGTGTGTGTGTGTATACTGTGTGCATATACTGTGTGTGTGTGTGTGTGTGTGTATACTGTGTGTGTATATACTGTGTGTATACTGTGTGTGTATATACTGTGTGTATACTGTGTGTGTATATACTGTGTGTATGTGTGTGTGTATACTGTGTGTGTATATACTGTGTGTATGTGTGTGTGTATACTGTGTATAGTGTGTGTGTATATACTGTGTGTGTGTATATGTATACTGTGTGTATGTATACTGTGTGTGTATATACTGTGTGTGTATGTATACTGTGTGTATGTGTGTGTGTATACTGTGTGTATACTGTGTGTGTGTGTGCGCGTGTGTATACTGTGTGTGTGTGTATATACTGTGTGTATGTATACTGTGTGTATGTGTGTGTATGTATACTGTGTGTGTGTATACTGTGTGTATGTGTGTGTATGTATACTGTGTGTGTATATACTGTGTGTGTGTGTGTGTGTATATACTGTGTGTATACTGTGTGTGTGTGTGTATACTGTGTATATACAGTGTGTATACTGTGTGTATATACTGTGTGTGTGTGTATACTGTGTGTGTGTATACGTGTATATACTGTGTGTGTGTATACTGTGTATATACAGTGTGTATACTGTGTGTATACTGTGTGTGTGTGTGTGTATACTGTGTGTGTGTGTATACGTGTATATACTGTGTGTTTGTGTACTGTGTGTGTATACACTGTGTGTGTTTGAGCTTTGGTTTGAGGTGCACACCCTAATGCCATAGGCTGCGCACGCCTATGTTTGTAGTTGTGAGCTGAGGGAAGGGGCGACAGTGGGGGAGGAAGACAGGACAGAGGGAGATGCCAGGTGAGAGTTCCAGCTTTAAAAAGGCAAGCACATGACAATGACAGATGATCAGGTGAGGTGTGAGGTGTAAACATTGATGGGATGGATGGATGGATCGCTGAGTGTAGTATAGCAGCTGCCTCTCCTTACAATCTTCCTCTCAGTCTGTTACTGCAAGCAGGCTGGGGGCTGCTCAGAGAGTTCCAGTCCAGCCCCTTTTTCCCATGCGGAGCTGAGGAGGAAGAAGTCTCATGGCATGTGTGTGAGTGTGACTCAGCCATCCCACAGCCTGAGCCTGCTGAAGTTTTAGTGTATGCTGGCAGTTTGTGACACTGATTAGCAGAGCCTGGGAGGGAGGCAGACTTTACCAGGGGACATATCTCAGTCCCACACTGACAGATGAATTAAAGTGCCTGCCTGTGTATGGGCTGATCACAGTGTGATCACTGGGTTTGATAAGTTACAGTCAGACCATGTAATGTACACTACACATACACTTCCATAACATGACGGTGATGTCACATTACCTTTATGGAAGTGTATGTGTAGTGTACATTACATGCTCTGACTGTAACTTAGACTGAAGTTTAATGCATAGTAAAACGTTTTAGGCTTATGGAAGTGTATGTGTACTAATAATGCGCATTGTACCGCACATTCACGAGCATATGGGGGGGCGGCAATTTTTATTTTGCCTAGGGGCCAAAAATCCTTGCACCAGCCCTGGAGAGGAGGAGCCATACAGAGGAAGCAATGGCTTTGCTCTCTACTGCAGCCGCCTACTTTCTCTGTACGGCTCCTCCTCTCACAGGCGGAGTGCATTTGATGTCACTCCGCCTGTGAGCCAGGACTATGGAGGCGCCGTTCTCACAGTGACATCCGCAGCCCCGCTGAGATGTCACACAAGAGCTTTACACCACAGAGCCCGGCACACCACAGAGGAGCCAGGAATCAGGACAGGCAGCCAAGAATCAGGACCAGCAGCCAGACCCCAGGACCAGCAGCCAAGAATCAGGACCAGAAGCCAGCCCCAAGGCCCCAGCAGCCAGACCCCAGGACCAGCAGCCAGAATACAGGACCAGCAGCCTAGCCCCAAAAACCAGGACCAGCAGCCAGGAATCAGGAGGACCAGCAGCCAGACCCCAGGACCAGCAGCCAAGAATCAGGACCAGAAGCCAGCCCCAAGGCCCCAGCAGCCAGACCCCAGGACCAGCAGCCGGAATACAGGACCAGCAGCCTAGCCCCAAAAACCAGGACCAGCAGCCAGGAATCAGGAGGACCAGCAGCCAGACCCCAGGACCAGCAGGCCAGCCCCAGCAGCCAGACCTTAGGACCAGCAGCAAAGCCCCAGAAGCCAGGCCCCAGGACCAGCAGCCAGCCCCAGTACCCATTATTTAAGATAAGTGAAGTCTTCTAGTCTTGGGCCTGGGCATCAAAGTGCTATTAATATAATATTGTTTATTTTTCTATTGTTCGGTGACACTCTAATGTAGTCTCTCATCGGGGATGGAGGGGACTCTTTCTATCAGAGACTCTCCAATAGTCACAGAGAGGGCTTCTGTAAGATAAACCCCCCTCCAGGTCCCATTAGACTCCGTTGTAGTCTCTAATGGGGCCTGGTGGGGGGTCTTTCTAACATAGACTTTAAAATGCACACAAAGATGACCTCTGTTCGAAAGACCCCCCTCCAGGTCCCATGATACAACCCCATTGTAGTCTCTAATGGGGCCTGGTGGAGGCTCTTTCTAACAGACTCTCTAACAGAGGCCCTCTCTGTGTTCCTTGGAGAGACCCCCTCCAGGTCCCATTAGGAAAGGGGAGGGGTTAGTAAGATGACCACGCCCACACAGGGGGCGCCATAAATATTTCTGCACCCAGGCGTCTGTTACCCTAGGATCGGCCCTGGGCCCAGGCTCCCAGTGGCGCGCTGAGAGGCTGAGCTAGGTGCCAGTCCAGGGTTGTGGGTGGATCGCGACCATATTGACGTGTTCTTCCCCAACCCTGGACTGACTCTGTGATGTCAACCAACAGCAGGCTTTAGCCCGCTATCTGCTGAAAACGAGCCACAGGAGTGCAGAACGAACTGCATTCCTGTGATCCACAGGAGAAGTACAGCTAAATGGTCTTTGGCTGTACTACTTCTTTAATGCACAGATGTGAACCCCCTGTGTTTTGTGGTGCAGAACTTTTCCATTTGTCCAAAATGAATACAATCTCCTAACAAAACACGTTAATGCTAATGCATGTAAATAGGTGCAACAGACAGGTGTGTAGGGGACTTGGACTAAATGAAATACTGGGGTTGCTATTTCTGATCTTCTAAGTATGCTAAATGTCTGGCTGCCAATATTTTCTAAATCACTGACACCAAACAAGCAGGCAATTATTATTTTCTAAAAAAAAAGACTAGCAATAGCAGAATCAACTTTTTTCAGTTGACATTTCTTCTAACCTTGACCTTCCTTAAGCTTGCCATACAAGGATTGAAATTCAGCCGGTTGAGTAGGGACCATCGAGTTTCGGTCCATGTATGAGCAGAGTGATTTTTCAAAAGTCTATCTACCAATCAATTTCTGTACAACTGCCCTGTTGGAAAATGTCTGCTTGATCAGCACCACTGGCTATAGCCATCAGCATTAATCAGTAAATTCTGACTGCATAGAAGTCTCCTTGCTTTCAGAATAGCCGACATGACATGATCCTCCATTCCTACTCAACAGCATAAACAACTTTGTCTGTTCTCTTTCAGCTCCTGCTCGAATTCTGACTTTTAGCGGTACTGTGACGACACCATGGATGAGGGACATCGTCCTGCCTTGTAAGGCCGTTGGGGATCCTGCTCCCACAATCAAATGGATGAAGGAAAGGTAACCAGTGACCAAATGTGCACTTTAAAGGGGCCCTGCTATTTTGTAATTATCTGTTAGGCAATCAGCTTGTTGTCAGTTTTGAAATTCTCAGATTTATTTGGGAGACAAGTAACTCATGTCTTTGGCCTGACTTTTGACGGTTAGATCAACTGCTTCTATAGAAAAATGTTTCTATTAAAGAATACATTTTTGGGGAAAAAAATGTTGTTAATAAAACTAGAACCCCAGGCAAATCTAAAAAAAAGTTTTAAATCCGTCCATATTTAAATCTTTAAATGCAACATTTAAATTATTTTTTTTTTTATTTTTAAAAATACAAACAGTGTAAGTGTCTGATGTTGACCAGTGTTAATTTTGGAAGCAAATTTCGATTTAGTTTTAGTCATAGTCTTTTGACTAAAATGCCATTATAGTTTTAGTCATATTTTAGTCCTTTGACTAAAATGCTATTTTAGTTTTAGTTGTATTTTAATCATCTGAATTGTTTTAATTTTAGTCATATTTTAGTCGACTAAAATCTCCAGTACATTTTAGTCTACTAAAATCTCATACATTTTAGTCAACTACAAATCGAATAGGTTTAGGTAAATTATAATGCATTATTTAAACATTTCTCCAGAATTTTCAAACTAAATATATACTTCTGGAGTAAAAATTTTAATGACATATCATTATTTATAGTATTAAGGTTTGAACATGCACTACAGACACAGATTTAGCCGTTGTGATATATAGCATCTTTAAAAATAAAACCAAGTTTCAGAAAACAAACAAAAATATTGCTTTTTGACAAACAGAAATGCAACTTTAAAATACAAAAAAACTAAAAAACTGTAAACTTTATTGGCTGTGCTGTCATTGCACATATATCCTGAATATATTATCAGCATTAAATATTAAGAAAAAAATATAAGAAAATACTTTTTCTTAATTTTTTCTTTTTCAGCAGCTTAGTAGAAGCCCCTTACTTATGCGGTAGTGCAATACATGTTTAAACTTTAATATGCTATTATTACAGGCTCTGGATGGAATTGTGTTGCCGATTTAGAAATGGCCAGCAGAGTAGTGTTAATTTTGATGTCCGTTTTCAATTTAGTTTTAGCCATAGTCTTTTGACTAGAATGTCATTTTAGCTTTAGCCGTATTTTAGTCTTAGGACTAAAATGTCATTTTAAATTTAGTCGTTTTTTAGTCTAATAAAATATTGTTAATTTAGTAGACGAAAATATTTTAGTCGGCAAAATTAACACTGATGGTGACTTGGCATCAGCCTCTTGCAGTCCCTGTACAAGTTCAGACTTGGGAAGGGGGAAACGGCACGGGGAGCTTGTATCTTTTTATCTACTTTGTGGTAAAGCAAGGAAACAAAAGACCCTGTGGTAAAGAATGTTGCATATGCTTCCTACTTACAGTTGTAGGATAACAATACAGGGCATACAGAGTGTCAGAAACATGCATACATACAAACACACACACCCATGCTAACTAGCCTTTAAAGAACATTGCCAATATTCTGCAGTAAAGGCACACTAAAAATCAGCTTCTGTTATAGCTGGTCCACAATTTCCTTCTTGAACAGGACTTTAGGCATTAAGCTTATGCAGAAAAGCGGTATGTTGATCTGGTTCTCTTGTAGCATAAATTTAGTGTTGTCCCCGGGTGAATGTCTTCTTCTCCCTTTTGGCTTTTATATAGAAAGTTTGCTAGCCATCTTCCTACTTCAATTTCTTGAAGGAAACATTTCCAAACTCCAAAAGCCTAGATGGCAATCTAGTATCATACCATATACACTATATTACCGAAAGTATTGGGACACCTGTCTTTACACACATATGAGCTTTAATAACATCCCAGCCTTAGTCTGTAGGATTCAATATTGAGTTGACCCACTCTTTGCAGCTATAACATCTTCAACTCTTCTGGGAAGGCTTTTCACAAGGTTTAAGAAGGTGTCTGTGGGAATGTTTGACCATTCATCCAGGAGCACATTTGTGAGATCAGGCACTGATGTTGGAGAGAAGGCCTGGCTCACTGTCTGCACTTGAATTCATCCCAAAGGTGTTCTATCGGGTTGAGGTCAGGACTCTGTGCAGGCCACTCAAGTTCTTCCACCCCAAACTTGCTTATCAATTTCTTTATGGACCTTGCTTTGTGCACTGATCCAAATCATTTGGTGGAGAGGGGATTATGGTGTGGGGTTGTTTTTCAGTGGATGGGCTTGGCCCCTTAGTTCCAGTGAAGGCGAACTCTTAAGGCATCAGCATACCAAGACCTTTTAGATAATTTCATGCTCCCAAATTTGTGGGAACAGTTTGGGGATGGCCCCTTCCTGTTCCAACATGACTGCGCACCAGTACACAAAGCAAGTGCATAAAGACATGGATGAATGAGTTTGGGGTGGAGGACCTTGACTGGCCTGCACCTCAATCCGATAGAACACCTTTGGGATGAATTAGAGGGCAGACTGCAAGCCATGCCTTCTCTCCAACATCAATGCCTGACCTCACAAATGCGCTTCTGTAAGCCTGGTCAAACAATCCCATAGACACACTCATAAACTTCATTGACGGCCTTCCTAGAACAGTTAAAGCTGTTATAGCTGCAAAGAGTGTACCTACTCAATATTGAACCCTATGGACTAAGACTGGGATGCCATTAAAGTTCATGTGCGTGTAAAGGTAGGTGTCCCAATACTTTTGGTAATATAGTGTATGTTGTTAGGTCAGGCTATTGTTTATCCTTATTGACATAGCTTGGGTGCAGTGTTTGACAAAAGCTCCTCTTAAATAATGGCAATAGCTAAAAATGTGTACACTTGCCTGCTCATACATTGCCCTATATACCACAATAGTATCTATTTCCTAATTGTATTAGAAGACAGTGAAACTAGCCATGTGCAAACAGTGTTCCAGTGTCATTTGTGTGAGAGATGTTCTAACAATAAAAACAGATGTTGTTGACTTTGGAAAGACAACAGATAAGTCTGGAAAAAAATCAGTCTGGCTATTTACGTATATACTGATGTAACACAAGTGCTAACAAGAAACCTGCTGATAGGAGGAGAGGTAAAGTGAGATGAGCTTATCAGTACGCTGCTTCTCCTTTCATTGTTCAGTCACAGGCCGGGGAGGGACAAGACCTGCATGTATTGATGCATTGCACCAAATAAAAACCAGGTTCCCTGCACTGCCAGATAGGAATGTGATTTCAGGCAGAGCTGTGTCAATCTAAGTACTGGATGAATAGAAATACATATTGTTTGTCAAGAAAAACAACTCCCATCAATATATTTCATCTGTGAATTTAGCTTTTTATCTGGAAGTTCAGCTTTAAATTATACACATTGATAAATATGAGTTTTATAGGTGACACTTGCTTTATCAAATGTTTTAAAGTTGGAAGATCAAATCTCATCACACATGACCTACCGTAAAAAAAAAATGTGATGGTAAAAATGTAATGGTACTTTGTTCAGCAGTTAGGATGTACAACAGTATTTGCAGTGCAAAATTGTTTTCTTCCTATTTTTTGTGACTTGCATTTTCTGATAGTTTATGATAAAAATGCACACGTTCAGATCTACCTTCACTCCAGCTGCCTGGAGTTTGCATGTTCTCCCTGTGCCTATGTGGGTTTCCTCCCGCCCTCCAAAGACATGCTGGTAGGTTAATTTGCTCCTGTCTAAATTGGCCCTTGTATGTGTATGTATGGATGTGAGTTAGGAACTTAGATTGTAAGCTCCTTGAGGTCAGGGACTAAAGTAAATGTATAATATAAATGTAAAGTGCTGCATCATTTGTTGGCGCTATATAATTAAATAAATAAAAAATAAATCTACCCCTTTCCATGTGACTTGAAAAGCTGAAAATCAGGCCAATGATCTCCGTGCACTATAAAATGAATTATAATTAAACATTATTTTTACCTAGGAACTTGGACTACAATTTTTTTTAATTGTTTTATGACCCCAGCATAAAGTTGTCTGCCCCCCTTTGGGCCTACCTATCAGATTCTGCAACCGTAAGTGACATACAGAATAGAACAACTTACCGCGCATGCGCCATGCGTTCCAACATGGCCGCTATGCGTTCCAATAGGTTTTCTAATGTGACAGAACACAAAGCAGAGGCAGACATCTTCCTACACCTACGCAAGTCTTAGATTATACATTTATTTTAGCAGTAAACTCGCCTTATATACTGAATCACAGTATTTCATTTGTATTATTATTGTATTCTAGTAAGTATAGCAAGAAACCTGCAGGCAGAAGGTGGCGACGGCCATCTTGGTACACCCGCACTGCTCAGCAACAAACTGATTATATAGTGAAATAGACTATTTCACTCGGTCATGGTAAAATAGTCTATTTCAGTATACAAGGTGAGTTTACTGCTAAAATAAATCGAAAATTCAAAACATGCGTGGGTGTAAGAAGATTGATGAAGAGAGATAACACTGCTCAGGCTAGTCAAAGTCCACAATTCAAGGTGGTTGCTGAACCTCGGCTCGCCACCAGGAGAAGCATAAAAGAAGAAAATGGTCGCACACCACCATGGAATCCAATGAAGAAAAGTTCCTTTTCTTCATTCACAGTAGTGAACAAGCACGTAGCAGTCATGTGAAACGTGTCTACTGTCCTACCCTGCTGTACCTTGTACAACTTATGTGAATAAAGGAACGTTTCTTCAATGGATTCCGTGGTGGTGTGCAACCATTTCCTTATTTTATGGATGTAAGAAGATTTCCGCCTTTGCTTTGTGTTCTGCAACATTAGGAAAGCTATTGGAATGCATAGCGGCCATGTTGGAACACATGGAGCATGTGCAGTAAATTGTTCTCATCCAAACGTCACTTCTTTTTGCAGAATCTGATAGGTAGCAGTATTCTGATAGAACACCGGATTTGGCCCATGGGCCTTGTGTTTGACAAACAAGGTATAGAGAGTAATAAGATATAGAGTGTACCCTTTGGTCAGTGACACCAGAAGGTTTCTACAGGGCTTGGGGACTATCATTTTGAGCGAGCCCTGTGGTCCCCAAAGAAAATGTATGCAATTTCACTCCTGCAATATACCACAAAGATTCGCCCACATAATTACAGAAGTTTGACTGTGCTGAACTTGCAGACATTGTCTTAGCCTGTTATCAATCATTATATCTCACAGCCGTTGTCTTTCCTCTCGGTTCTTGTCACTTCACATTTCAGTGAAATATGTCACTTATGATTTAGTAACAGTGAACAAGGGCTTCTTTTTGATGACCGAAAACCTCTGCTATATCAGCAGGATCATCCTATCTCTACCATTCTACAGTGATTAAGATCAATACCCACTTAAAAACCAGGCCTATTTCTGACACATGTTGTTTGCAAGTTAAAATCTGTATTTTTTGCTAGAAAATTACTTACAACCCCCAAACATTATATATGTATTTTTTTTTAGCAAAGACTCTGGAGAATAAAATGGCGGTCGTTGCAATGTTTTTTTTGTCACGCGGTATTTGCGCAATGGTCTTTCAAATGCATTTGTTTTGGAAAAAATACTACATTTCACTGCATTTAAAGAGGTTGTAAACCCATAAAACTTTTTTTTTTTTTTTGCAACCTGAAAGACAAACACATAATGAGCTAGTATGCATCGCATACTAGCTCATTATGAAATACTTACCTTAGAACGAGCCCCCGCCGTGCCGCCCACTTACCTGTATGACGGGCGACATGTCCAGTCACCCGTCTTCCGGGATCGCGGCATTCGGCCATCTGATTGTCCGGAGCCGCGGTTACGTCACTCCCGCGCACGCGCGCGGGAGCCGACGGTCACGGCACGGGACTCTAAAGGAACGGCACCAGCGGCCGTTCCTTCAGAGCGCATGCGCCAGTGATGTCACTGGCTGCATGTAAGGTAAATATCTCCTAAACGGTACATGTTTAGGAGATATTTACAGTACCTATAGGTTACCCTTATCATAGGCTTACCTATAGGTACAAGTGTCAGAGGAGGGTTTACTTCCTCTTTAAAAAAAACTAAACAGTAAAGTTAGACCAATTTTTTTGTATATTGTGAAAGATGATGTCACGCCAAGTAAATAGATACCTAACATGTTACGGTTTAAAATTGCACACACTCGTGAAATGGCGAAAAACAACGGTACTTAAAGATCTCCATAGGTGACGCTTTAAACATTTTTAACGGGTACCAGTTTAGAGTTACAGATGAGGTCTTTTTTTAGAATTCTTACTCTCACTCTGCCGTTCACGGCAATACCTCACATGTGTGATTTGTACACCTTTCTTATTTGCGGGCATGACTTACGTATGCGTTTTCTTTTGTGCGCAAGCTCACGGGGACGCTTTACATTTTTTTCCCCCATTTATTTAATTCATTTTTTTATAAGACAAATCCAGCTTTGTTCGGGACTCCAACCAGCCAGGGGACGTGCCAGCTGGTTGCTTGGATCTCCCAGTGGGACGGGAGACTCGGGCAGAGCCACAGAAGGCGGCAGTAGGGGGGGAGGGGGACTTCCCCTCCTGCTCATTGGGATAATTGCAGAGTGGCTGCTGAGCTACATCGGCTGCCGGTTCTAAGAAACAGAACCGGGTCGATGCCTGCAGCTTCAGGCATCATCCCGGTACAACCACTTCTGCAAGCCAACGTACAGGTACGTTGGTTTGCGGGAAGTGGATAAAGCAGAAAAGAGATAACCACTGATGTCTTTGTTGGGTTTCTTGGTCCATTTCCCCTTGTCTTGTTTTGGGGTATATTTATGTTTACTGCACATTTCCTACTAAATTCATATCTAGCATAGAATCGTATTAGAGTGACCCTGTCAGGGTAGCAGAAGACGCCCTACAAGAGAAGAGCTCTTAGACTCTCCTCTCCATCCAGATTCCCCTGTCTCCTAACTATTCTATATTTTAGCACTGAGGCCTTCACTAATCTCTTCGGCAGTTGACAGACAGTTCTGAGAGTGTAGTATGCCTGGCACCTCTTGCTGAGCACTATGTTTTCTTCCTCCAACCCCTATGTCACTACAGAACATAACAGTGACTTGTTGTGTCAAATGCCAAAAGTACCAATGGAGGCTGCAGCGCTAAAATGGAATGGAGTGGAGGAAGGACACGTGGACCACTGCAGAGGTAAGTATAGGAGCCCTTCCATTACAGGGATTTTTTGCTGCCCTGACAGGGTTGAGAAGGGATCTGCATGTTCTTTCATCACAAGTGGCATGTCTTCCTGTTGGAGGTGGTGTGATCTGCAACACATTTGGTCCTCTGTGGGGGTAGCTGTGATTAACTGAAATATTACCTTTTGTTCAGATGATTATGATCCACATCATTTGAGGAGTAATATAGGCAGTCAAATGAGAACAGCATGCATGCGGTAAATGACTAACTTATACACACATTTTCCTAGCCATTACCGAAGTAGATACAGTATGTGATAGCCTTCTAAAGTAAGCTTGGGCCCATAGAGGTGCATCTGCAGACAATGTCTCTTATGACCTCAACAGATAATCATTCTATATACACACCCCTTACTGAATTCACAGAAAGAGATAATCAGTCTAATAGACATTTTACTGACCATCTCTATTTTCATAATCTTACTTCTACCTGTTTTGTCTAAATATGGTGTCTAAATATGACTATGCAGTCCATCCAATGGTCAGACGTAGTGTCCTCTGTAATACCCGGTTCAGACTTTACCCCCTTTCCTTCTCTGCAATACAGATCTGAGTGAGGGCTCTTATGAGGAGGGATGTGATTGTTACTGAGCTTTGCCAGCATAGTGCACTGGAGGGGGAAAATAGAAAGCAACATTTTTAGTAAAGGAAATGGTGTTTTATATGCTAGCAAAAAAAAAAGAAAAGTCACAAATCGTGGTGGTATAGGGCTATAAAAAGATAAACGATGCAAGACATTAGTTGTGCTTTACACATTCATCCTAAAATTGCTGATAATACAAGACAAAAAAACAATACAGCAGAATTAAAAACAATATTTGCAATCTCCGTTTTTATAGCTACAGGTACTTACATACTTTAGGAAATGTGTTGCTACCTTAGTCACCTCATATGAGTCTTATATTTTTGGGTTTATTGGTCCTTTAAGGCAACTGCGACCCGAGGACAGATGGTACTGCTCATCTGTTTAAGCGCCGTGCCTCTACTGAAGAACGATTCCCCAAATATGATGGATGGGATGCATACGGTCGATCTGCAGTCCAAATGCTAAATTAACTGTATCATTTACTGTTTATTCTGTGAGATGACGGAGGGTTATGAATGCTCATGAATCTTTATCACTTTCCAGGAGAATATTCCAACTAATGAAATCTTCATGAGCTCAATGTAGCATTGTGGTTGTCACCATATTTTAACTCTTGCAATGTGTGCTGTTTTTTTTTTTTGTGAAATATGCATAGACCAGAACCAAGCATTACAATTCCTCTATGTAATTTTTGCATAACTCAATTAAGACATAGCTGGGTAATAACAGTACCACAATACATTAAATCATGCTTCTCCTGGCATTTCGAAAGCCCAAACCTGGAGGTTAAACTGACTTGAAAACTTAAGTTGAAATCCCAAATAAGGATCAGTGAAATTGAAAGTTTTCACTTCCCTGAGATTTTTGGAGAAATTTTGATGGAGCCAATAGGAAAGGGAAAATTAATGATGTTTTTAAGGGTACAGTGTCCTTTAAGGTAAACATGTCCGCTAACTAAAACACCAATAAAAGCTGTACCTGTAAAGAAAACAGTGGATACTTACATCTCCTGTTGTCTGTGCTACCCTGTTGAAGAGGTAACACTAGCTGTTTTCCAAAACACTAAACTGACACTTTAGGAGTGTCAGTCTACTACTGTATCATCCAGTGACTTGAAGGATGGTGAGAAAAAACACTGAGCGCTTTTTGGGCAGCCCAGGTGACACTCTCAGAAGTGTCGGTTTCAGCCAATAATTCCCCTTTAACAGAGTGGTGTTGAAGGAGAGATACATACCCACTATGTTCTTTACCGATACAGCTTTTAAAATGTACTTTCCCAGCTTTTACCCAGTACCAACTTTTTGGAGACAGGTTGTTGCCATCAATTTCAGAGATACCTTATTTAAAAAAAAAAAAAAATATATATATATATATATATATACACATTTTCTCAATTTAAACATTTGATATGTTTTCTGTCTTTTAAAATGAATAAAATATTATTATTATATAGGATTTATATAGCCCCGACAGTTTACGCAGCGCTTTACCACTTGAGGGTAGACAGTACAAATACAATACACTTTAGTACAGTAGGAATCAGGGGGCCCTGCTCGTTAGAGCTTACAATTTAAGATGGAGGGTCAAAAGATACAAGAATAATAACTGTGGGGGGATGGGTTGATGGAGAAAATCAAAGTACAGTTGTTAGGTGGTTGCCAGATAGGTTTCTCTGAAGAGATGTTTTTTTAGGAATCGCCTAAAAGTAGACAAAGTAAGAGATAGACTGACAGATTGGGGTAGAGCATTCCAGAGGATAGGAGAGGCTCGTGAGAAGTCCTGGAGGTGAGCATGGGAAGAGGTTACAAGGGAGCGAGAAAGCAGGAGGTCCTGGGAGGAATGAAGAGAACAAGTTGGTTGGTATTTTAAGACCAGGTTAGTGATGTAGCTGGGTGCCAAGTTATGGATGGCTTTGCAAGTTATGGTTAGTAACTTGAATTTATTTCGTTGGTTTCGTTGGTTGAGTGACAGCCAATGGAGGAATTGGCAAAGAGGGGTAGCAGACACAGAGCGGTTTGCAAGGTGGATGAGCCTGGCAGCAGCGTTCATGATGGACTGAAGGGGGGATAGCCTTTTTAAAGGTAAGCCAATGAGAAGGGAGTTGCAGTAATCGAGACGAGAGATGACCAGGGAGTGGATTAGAAGCTTTGTCGTGTCATTGGTTAGGAAGGGGCATATCTTGGAGATGTTGCGGAGGTTGAGGCGGCAAGCTTTTGACAGTGAGTGGATAATATGGGTTTATAGAAAATGGATTTATATAAAATAAAATTTGCAGATCATTGCATTCTGTTTTACACAGCGTCCCAACTTTTTTGTAATTGGGGTTGTATTTTGAGTTTCAATTCGCTAACAGAGGTCACTTAAATGGTTCCTAAGGGTTACAGAAGAGCATTTCAACTATCCTGGCCCTGTTCTTGTGCCAAAAAGTTGTCCCTGATTAGCTTCATAATTTTAAGAAACAGACGTAAATTGAGAAAAAAGTAAGAAAATAAAAAAGGAAAATAAAAAATTAACACAACAGTACACAAATAACTACCTAATTTGAAAAAAAAATGAAATATTACTATAATTTAAGGTTTCCATTTTAGACAAATTTCACCATGAAATTCATTTTGCTGAAATCACACAAATAGTAACTTTTGAATACTCTCCCCCACCATTAAAATCAAGATGGTATAGAATGCTTTAACTTATCTGTCTTTTTACCTCAGTGCTGAATTATTTTGATTGTAATTCTTTAATTTATGATTTTTGTTTCCTGTGAGGTAGTAACGGGACACCCACTCCAGTAATTACTGATGGGCGAAGAAGCATCTACAGCAATGGAAGTTTTATAATCCGTACAGTGAAAGCAGAGGATTCTGGGTACTACAGCTGCATTGCCACAAACACCTGGGAGACTGATGAGATTGTCCTCAACCTGCAGGTGCAAGGTAAGAATTGGATCACATTTTTACAATTAAGTTAATTTGAAAAAGTTTTATTGGCTAAACTTCATTTCCATTCTGAAGTAGACTGCATAGTGAATTTGTTCTTATTATATTGTTTCTTGTGTTTAATTATTGCAGCCATGATGTTAAGGGAGATGCACACTAAGAGTTGGGTCCCCAGAATAGCATATTGGAGTTTAGGAATTATAGTGTCTAGACATTGCAGTCCCAGAAAAGCTTGGCTGAAAACAACATAATTGGCATGTTAATACTTGGGGTCTCTGATCAATATCACATTTATACCTGGTATCCATGCAAAATGGCACTTAGGGTCCTAGAGCAGCCGCACAGTAACACTTGGCATTCCAGAGCAGAAGCACGTTGATACTTGGGATTCCAGAGCAGCTGCACATTGACATATAGGGTTCCAGTAGGACACTGGGACTTGGTGTCCTACAGCAGCAGAACATTTACATGTGGGGTTCCACAAAAGTGGCACATTGAAACTTGGCAGAAACAATTTACTTGGCATGCTAAGAACTAAGTCTTAATTCAGTATCACATTTACAATGGACATCCAAGAATAATGGCACTAAGGATCCAGAAGCAGCAATACAACACAATGGCATTTGGAGTCCTAGAGAACAGCCGCACACTAATGCTTTGTAGATTCCAGAGCATTGGCACACTGGCACTTGGGGTTCCCAGACTGGCAGCACAATGACACTTAGGGTTTGGGATTAGTGGCACACTGACACTTGGAATTTTTCGAAGAAATGTCACTTCAAAGTGATATCAAAGTCTCTTTTTTAAAAAAAAAAAAAGAAAATATGTTATACTTACCTGCTCTATTTAATAGTTTTGCAAAGAGCAGCAGCCCTGATCCTTTTCTTCTCGGGTCCCCCTCCAATGCTCCTGGCCCCTTCCTCCTGCCGAGTGCCCCCCCCCCCCAGAGCAAGGAGCTGGCAATGGGGGCACCCAGCTCGCTTCCAAGCTGCGGGCTCTGCGTGTCCATTGACACACAGAGCTCTGGCTCGGCCCCACTCCCTCTCTCCTGATTGGTTCAGTAGCTGTGATGGTCAGCAGTGGGAACCAATGGCGAGGCAGAGTTGAGCCGAGGCACTCGTGCACATCGCTAAATCGAGATAGAGCCACAGGTAAGTATTAGGGGGTGGCTGCAAAGAGAAGGTTTCTTATCGTCATGCATAGAATGCATGAAGGTAAAAAACCTTGAGACTTTAGAACCATTTTAACATTGAGGTTCTAGAAAAAAAACACATTGACACCTAGGATTCATATGGATGCTGTAGTATCAGCATCTTTGTTGTCAGAGTATCTTCTTACCAGCTGCAAAATCACTCTTCTAATGAGGGAGGCTGCTGGATGGAGCAATTTTAAAATATAGGCAACCACGACCTGAAGAATGTTAGCTAATTTAGTTCATTACTTCAGCCAAGCCTAGTAAGCAACTCCTTTTCCCACTCAGTCTTCAGGTTGTATAATCATGGCATACTGACACTTGATTTATAAGAACAATGATAAACTCACTCTTAGGATGCCAAAATATTTCAACACTGACATTTGGTTTACAGCAGGGGTCTCCAAACTTTTCAGTGCAGGAGCCACATTGCATACTTTACAAATTCACAGGCCAAAAAAGGCCCCTAACCCCCCCCCCCTCCCCATACCCTTACATCTAGGAGTGCCCATCACATCCCCCCCCCTTTACACCAAGAAGTGTCCAGTAGAGTCCCCCTTACACTAAAGAGTGCCTAGCAAGCCCCCCTGTTTACATCCTGGAGTTCCCAGAAGAGTTTCCTCCTATATCCATGTGTGCCCAGCAGAGTTACCCCTTACATCCATTTGTGCCCAGCAGAGTTCTCCATTATATCTGGGTGTGCCCAGTGGAGTCCCCCTTTACTTTTCAGGTAGCAGAGCAGCTGGTCTTTCAGGAATTTCTGGGGGCAGGGCAGTCATGTCATTGGTTGCTAGAGGGGGGAAATCGCAGAGAACTTAATGAGGTTTAGGGCTATTATGATGCTTATTCCCTGCCAGCCAGCCAGGGTATTTTAACGGCCAGTTGCTGCAGGTTAGATAAAATATATGGGGTTAGTGAGCCATAGTTTGGAAACCCTTGGCTTACAGGAAAATACCACACGCCATTGGGGATCCTGATTCAGACTGACACTTGGGGATTTTTTGCTCTGGTACCTGGGGATGCATTAATTTGACACATGGGAAGAATAATTGTATATTGACAATTGGGGCCCCAGAACAACAGTTCAATAATACACGGTTCACATAAATCTGTCACATTGATCCCTGAAGTCCAAAAAAAAAGAGTCCAAAAATGTCCTTCCCTTTCCCTGTTATAGACATGCAAAACTTATTGATTGAGATATTTCTCTTTCCAGTTCTTTGAGCATATTGTAAGCAATGCTCGCTCATTTAGGTGTGAATTCTTTTGACAGGCTCATGAGCAACATGAGCATTTACCACATACTCAGGGCCGTCTTTAACACAGGGCAAAAGGGGCAGCTGCCCTGGGCCCAGTCATTGTTGTGGGGCCAAAAGCAGCTGCCCCTTGAGCCTGTGCTGCCTGCATATAGTTGATTTGGGAGGGCCCATGAAAATATTTGCCCAGGGTCCAATCAGTATTAAAGATGGCCCTGCACATACTGCCTAGTTTTTTGGTTTCCGCAGCTGTAGGACGCAGGTAAGCAAGAATCTGCTTGCCCCCCAACCAAAACCCCTGTAGAATCTCCTTTAAAAACTTAACAACCTCTTGCAGCATTCTGGAGTCTTGTAAACTGCAGTAGCATAAGGAAGATGAAACGCTATCTTCTTCTGCAGTGAACAGACTATTTATATGGTAATCGGAGCGTGCTGGGGATAGACACAGCTGAAAAATCACCGGGGGTTCTGCACACACAGGGGCCATGGAACGTTCCTAAAATGAATTGATGCAGAGCTACTGTAAAACTATTTATTAATGTCACAAAAGTCAGTGAGTAGTTTATGTAATTAAAGCTGAACTCCAGGCAGGTATAAATGACACAAATGGTTGTAGCTCAGTATTCTTTGTCGATTAGTGGTGCCTCAGGTCAGGTATGGGATTTTAAGGGCAGGAGTAAAACGAGTAAACAGTAGTAGTACAATTTGTATAAAATTTATTCGCATGTATAATTATATACAGAGATTTGAGTGAATTAATGGGTAAAGTCCCATTGTGATAGTGAAGAGAAAAGAGTAGTAGGTGTGGTTACACGTGAAAATAGTGACTTAGACAAGAAAGGTAGATGGTCCTGCTCTGCTGTTCCTCATATCAAAGAATGGGAAGATGGTTGCAGAGAGGGGCCTGATCGGTATTCCAACATGTTTCGGCCTAGTAGCGGCCTTTATCAAGGATGTTACCGATTCTAGGAATAAGTACAATGAATTGTCAGAAATAGTAGCATATATTTGCTCAAGTTTAAGTTATATATAGAGAATAGTAGATAAACATACATATTTTTTGTCCACTTTCTGGAGTATTGCTTTCCCAGACTTTTTCCAGGAGCTGCAGGAACAATGCTGTATTGGGTGAGAAAAGTGCGGTATAGTTGTAGTTGGAGCCACAAGTGAAACAACCTGAAGAGTTGTTGGTGAAAAGTAGTATAAAAATAATAATAATTACTTCTTGGGCCACGTGTTTTCTGGTCCAATGTAGTTCAATGTGGCTATAGTGTATAACTTTCCACATTGATGGAGATCATCTGTGGTGTTTGCACATTGATGGGAGTCATCTGAGGTGCAAGGTATATAAGAAAGATGCATAGTAAAGTAAAGGATGGTTTGAGGTAAAATTAAATAAACATCCTTGAATGCAGTACTGAAGGTTTGAAAAGTAAGGACTTGATGGAGAGATGTTGGTACATCTTTTCAAGTCCATGCTTACGTTTTGTAGAAGGTATTGGTATGGTGTTGCAGCATGTTGCCTCCAGGTCCTGTCCTCCTGCGATCCGGGAGAGACTGAGGATCTGGAGGTGTTCCCCGGCCTTTTAAAGGCTGTCGCACATGCGCAGTGATGCGCTGTGTGACGCCTATGGGCGGTGTCCGTGGTCTGACGTGAGATGCGTCTGCACGCGGCAGATGCGGCATCCCTTGTAGCCGTGCGGACGTGCCCCTGCGGCCGCCGACACGGAGGAAAGCCAAAAAATCCCAAGGGGGATAGTGGAGGGTGCAGGACCGACCGATTGGCTTAAAAATGCCCCGATCCAAAAGGGGAATCGGGGCTTTCCGTGCCGGGAGTTCCTGGAGTGCAGGAAATAAGCAAAAGAAGTGGATGAACAGTGTCATGGCAGTATATGTACAGACGTGTAAATACCAATTAAGTACATATGAAGAGGATTAATTGAATAAACAAGATATAATATATATTGATATATATAGAGTTGCAGCAATAATAATCATGAAGAGAGAGGGGATGTGAGACGGTCTGGATAGGGTCCGAGTAGGGAGGGTATTCTATGGTCAGGTATCCCAGTATCATGTTTTCAGTATGTATTGGGGAGTAGGATGGCCAGAAAATGGCCAATTGTAGGTTGGTCTAAATGGAGGTGGATTTCCTTGGTATGAATTTAGTCTTTTTTGCCTGAAGAGAAACCTGGGAGAAATGGACGATAACTTTGGGCTTCATTTAGCCCTGGTGGGATGGTGGCCTTGAGAAGAGTAATCCAGCGCATTTCTAGTTGTAATAACGTTTTGTTCCAGTCCCCCCCACGTAGTGGGATGTGGATCCTGTCCAGGGCCATGAAGTTAGTTTTGGGCATTTTGTAGTTGTGCTTGTCCCTTACGTGTCTGCCTAAAGGCACATAGAAATTGCCAATGTGCATAGTTTGGAGGTGTTGGTTGACCCTCTTCCCAAATTCCTGTCGGGTCTTTCCTATGTAGAAGGACCCGCATTCGCAAGTCATCATGTATATTATTCCTTTGGTTTTGCAGTTGCAAAAGTGCTTGGGTTGAAATGGTTCTCCATTCGGTAAGATAGTATTGGTTATTTGGCGGATGACAGGGCATTGAGCGCAGTCTCCGCATGGAAAGGTGCCTTTGTTTTTGCATGGGTCTCTTTTTGATCCTTCCTGGAATTCACTACGTACCAGTTGTTGTTGGAGGGAACCTGCTTTCCTAAAGGTAATAGGTGGGTGGTGTGGTAAGAACTTTGAGGTGCTGGGTTCTTCCATAAGGATAGGCCAATTCTTAGTAAAGATGTTTCTAATTTCCTGGTGTTCGTTGGTGAATCTGATGATAATGCGAGTATCAATTCCAGTTTTGTTGGATTGCTTGTTTTTGAAGAGAAGCATTTCTCTATCTTTGTTGTTGGCCCGATTGTATGCCTTGCGTAGAGAGGTTTTGGTGTAGCCTCTTTCTAGGAATCGGGAAGTGAGTGCATCAGCTTCCAATTTGAAGTTGGCTGGATCATTACAATTTCTCTTGATTCTGAGGTATTGGCTGTAGGGTATGGAGTGAATGAGGGGTTGTGGATGAAAGCTTGAGGCATGAAGAATGGAATTGCCTGCTGTCTCCTTTCTATAGAGGGTGGTGGAGATTTTTCCTGTGGGGTCTTTATATATTAGGGTATCAAGAAACGATATTTGGTGTTTGTTGTATGACATTGTGAAAAACATGTTATAATCGTTTTGATTCATTTTGGTTAATAACTCAAGTATCATGTGTTCTGGTCCGTTCCAAATAATCAATATATCGTCAATATATCTTTGCCATATGAGAATCTTGTCAGTATAGATGGTGTTTACTTCGCTTGATAGAAATTCTTGCTCCCATGAGCCTAAGTAAATATTGGCGTATGAGGGCGCGCAGCTGGTTCCCATCGCAACCCCGCACGTTTGGATGTAGTAATTGCCACCAAATGTGAAGACATTGTAATTGAGTATATATTGTAGCATGTCTGTAATGAACAGGTTGAATTTTTGATCACGTTGATTGTGGCAGCGAAGTGTTTTTTCGATGATTTGTATTCCTTTGGTGTGAGGTATGTTGTTGTATAGAGATTCCACGTCAATCGTGATTAGGTAGGTTTCTTCTGGTATGGTGATGTCATTAAGTATCCTGAGAAGATGAAGTGTGTCTTGAGTATAAGAAGGCAGGTCTTTGACATGAGGACGTAAGTATCGGTCAATGACTTTACTCATGGACTCTGAGATGCTTCCATTCCCGGATATAATTGGTCTTCCAGGTGGGTCATCCATGTTTTTATGCAGTTTGGGTAGTGCATATAATGTCGGAGTTTTGGGGTGTGGTGTCCTTATATATTCCCATAGGTTCTGGGAAATGGTACCTTCCCGGAATGCATTATCCACTTTGGTGTAGAAGATTTGATCATATGATTTGATCATAATTGGGGCAATCTGTTTGTAACATTTGGTGTTAGAGAGTATTGTGTGGCACATATTTTTGTATTTTTCTTTGCTCATAACAACTACATTGCCTCCTTTGTCAGATGGCTTGATGATAATTGTGTCGTTATTTTTGAGTTCTTGAAGAGCTCGTTTTTGTTTGTTGGTCAGGTTAGACATATGTTTTTTCTCTCTGATTGCTTCTATGTCTTTTGTGGTTTGTCGCACAAACAGTGCGATTGCTGGGTTGGTGTTAAAGGAAGGGAATTTATTTGATTTCTTTTTGAAAGTAGGTATATCTGTAGTTGCTTCTGGTTCCTCATTGTCAGAGTCTTGGTCTGGTTCACTGGGATCATCCCAGTCATCTAGGTCACTTTCTTGGAGTAGTAGGTTGAGGTCCCGGATGGCTCTGAATTCAGCCGCTGTGAGTGTAGGTGTGGCTTGTGGTTGGGGTTGTTTGTGATAAAGAGTTTTGAGTAGTAGGTTTCTGGCAAATAAGTTGACATCTTTAATGGTTTCAAACTTATCTAGGCATGTATTGGGACAAAAGGAAAGGCCTAGAGATAGCACTTCATTTTGTTCCTTGGTTAGTATGTGGGATGATAGGTTTATTACCGTTTTTCTTCCTCCTGTTTCTTCTCCGATTGGTGTTTCCTGGGGGGTTTGGGGTTCGTTTTCCCTAAAAAAACACTCTGTTGTTTCTGGTCGACCTTTGATCGTGTAAACATGTTGTACGCTTTGGGAGGTTGGTCTGTGTTCCCTGATTGTGTGGCTTGTTCATATGCCATATTGGTTCCTTGAAAATGGGGTTCATTTTCCTGAGTGTTTTCCTCATCTGTTCTACGTTGCGGTTCTTGTTGTTTGGGAGGTGGTCCTCTTCTATTTCTATGATAGTCAGGGCCGGAATTGTATGAGGATGAGTCTGATGAATAATAATGTTGTCCTGTTTTATCTGAAGGTCTGCCATATTGGGTTCTGCGGTTGGTTCGTTGATTTGTCCATTTGTAAGCTCTGCCTTCATCTTCTCAGGATACTTAATGACATCACCATACCAGAAGAAACCTACCTAATCACGATTGACGTGGAATCTCTATACAACAACATACCTCACACCAAAGGAATACAAATCATCGAAAAAACACTTCGCTGCCACAATCAACGTGATCAAAAATTCAACCTGTTCATTACAGACATGCTACAATATATACTCAACTACAATGTCTTCACATTTGGTGGCAATTACTACATCCAAACGTGCGGGGTTGCGATGGGAACCAGCTGCGCGCCCTCATACGCCAATATTTACTTAGGCTCATGGGAGCAAGAATTTCTATCAAGCGAAGTAAACACCATCTATACTGACAAGATTCTCATATGGCAAAGATATATTGACGATATATTGATTATTTGGAACGGACCAGAACACATGATACTTGAGTTATTAACCAAAATGAATCAAAACGATTATAACATGTTTTTCACAATGTCATACAACAAACACCAAATATCGTTTCTTGATACCCTAATATATAAAGACCCCACAGGAAAAATCTCCACCACCCTCTATAGAAAGGAGACAGCAGGCAATTCCATTCTTCATGCCTCAAGCTTTCATCCACAACCCCTCATTCACTCCATACCCTACAGCCAATACCTCAGAATCAAGAGAAATTGTAATGATCCAGCCAACTTCAAATTGGAAGCTGATGCACTCACTTCCCGATTCCTAGAAAGAGGCTACACCAAAACCTCTCTACGCAAGGCATACAATCGGGCCAACAACAAAGATAGAGAAATGCTTCTCTTCAAAAACAAGCAATCCAACAAAACTGGAATTGATACTCGCATTATCATCAGATTCACCAACGAACACCAGGAAATTAGAAACATCTTTACTAAGAATTGGCCTATCCTTATGGAAGAACCCAGCACCTCAAAGTTCTTACCACACCACCCACCTATTACCTTTAGGAAAGCAGGTTCCCTCCAACAACAACTGGTACGTAGTGAATTCCAGGAAGGATCAAAAAGAGACCCATGCAAAAACAAAGGCACCTTTCCATGCGGAGACTGCGCTCAATGCCCTGTCATCCGCCAAATAACCAATACTATCTTACCGAATGGAGAACCATTTCAACCCAAGCACTTTTGCAACTGCAAAACCAAAGGAATAATATACATGATGACTTGCGAATGCGGGTCCTTCTACATAGGAAAGACCCGACAGGAATTTGGGAAGAGGGTCAACCAACACCTCCAAACTATGCACATTGGCAATTTCTATGTGCCTTTAGGCAGACACGTAAGGGACAAGCACAACTACAAAATGCCCAAAACTAACTTCATGGCCCTGGACAGGATCCACATCCCACTACGTGGGGGGGACTGGAACAAAACGTTATTACAACTAGAAATGCGCTGGATTACTCTTCTCAAGGCCACCATCCCACCAGGGCTAAATGAAGCCCAAAGTTATCGTCCATTTCTCCCAGGTTTCTCTTCAGGCAAAAAAGACTAAATTCATACCAAGGAAATCCACCTCCATTTAGACCAACCTACAATTGGCCATTTTCTGGCCATCCTACTCCCCAATACATACTGAAAACATGATACTGGGATACCTGACCATAGAATACCCTCCCTACTCGGACCCTATCCAGACCGTCTCACATCCCCTCTCTCTTCATGATTATTATTGCTGCAACTCTATATATATCAATATATATTATATCTTGTTTATTCAATTAATCCTCTTCATATGTACTTAATTGGTATTTACACGTCTGTACATATACTGCCATGACACTGTTCATCCACTTCTTTTGCTTATTTCCTGCACTCCAGGAACTCCCGGCACGGAAAGCCCCGATTCCCCTTTTGGATCGGGGCATTTTTAAGCCAATCGGTCGGTCCTGCACCCTCCACTATCCCCCTTGGGATTTTTTGGCTTTCCTCCGTGTCGGCGGCCGCAGGGGCACGTCCGCACGGCTACAAGGGATGCCGCATCTGCCGCGTGCAGACGCATCTCACGTCAGACCACGGACACCGCCCATAGGCGTCACACAGCGCATCACTGCGCATGTGCGACAGCCTTTAAAAGGCCGGGGAACACCTCCAGATCCTCAGTCTCTCCCGGATCGCAGGAGGACAGGACCTGGAGGCAACATGCTGCAACACCATACCAATACCTTCTACAAAACGTAAGCATGGACTTGAAAAGATGTACCAACATCTCTCCATCAAGTCCTTACTTTTCAAACCTTCAGTACTGCATTCAAGGATGTTTATTTAATTTTACCTCAAACCATCCTTTACTTTACTATGCATCTTTCTTATATACCTTGCACCTCAGATGACTCCCATCAATGTGCAAACACCACAGATGATCTCCATCAATGTGGAAAGTTATACACTATAGCCACATTGAACTACATTGGACCAGAAAACACGTGGCCCAAGAAGTAATTATTATTATTTTTATACTACTTTTCACCAACAACTCTTCAGGTTGTTTCACTTGTGGCTCCAACTACAACTATACCGCACTTTTCTCACCCAATACAGCATTGTTCCTGCAGCTCCTGGAAAAAGTCTGGGAAAGCAATACTCCAGAAAGTGGACAAAAAATATGTATGTTTATCTACTATTCTCTATATATAACTTAAACTTGAGCAAATATATGCTACTATTTCTGACAATTCATTGTACTTATTCCTAGAATCGGTAACATCCTTGATAAAGGCCGCTACTAGGCCGAAACATGTTGGAATACCGATCAGGCCCCTCTCTGCAACCATCTTCCCATTCTTTGATATGAGGAACAGCAGAGCAGGACCATCTACCTTTCTTGTCTAAGTCACTATTTTCACGTGTAACCACACCTACTACTCTTTTCTCTTCACTATCACAATGGGACTTTACCCATTAATTCACTCAAATCTCTGTATATAATTATACATGCGAATAAATTTTATACAAATTGTACTACTACTGTTTACTCGTTTTACTCCTGCCCTTAAAATCCCATACCTGACCTGAGGCACCACTAATCGACAAACTATACTCTCGGGATGGTGGCAGAAACTATTTCTTTCCCTTCCAGTTAAGATCCAAAAAACATTTCTTCAACTGTAGCTCAGTATTCATTATTGCATCATTTAATGTTTTTTTTTTTTTTTTTAATCTAAACCAGGGGTCTGCAAACTTTCTAAGCAAATACTTTCAGTCTTTAGGGGGGCTGGATGGTGGGGGTAGGAAATTCCCTGGCGTCAGTGCCCATCTTTGGTTTTAATGGGACAAATAGTGCTCCATTGTTATCACCGAAAAGAATAGTGCCTCATTGACGGTGTCAGTAGGGGGAATGGTGCCCCACCTTTTTGTGTCAGTAGAAGGAATGGTGCCCCAAGGGCTAGTTAAAGGCAAGTAAAGGGTCACATCTGGCCCCCGGGCCACAGTTTGGAGACCAATGATCCAAACAATACATGTACCTAAATATGACTTGATTTTAGAGCTCAAACTGGGAGAGGCAGAGGGCAGCACAAATAGCCAATCGGTTGTACTGCAGTTCTCATGGGACATACTGATAGAAGGAGAGAGCAGACTGACCAAGAAATTAGCTCATCAGTGTGTTGCCTCCCTTTCACCTTCCCTTTCACTGTCCAGTCAAAGACCCAAGAGGGGATATAAACTTGAAGGTCTTACTAACCTGCAACAGAGAAAGATTAGGTTTGTCAAGTCAGTCTAGGCTGTGCGGTGTGGCAGAGCTGTGTTAATCTCAGAAATGAATGGGCAGATAAACAAATCCTTTGACAGGTACTACCACTACAATATACGTATTTCATTTGTGTATTTATCTGTTGGCTGGAGTTCAAGTTTAGGCTACAAACGCCAATGAGTACCTCATAAGGTTAAATGGAAAGTATACGGGGATACACTGCAAAATGCTAAAACACATCATGTACTGTATCATGATTGGCTACTTTTAGGCATGACTGAGTTAGTGTGGGGTTTTTCCTTTTAACCATTAAGTTAGTAGAATTGAGGTAAGGGCCCTGTGAGGACCACATCAGTTCCTCCACACCAAACTCATCAAACCATGTCTTTCTGCACAGGAGCTCAGTCATGCTAGAAAAGGAAAGCACTTTCCCCAAAATTTCACCACAAGGTTTCTAAAATGTCGTTGCATGCTGTGACATTAAACGTACCTTTCACTGAAAACACTGGAACTCAATCATTTAGAGGGAAGTCCTTTCGAAAGGTGGTGTGATGGCCAGGTGTCCTCATTCTTTTGGCCATCTAATGGTGTGATGGTCCGGTGTCCTCATTCTTTTGGCCATCTAATGGTGTGATGGTTAGGTGTCCTCATTCTTTTGGCCATCTAATGGTGTGATGGTCAGGTGTCCTCATTCTTTTGGCCATCTAATGGTGTAATGGTCAGGTGTCCTCATTCTTTTGGCCATCTAATGGTGTGATGGTCAGGTGTCCTCATTCTTTTGGCCATCTAATGGTGTGATGGTCAGGTGTCCTCATTCTTTTGGCCATCTAATGGTGTGATGGTCGGGTGTCCTCATTCTTTTGGCCATCTAATGGTGTGATGGTCAGGTGTCCTCATTCTTTTGGCCATCTAAT
Source organism: Pelophylax lessonae (assembly GCF_965119305.1). Taxonomy (NCBI): domain Eukaryota; kingdom Metazoa; phylum Chordata; class Amphibia; order Anura; family Ranidae; genus Pelophylax; species Pelophylax lessonae. The sequence goes on along the minus strand of NC_138769.1, from coordinate 49,211,561 downwards.
GGTGTGATGGTTAGGTGTCCTCATTCTTTTGGCCATCTAATGGTGTGATGGTTAGGTGTCCTCATTCTTTTGGCCATCTAATGGTGTGATGGTCGGGTGTCTTCATTCTTTTGGCCATCTAATGGTGTGATGGTCGGGTGTCCTCATTCTTTTGGCCATCTAATGGTGTGATGGTCCGGTGTTCTCATTCTTTTGGCCATCTAATGGTGTGATGGTCAGGTGTCCTCATTCTTTTGGCCATCTAATGGTGTGATGGTCAGGTGTCCTCATTCTTTTGGCCATCTAATGGTGTGATGGTTAGGTGTCCTCATTCTTTTGGCCATCTAATGGTGTGATGGTTAGGTGTCCTCATTCTTTTGGCCATCTAATGGTGTGATGGTCAGGTGTCCTCATTCTTTTGGCCATCTAATGGTGTGATGGTCAGGTGTCCTCATTCTTTTAGGCATCTAATGGTGTGATGGTCGGGTGTCCTCATTCTTTTGGCCATCTAATGGTGTGATGGTCAGGTGTCCTCATTCTTTTGGCCATCTAATGGTGTGATGGTCAGGTGTCCTCATTCTTTTGGCCATATAATGGTGTGATGGTCGGGTGTCCTCATTCTTTTGGCCATCTAATGGTCTGATGGTCAGGTGTCCTCATTCTTCTGGCCATCTAATGGTGTGATGGTCGGGTGTCCTCATTCTTTTGGCCATCTAATGGTGTGATGGTCGGGTGTCCTCATTCTTCTGGCCGTCTAATGGTGTGATGGTCGGGTGTCCTCATTCTTTTGGCCATCTAATGGTGTGATGGTCAGGTGTCCTCATTCTTTTGGCCATCTAATGGTGTGATGGTCAGGTGTCCTCATTCTTTTGGCCATCTAATGGTGTGATGGTCGGGTGTCCTCATTCTTTTGGCCATCTAATGGTGTGATGGTCAGGTGTCCTCATTCTTTTGGCCATCTAATGGTGTGATGGTTAGGTGTCCTCATTCTTTTGGCCATCTAATGGTGTGATGGTTAGGTGTCCTCATTCTTTTGGCCATCTAATGGTGTGATGGTCGGGTGTCTTCATTCTTTTGGCCATCTAATGGTGTGATGGTCGGGTGTCCTCATTCTTTTGGCCATCTAATGGTGTGATGGTCCGGTGTTCTCATTCTTTTGGCCATCTAATGGTGTGATGGTCAGGTGTCCTCATTCTTTTGGCCATCTAATGGTGTGATGGTCAGGTGTCCTCATTCTTTTGGCCATCTAATGGTGTGATGGTTAGGTGTCCTCATTCTTTTGGCCATCTAATGGTGTGATGGTTAGGTGTCCTCATTCTTTTGGCCATCTAATGGTGTGATGGTCAGGTGTCCTCATTCTTTTGGCCATCTAATGGTGTGATGGTCAGGTGTCCTCATTCTTTTAGGCATCTAATGGTGTGATGGTCGGGTGTCCTCATTCTTTTGGCCATCTAATGGTGTGATGGTCAGGTGTCCTCATTCTTTTGGCCATCTAATGGTGTGATGGTCAGGTGTCCTCATTCTTTTGGCCATATAATGGTGTGATGGTCGGGTGTCCTCATTCTTTTGGCCATCTAATGGTCTGATGGTCAGGTGTCCTCATTCTTCTGGCCATCTAATGGTGTGATGGTCGGGTGTCCTCATTCTTTTGGCCATCTAATGGTGTGATGGTCGGGTGTCCTCATTCTTCTGGCCGTCTAATGGTGTGATGGTCGGGTGTCCTCATTCTTTTGGCCATCTAATGGTGTGATGGTCAGGTGTCCTCATTCTTTTGGCCATCTAATGGTGTGATGGTCAGGTGTCCTCATTCTTTTGGCCATCTAATGGTGTGATGGTCGGGTGTCCTCATTCTTTTGGCCATCTAATGGTGTGATGGTCGGGTGTCCTCATACTTCTGGCCATCTAATGATGTGATGGTCAGGTGTCCTCATTCTTTTGGCCATGTAGTATATATAAGACTTCTAAAGATTATTTGGTGTTTAGTATATCTTTATGGCCCTGTCCTGGGATACATCTGATAGTAAAGTACATGTATATATAAATAGCAGTTATGGTTGCCTGTAGCTATACATCTATTAAAAAAAAAAAAAATATATATATATATATATATATATATATATAGAAATAAGTAAATATCTATCTATCTATCTATCTATCTATCTATCTATCTATCTATCTATCTATCTATCTATCTATCTATCTATCTATCTATCTATCTATCTATCTATCTATCTATCTATCTATCTATATATACACAACTTTTAATATACTTTAATATAACATACATTGGTAACATTAATAGCTTATCACAATTACATTATATCTACATAAATAAAAAGACTTTTGGTACCCTTTAACATATTTTAAAATCTGGAACTTTGTTTTTTTAGTGCCACCTGACCAGCCTCGGCTTACCGTGTCCAAAAGTACGTCTTCCTCCATAACGCTGTCTTGGATCCCTGGGGATAATGGCGGGAGCTCCATCCGAGGTAATCTATCTATGACAAAAACAATAGTCACTTAGCAGCCCATGAGGAATTACTAATATTTTGTCAGCACTTGTAAACTTTAAGCTGCCATAATTTTAATGACTGAATCTTATACAATTGTTGGATATTTCTGTTCATATAAGCATGAAGCAAATGCAACAATTTAAAGTGTTTGTTACCCCAGCATTTTATATTCCTGATATGTGCATGCTGTACCATGTTGTTGTATGAGAAAGTATCCTGTTCTCTTTGTATTGCTTCCTTTATGTGAAATCCCTGATGTTCTTGCCAGTCCCTCTGCTTTACTAATAAAAACTGGCCACACTAAGCAGAAAAGCACACCATGGTCAGTTCTCTAGCTCTGCAGGGAACTCAGCCTGCTCTCCTCTAATGATCAGACTTGTCCTGACAAGCCTCCTCCGCAGAGATCACTGAGAAGCTCAGTGTACTGTTGCTTCTCCTCCAACCAGCTCTTATGCAGCTGAGACTAAAGGGATGCGATCACTTATAAAAAAGGAAAAAAAGTATTTATATTTTTTTTATACATATATACACAGATGTTTTGTCTTTCATTTAATTTTTAAACTAATTGGTAGTTTTACAAGGTGATCATTTACAATCAATTTAAATTTAGCAACATTTTTACCTACCTTTTATTAATGATAACTGACAATTTTCCAGTATGTCAAAATAAAAAAAAAAAATAAAAAAAAATAGTTTTCTTTATATTATTATTATTATTTTTTTTTTTTACCATTGCATTGTTGGGGGAGAGGCTTGCTATAATAAAAAAAAAAGAAAAAAAAGGCAGCAGACAGTAAATTTAGCATATGTTAATGCAGACACCAACTAATCTGGAAATACAGTTGAAAAAAAACAAAACAAAACAAAGAAAAAAAAATACCACTATGAAAACGTGTTCCAAGAGATCAACTTAAACCTTCATCCACTCTTTCTAAATGAAAAGAATTACCCAGGAGCAGGATCCTGAAAGTACCTGCTTTTATATTTTTTTATGTAGGGATAACAAATATAAAATTGTGTAACCGCGCTAAGAGCTAAAAAAGAAGAGCAGCAGCTATAAGTGAGACTACACCAAACAGCAAAATTAAGATAGAAAAGCTGCGCTAATATGAACCAGTAGGAAATGTGCAAAAAACCATACTAAATAGGTTATATTGATAAAAAAAAAAGAATAGTGCCTGTAGGACAAATAACATCAAATACTCAGTGAAACAACAGACTGACTGATGTATAACATAAATCTGAGTGACCACTAGAAATCACAAAGAAATAAATGAGAAGTAGTGTAAAATAATCCATAAATAATCATGGCTTAAGTAATACTCTCATATAAAGTCCCAAAGTTGAATCCAAAAGAAAGTGATGTGATAAAGATGTGAAGCTAAATCTGCAGTCACCCCAGTGATCCAACGACAGTGACACACTTATCTCCTTACCAGAACTCTGGTAAAAGACAGCCTGTAAACACTTCGTCACAGCGCCACTTAGATCCTTCCTCCAGCAAGTAACCATGGATATGGCCAGGAGAGAGTGAACTAATCCTGATATGGATCGAAGTGAACTCCAGTGGTACCATACAAGAAAAAGGGGCTCAATAGTGTAATAACGCCAAAACATTTATTACAGGGTTCATACGGTCCTGGAAATCCTGGAAAAGTTTTGGAATTTTTAGATGACACTTTCCAGGCCTGGAAAGGTCATGGAAAATTAGGAAACACACTAGGTTTTGGAAAAGTCATGGAATTAAATTACTGTGGAGGAGCGGGGAGCGGATGCTTAATTATTTTAATTATTTTATGATTATATTGCCACATACTGTATTTACATTTCGCTGTATTAGCGTCCTTCCGGGTCCGCGGTATGCGCGTACTGTCATTGGCCAGCAGCAGCCGAAGAGATGACCCAATCAGGCAGCAGGGAGGGCCGGCCGCGGTTTGTCTGGAGACACTGTGACTGGCTAGCAGCAGCAGTAACAGCCGGGAGATTATCAACCAATGAGGCAGCGGAAGCGTCATTGGAGGGCGGGCCGGCCGCGTGAACGTGATGATGACGCGGTAGGGGGCGGTAACTGGGTTGATAGCCACGGGTCTAGCCACGCTAAAGGTGCAAAGCACCAGTCTGCAGCTGCGTGCTTGACAGTTTCCAATCCGATCGCTGGCTTTTTCACCCGTGCGCCTGAAGTGACACCGGCTCCCAGCTGCGGCAGCAGTGCTTCCATCTCATCCATTGTAAAACAAGGGACCATTTTGAGTCACGCTGTATCCAGAAACGAAACCCTAACTGCAGAGGTACTGTACACTACAAAGCTTGTCATTTATTTTAGTAAAAATATGCTGGGTGTGACATGGATTTTCTTCTTATTTAACATGTATACATAGACAATTCATGAAACATTAGGTCATGAATATTTACGTGAAGTCATGGAAAAGTCATGGAATTTTATTGGTGAAAATGTGTATGAACCCTGTTATTAAGAAATTGCATAAAATATAACTCACATATGTACACAGGAAGATTGCTTAGATAAAACAGCCGGCTGGCTCTCATGTAGCCCGTCCTCTGGGCAGCGCGGTGACGTCAGCACGCCGTGCCCTACGCGCTCGTCTCAACAGACTTCTGATGGGGATCCATGAAGGATTCCTAATCATAGTGGCGCTGTGAGGAGGTGTTTACAGGCTGTCTTTTACCAGAGTTCTGGTAAGGAGATAAGTGTGTCACTGTCGTTGGATCACTGGGGTGACTGCAGATTTAGTTTCACATCTTTATCACATCACTTTGTTTTGGATTCAACTTTGGGACTTTATATGAGAGTCTTTGGGACTCACCTGGTAAGATCTTAATGGAATCTATAGACTCTAAGCACCTTTGGGACTCACCACTACTGTTGTGTTCTCTATAATGTAAAATAAATGGATTCGTTCATCTATCTGTGGGGGGATACCTTTAGAAGAGTGGGTGGATCTGAGAATTCAGGTATAGGCATCTCATTGCCGGGGTTCCCAAGATACATTAAAGGCCAGCAGGTGACTCAGCCCATGAATGAAATAACACCTGCTGGCATATTTCTGGAGATGAAATTCTCTGTAATACAGAATGCTGGCATTAGAAAGTGATCCATCTTTCTGTATGTGGCCACGTATTTTGGGTACATTTAGAACTAGGTCTAGTAATTCAATTCCTCTGATAAGAACTTAATTAAAATCTGTAATGTTTAATGTGCCATTTGCTCGTGCTGGAATATTAAACCCAGAAATCTTTCTTGGTATTTGACATCTGAAGACCATCACTTCTGTGGTAAAGGAATTGGTCTTCTGTTTAATGTTCACTTTGGGAGCTTTAGATGACAGTATTCAATCACCGCAGCTTGGGATGGTTAATTAAGAATTTAAAGAGGATGACCACCATTAAATATCTCTCTGTTATTGGCTTGTTTGTGTTCTGCTCAGATTTTTACTAAATCCTGTTTTTTTTTTTTTACATAATCCTCCATGTAAAGTGCTATAATTCATTTAGAGCCCGTTCACATTAGCGCAACTTGTCAGGCGACTTGTCAGCCTGACAAGTCGCGCTCGGTCGCAGTCCATTGATTAGCACAGGACCCGTTCTAATAGGAGCGACACAAGTAGCTCCGACTTAGAAAAAGGGTCCTGTACTACTTCGGGGCGACCTCGGAGCGACTTGCATAGACTTCCATTATGTGAAGTCTCTGCAAGTCGTGCCGAAGTTGCGGTGCACCAGTGTTAATTTCGTCGACTAAAACCGACTAAAACGTTTTCGTCGACTAAATGAACACAATTTTAGTCGACTAAAATACGACTAAAACAATTCAGATGACTAAAATACGACTAAAACTAAAATGGCATTTTAGTCAAAAGACTATAACTAAAACTAAATCGAAATTTGCTGCCAAAATTAACACTGCTGGTGCATGCTGAAAGCTTAATACCCCCATAAATAATAACATATTCGATTTTTCACTCCAGGACCAGCAGTAGTATATAATGAGTTTGGAAATTGTAGAGAAATGCTTAAATAATGCATTACAAATTACAATTGAACTACAACCATTCGATTATAGATGACTAAAATGAGTTTTAGTCGACTAAAATGTACTGGAGTTTTAGTCGACTAAATACGACTAAAACTAAAACACTTGCAGAAGACTAAAATGGGACTAAAACTAAAATGCCATTTTAGTCCTCAGACTAAGACTAAAACTAAATTGAAATTTGCTGCCAAAATTAACACTGCGGTGCACAGCAGTGCACGCGACTTCACAGGTCGCCCCACCAAAGTCGTGTCGCGCTAGTCTGAATGGGCTCTTAATCCAACCAGGTTTCAGTTACTAAAGTCAGGAAGAAGTCTCTTACGTTTCTGTGTGCAGCTGTTCTTTATACATAGTCTTTTCCCTGTCTTTACTTTAGTGGTAAAGAACATTTGGGTCATGTCAAAACTGTGGTCCCCTCTCTTGTGGGAAAGGATGACAGTTTGTACTCTTTCCTTCATGTCTGAAGTGTAAATAACGATTTCTTGGCCAAAGACACTGGCGGAGAAGAGGACAAGGCTTAGCAGTAATAGGGTTGGGCTTAAAACAGGGGTGGTCAACCTTTGGCCCGCTGGCCACCTGTGGCCCTTGGAGCCCTTTCATGTGGCTCTCAACCTCAAAGCAGGAAGTTCAATGCCCAGGGTCGGCAACCAGTTAATCATGATCTCGGCTTGCCGAGCCACAGCATCAGAAGGCATCGATCGGGTACTGGCAGCAGAGGAAGAAGGCAGACTGCAGAGAGAGCAGGAGCCGCATAAGCCCATGTTTCAACTGTACGGCTGGCTCCTGTGCAGGGCGGGAGGGTGGGAAGTTATTCCCTGCTTGCTGACCTCCTGACTGAAGATCACCCCCATTCAGGTAACAAACTACGTCCCCCCAAAGCTCCACCTAACACTTATCATGCACCAATCAAATAAACTTTCTTGCTTATCCAGCAACAGCCAATCTTTTATTACCCCTCCTATACCCAAGCCCCTTTAACCCCTATCATGCCGGCCCTCCATCTATTGCCTTCTGGTTTTACTCCGGGCCTCTCTTTCTTTGTCTGCACTGTTCTCCCTCAGTGCCTTTCTGATAAACTTTCTTTTGCACTTAGAAGTTCATCTCCAATAAGTTAATCCCAGAATATACAGAGTATACCCTAAAACAGTCATAGCAGTCCTGTAGTTTTCTGCTGGCAGCCTGTAGTGGGTTTAGGCTGCTGTTTCCCTCCCACAGCTTCCTGTAATGGGGCTTCCTGTAATAAAGACCTGTCACTGCTGCTCTCTCTCTCCTTGTGCAGGGTGACTGGTCTTGTCTCCGCCCCATCCTGTAGTTTTCTGCAAGCAGCCTGTAGATGGTGGAGCCTGCTGTGTCCCTCCCACAGCTTCCTGTAATGGAGCTTCCTGTAATGAAGACTGGTCACTGCTGCTCCCTCTCTCCTTGTGCAGGGTGACTGGTCTTGTCTCCGCCCCATCCTGTAGTTTTCTGCAAGCAGCCTGTAGATGGTGGAGCCTGCTGTGCCCCTCCCACAGCTTCCTGTAATGAAGACCGGTCACTGCTGCTCTCTCTCTTCTTGTGCAGGGTGACTGGTCTTGTCTCCGCCCCATCCTGTAGTTTTCTGCAAGCAGCCTGTAGATGGTGGAGCCTGCTGTGCCCCTCCCACAGCTTCCTGTAATGAAGACCGGTCACTGCTGCTCTCTCTCTTCTTGTGCAGGGTGACTGGTCTTGTCTCCGCCCCCTCCTGTAGTTTTCCGCAGGTAGCCTGTAGTGGTTGGAATCTGCTGGGTCCCTCCCACAGCTCTCTGCACAGGATATGTACAATATGTACAACACAGTGATGATGTTACCGCTACATTTACAAGGTAATAGCTGTTTGCTAAGGCATTTGGTGTACAGAAAGTAGAATTCAATGCTTATTGGTGAATATATTTAAATGAAAGTTTTTGTTGCTCATAGTTTAACTTCATCCTTCCTTCTGCTCTGCTGCTCTACCACGTATGCCATCCAGACTCTGCGTCACTGCAGTAGCCCACACTGACTCCCAAAATTACAGTCACTAATTGGCTGTGCACACACCCATAGCCAGCAATCAGTGCCTTTTGGCCTCTGCAGATGAACTGGCGCTGTTTTGCCATTTGTGGCTGCCAGGTACTGTCAACAGAGCGCTATCACTGTGACCAGGTGGGACATCAGCTGGTTATGTGGCTGGAAAACAAGAGGCTGAGAATTGAGGAGATGCTTCCAGTCTGCAGGAACATTGTATTGTCTTCTAAGTATTCCACTGCAAAACTCCTGTAAGTCACTGAAAAAGTGGAGCTTTGCCCTGCATGAGCAAAGCACAGGTTCACTTTACTGAAATTTTAGAAACAGTGCTGATTTATCTGACCAGTACTACTATAATATACACTGATCAGCTACCTACCATAACATTATGACCACCCACCTTATATTTGAGTAGGTCCCCATTTTGCCAACAAAACAGCCCTGACCCCTCACAGCATAGACTCATTTAGACCTCTGAAGATATGCTGTGGTATTTGGCACCAAGCCATCAGTAGCAGAGGCTTTAAGTCCTGTAAGTTGTGAAGTGGGGCCTCCATGGTTGGGGTCTCCCATAGTGCATCTTGGGATTCTTTCCCAGGTAAGCAATGTAAACACACCCGGCCATCCACATGACGTAAAGGAAAACGTGGTTCCTCAGACTAAGCCACCTTCTTCTATTGCCCTGTGGTCAAGTTCTGATGCTCACATGCCCACTGGAGGCATTTTTGGTTGTGGACACGGGGCAGCATGGGCATCCTGACCTGTCTACGGCTACACAGCCCCATACACAAAAAACTGCGACGCATTATGCATTCTGACACCTTTCTATAAGTTTTTATCATTTATTTTTAGTTCTTTCATTTATTTTTTTCGGCTATGTGAGCTCCAGCAGCTCGTCTACTGGATCCAACTACAAGGGCCAGCCGTTGATCCCCCAGCACATCAATGAGCCTTGGTTGCCCATGACCCTGTTGCCAGCTTTTCCTCTCTTGGACCACTTTTGGTAGGTTCTGACCACTGCAGAACATCCAACAGGAACTGCGGGTTTGGAGTTGCTCTGACCTAGTAGTCTAGCCATTTCAGTTTTGCCCTTGTCAAAGTCGCAGAAATCCTTACGCTTACCCAATTTTCTGCTTTAAACACATCAACTTCAGGGACAACATCTTTACTTTCTGCCCAATATATCCCACTGACTTTCAGGTGCCTTTGTAATGAGATAATCAATGTTATTCACTTTACCTGTCAGTGGTGATACTTAGAGCTAATCAGTGTCAATTTTGAAGAAGTTGTATGATTAGAGCATACACTTTTATACCATCAGCATTGTAATAGTAATACAAACAATAGTTATGAGTTCTGTCTGTCTGTCTTTGCCTCTTTACACAACTTCCTGGATTCCCTGCATACTTTGCGGCTTCTCCGCTGCTGTTACGTTCCTTTTCTATGGACTACATATCCCATGGTACCTTGCTGCCTGCAAGCAGTAATTCCTGTACTGACTCCACCTCCTGAAACTCCTCCTCTCAGCATTTTTGCAGTTCAGAAGGCAGACTCTATGAAATGTGTGATGCAGTAGTGTTACTCTCAGGGTATAGTGATTGCGTGTCACAGAATTCCAGAAGTAAATGTGATGACAGGAGTAAAAGGCAGAAATAAATAAAAATTGAATGTGGAAGTTAAAGTAATGATTTTACATTTTGACCATAGATACGCTTTAAAGTGGTTCTAAAGGCAGAAGGTTTTTTTTATCTAAATGCATTCTTTGCAATTAGATGAAAAACCTTCTGTGTGCATCAGCCACCCTAATACTTACCTGAGATTGCTGTTGTGATCTTTCCTGGAAGTGGGAGCAGGTACCTGTCAAAACACAGAAATGAAACAAATCCTCCTATATAAGTTGTATCTGTGTATCTGCATCTATCTCTCCTTTACAGCCCTTCAAAGTGCAGAATTTGCACAGATTATCTCCGTTCTGAAAATCAGGGGGTAGGGAGCTGAAGTTACACTTTGCAGAGGTCAAGTTAGAGTTGATTGAAAGATAGGAAGGGAGGGACAACCAGTGGCACCTGGTGTATATGGGGCGCAGGGGCTCCGCCCCCCCCCCCCCCCAATCCATGCGTCTGGCCCCCTAATCTACATGCGGGGTGCCGGACGCATTGAGTTCAGTGGGGCTTTTTTTTTTTTTAACCATGTGACTAGAGCCAAAGGCTCTCAAAGGCTAAAAAAAGGGTGGGCTCGGGGCGCAGAGCACTGCGCCCGAGCCCACCCAGTTGTGTGACAATAGCGAATGAAAATTCGCTATTGTCACACGGATCCTCCTCCTGGCCAATCAGGAAGCTGGTTTTGAGACCCGTTTCCCGATTGGGCTTGGAGGAGGAGGGAGGAGATGCAGAAGACAAGCGGAAGAAACCAAAGCCATCGCCGCCTGCTGCTGCATCCAGGCAGGGTGAGTGAGGGGGGGTCCTGTTCTGTCTCCCCTGTCCTGTCTCCTGTCTCCCCTGTCCTGTCTCCCCTGTCCTGTCTCTTGTCTCCCCTGTCCTGTCTCTTGTCTCCCCTGTCCTGTCTCTTGTCTCCCTTGTCCTGCCTCTTGTCTCCCTTGTCCTGTCTCTTGTCTCCCCTATCCTGTCTCTTGTCTCCCTTGTACTGTCTCTTATCTCCCTTGTCCTGTCTCTTGTCTCCCCTGTCCTGTCTCTTGTCTCCCCTGTCCTGTCTCTTGTCTCCCCTGTCCTGTCTCTTGTCTCCCCTGTCCTGTCTCTTGTCTCCCCTGTCCTGTCTCTTGTCTCCCCTGTCCTGTCTCCTGTCTCCCCTGTCTTGTCTCTTGTCTCCCCTGTCTTGTCTCTTGTCTCCCCTGTCTTGTCTCTTGTCTCCCCTGTCTTGTCTCTTGTCTCCCCTGTCTTGTCTCTTGTCTCCCCTGTCCTGTCTCTTGTCTCCCCTGTCCTGTCTCTTGTCTCCCCTGTCCTGTCTCTTGTCTCCCCTGTCCTGTCTCTTGTCTCCCCTGTCCTGTCTCTTGTCTCCCCTGTCCTGTCTCTTGTCTCCCCTGTCCTGTCTCCTGTCTCCCCTGTCTTGTCTCCTGTCTCCCCTCTCTCCTGTCTCGCTGTGGCCCGGGGGGTGGGGGGGTATGGTGTGCGGCCTAATGTGGTCTGGAGGGGGGGATGGTGCGGTGCGGTACATCTGCCGCCCCCCCCCCCTGGCCCATGGAGCACCAGCCCCCACTGGGGACAACCCCACCCGCCCCAGAGGGCCATACCCACCCCCCCCTGCCCATCACACAGCACACAGAAACAGAGCTGTGGCTGTAAATCTCAGTCTGTGTGCGGGATACCCCTCCCCTGTCACCTTTTTTCTCTTGGTGTCAAGAAAAGTCCCAGAAATTACACTTTGCGCTCTGGATTGAGACACGTGCACACTAAAGAGGGATATGCTTTGTTCATATTTCATGTCTGAAGTTTACAACCACAATTTCAGCACAAAAGTTAGGGAACCGGGGTGTAAGCATACCCCATAGGTGCAGAAATCAGCCGTATCTGGCAGTAATACTGTTGGGTTTAGAGTTTACGCCTCATAAAGAAAAGGTCACAGCAAAGTAATGGGGGTATAAATTCTCATTCCAAGAGTGTCCCCAAAGTGCACCGCCTTCCCCATTCCTTCCAGGCTGCTCTGGATACATAGTTTGGGGAGCTGTTGGCTATTTCTGATGACAGCTCTCAATGAATAAGTCATGATGGCTGCTTTGTTCACCATCCCCGGATCAGATCGTTTATTTTTAGAGAGCAGAGATGGCCTGTCAAGATTTTGTTTCCTTATCCTCAGAAGAGAAGAGGGGAGAGATTTCTCCCCCCCCCCCCCACCGCTTCTACAAAACAACATCAAAGCTCCTCTGCTGACAAGCTATGATCTGAATAACATTAGTCGGTTTACACCTTGCATCTCCGTGTTGGAGTGTCTGCGATCGCTCGTATTCCTGGTCACGAATTATTTGGGAAAGAAAGAAAGTATCTGCTTGTGGCTTACAATAAATGAGGATGTTGTTTTGATCATGGGCTTTCATATCAAAGCGTCAGCTGTTCAGCCCAGTTGTGTCAACTTAACATGGAGATAGCGGCTGTGATCTATCATATGGAATTACACAAGTGCAAAAGGGGATTATATTCACGTGTTGAAAACCCTCATTGAGCCTAAAGCTGGCCATACATTATACAATTTTCTTATTCAATTTCATTTAGATTTACTTCCAACTATGTAGTGCAAGGGCCTGCCTGATTGCATACACATTGAAAGTGTTTAGGGTTGACCTCATATTATATGGTTTTTGTAAATCTAAATAATAATTGTACAAGACAATTGTTTAATGCATGAGCAGCCTAAGGCTGGCAATACGCTAGTAGAATCTTATTTAAAATGTTTTCTTTTAACCACTTTAAGACCGCTCACTGTGTTGCTACTGCGCAACTGTGGCTCCCCTGGGTCCAGCGACGTCGCTGGACTCCTAGTGGTCTCGGCGGCGCGCGCACCGCCGGAGGCTCGCTCCCACTGTGTTTAGACACAGCGGGAGTCGGGCCAGAGGAGGAGAGGCGGCGATTGCCACCTCTCTTCCCGATTGTCGGGGAAAGTGTGAGAGGATCCGCCTGCTTATGTAAACAAAGCGGGCGGATCTTCTCTGTGACAGACAGGAGGAGATCACAGGATTCAGCATAGCTGAACCTGCGATCTGTGTCTGTCACAGAACATCCTCCCCTTCACACACGTCAGTAAGCATGAGGCACACATTTAACCCCTTAATCACCAACAGTGTTAACCTCTTCCCTGCCAGTGTCATTATTACAGGAACAGTGTATATTTTTAGCACTGATTACTGTAGTAATGTCACTGGTGCCCCCAAAAGTGTCAAAAATGTCAGTTAGGGGTCCGATCTGTCCCCCGCAATGTCGCAGTCCCACAAAAAAATTGCAGATCGCCGCCATTACTAGTAAAAAAAAAAAAAATAAAAAATAAAAATTACATAAATCTTTCCCGTAGTTAGTAAACGCGATGACTTTTGCGCAAACCAATCAAAATATGCTTATTGCATATTTTCTACCAACAATATGTAGCAGAAGACAAATTGGCCTAAAATGTTAAAAAAAATTTGATTTTTAAATTTTTTTTGGGGAATGTTATATATCGCTCTTTTTTTCAAAAATTAAAAATCGCACAGGTGATCAAATACCACCAAAAGAAAGCTCTGTTTGTGGGAAAAAAAGGACATACATTTTGTTTGGGTACAGCATTGCATGACCGCACAATTGCCAGTTAAAGTCGCGCAGTGCCTAGTTGAAAAAAGTGGCCAGGTCATTGAGCAGCCAAATCTTCCGGGGCTAAAGTGGTTAATGTAGCAATACTCCCAAGGGAGCTGCTGAAGACAGGTTTCCCTGAGTTACCATTAGCAACAGTAGAACATTCAGACATGTTTCCAAGTGATTTTACCTTAGACAAGGACCAAGGAACTTGGATAGGAGAAGGGATGAGTGGGATACTCCGACTGAACAAACTATGCACAATAAGTAGGGACGACTTGAATAAATGCTGGTTAACGCTGTGTAATCCTGTTTAATTTATTCATAAATGATCTAGAGGAGGGGATATCCAACACAATCTCAGTATTTGCGGATGATACTAAACTAAGCAGGCCAATATCTTCTATGCAGGATGTGGAAACCTTACAAGCGGACCTGAACAAAATAATGGGGTGGGCAACTACATGGCAGATGAGGTTTAATGTTGAACAATGTAAAGTAATGCACTTGGGGGCCAGAAACCAGAAAGCAAGCTACTCACTAGGGGGGGAACCTCTGGGTGAGTTTAGGATGGAAAAGGACCTGGGGGTACTGGTAGACAACAGACTTGGCAGTGGCATGCAATGCCAAGCCGCTGCAAGCAAAGCCAACAGAATACTGGGATGTATAAAAAAGGGGATTCACTCCAGAAATAAAGAGATTATTCTCCCGCTCTACAAGACTCTGGTCCGGCCACATCTGGAGTATGCTGTCCAGTTCTGGGCACCGGTCCTCAGGAAGGATGTGCTGGAACTGGAGAGAGTCCAGAGAAGGGCAACAAAAATAATTAGGGGAAGGGAGGACATCAGCTATGAGGAAAGACTACAAGCACTGAATTTATTCTCTCTGGAGAAGAGACGATTGAGGGGGGATATGATATCAATGTACAAATACTGTACTGGCGACCCTAGCATAAGGAACAAACTTTTCAGAGAAAGGAGATACAATAAGACACGTGGCCACTCACTAAAACTAGAGGAAAGGCGGTTTAACCTTAAAGTACGCAGGGGGTTCTTCACTGTCAGAGCAGTAAGGATGTGGAATTCTCTTCCACAAGCAGTCGTATCAGCAAGGAGCATCGATAGTTTAAAAAAACTATTACATGGGCACCTTAGAGACCACAACATACAGGGGTATACAATGTACGGTTAACAGCAAACACACACACACATCATAGGTTGAACTGGGTGGACTGATGTCTTTTTTCAACCTCACTAACTATGTAACTATGTAACTATGTAACAGTGAAATTGAGCTAGTCACGGCTAGGCTGCTAGTTTCAGTCTGTCACAGCTGTGACGCAGAACTGAAGCAATTCTCTGAAGCAATCTATACCACACTGCTGAACAACTTCAGGGTCTTTCCTGGCACCCCCTTTGTTCCTAATCTTCAGGGTTCATTACACGGCACCCCCTTTACTGTAACACTCTGAGTGAGCTGGCTCCTTGATCCCCTGACTTCTCTGAAGTGGTTCCCTCTCTTAGGCAGACCGCTAGGCAGATCCCTTGGTACTCACAATACTGTTTTTCCCAAAGTCCTCTGCCCAGCAGCTCCACTGGTCAGCACACTGGATCCTCTGCAGCTCAGCTCCACTCCTGGTCACTAGGCCGACCGCCTGGACCACCTTCCACACTCTGCAGGAGGAGAGACAGCTGTCCACCTCCTCCTGGGACTTTGCTCCCGCCAAAAGACGCCCTGTCACATGCTCCCGCCCTATTTATGGCCAATCCCAGGATGCATTGCCATATGCCCTCCCACTGGGACTGCCATAAAACAGGATGTGTCACTGGCTGGGTTTCCTCCACCGTCCAACAAGCTCCCTCATTGGTTACAGTGGGAACACTCCCTCAAACCCAGTGAATCACACCTGGAAACATGTGACAGACAAAACTAATGGATCAGCTCCCCTGATAAGCAGCAGGAGCAAAATTGATGCTTTTACCTAGCACCTATCTAGGAGGGTGCTACATCAAGAATGTTTCTTCGATTTTCTAACTATAGGGCCCCTTTCACACGGGCTTTCCAATCCGCTCCACCTGTCAGTTTTTCAGGCAAACCAGATCAGGTGCTCCATGTCAGCGGTGACATGTCTGCTAACATGCTATCTGATCCGATCCTGTCCATGAAATCCAGATGGATTGAAACCCTATTTTCCATCTGTCTGGGGGATCGGATTGGATAGGATCAGATGAAAACGGACAGGCGGTCCGTTTTCATCTGTTATCGTATAGAGAAAAGTGGGGATCTGACAGGTCCGTCTCTGCACACAGAGCAGAGACGGACCTGTCATCTGCCTGCTCAGCAGGGATTGGAAGATTGATCCCCATTGAGAAAATCTGAGTCCACCGGGTGGAAAGACCCTTATGGCGCTTTTCCACTGCATGGAACCGAACCGTTCGGCTCGCTTTTGTGCTTTTCCACTGCTGGTACGGCATGGTACGGTGTCGGAACGGTTCGGTACGGTACGGCGGCACTTTTCCACTGCATGGAACCGAACGGTACGGCTCTCAAAAGTAGTACCACCTCGATTGTGGTTCCAACAGGTACCATACCCGGTACCATATCCCACAATCCTTTGCCTGCAGTCACTACTAGCCACTGATTGGTCAGAGAATCCCACCCACCCCGTTGTTATCCCACCCACTTAACTTTAGTACTTCTTTAGTGGAAAAGCAAACCATACCGTACCGTACCGAACCGCTCCAACACCGTACCATGCGGTACCAGCAGTGGAAAAGCAAACAGGGCCAAGCAGGGCCGAGTAGAGCCGAGCCGGTACTTGCAGTGGAAAAGTGCCATTAGTGGGGTCAAATCAACACTCCGTGGCAACTTTATTAGGTACACCTGTTCAATTGCTTGGTAACACAAATTGCTAATCAGCCAATCACATGGCAGCAACTCAATGCATTTAGGCATCTAGATGTGGTGAAGACAACTTGCAGAAGTTCAAACCGAGCATCAGAATGGGGATGAAAGCGGATTTAGGTGACTTTGAACGTGGCATGGTTGTTGGTGCCAGGCAGGCTGGTCTAAATATTTCAAAAACTGCTGATCCACTGGGATTTTCACACACAACCATCTCTCGGGTTTACAGAGAATGGTGGGGAAAAGAGAAAATATCCAGTGAGCGGCAGTTGTGTGGCAGAAAATGCCTTGTTGAGATCAGAGGAGAATGGGCGGACTGGTTCAAGGTGATAGAAAGGCAACAGTAACTCAAATAACCTCTTGTTACAACCAAGGTATGCAGAATACCATCTCTGAACGCACAACACATCAACCTTGAAGAAGATGGGGTACAGCAACAGAAGACCACACCGGGTGCCACTCCTGTCAGCTAAGAACAGGAAGCTGAGGCTACAATTCGCACAGGCTCACCAAAATTGGACAATAGAAGATGGGAAAAACGTTGCCTGGTCTGATGAGTCTCGATTTCAGCTGTGACATTCAGATGGCAGGATCAGAATTTGGGGTAATCAACATGAAAGCATGGATCCATCCTGCCTTCTCCTCACGGCCAATCAGGAAGTGGGTCCTGAGTCCCGATTGGCCGGGAGTCCTAAGACCATATTGGCCGCGAGTACTAACTCTGGATTTGAGCAGAATCCACTGCCAGGACTCCGAAGGAGACCAAGGAGTGATGACGCCACCTCCACAGAGTAAGTGCAGGGGCTGGTGGGGGCCTGACAGATGATCGATCGAGCGATGAGGGGGGGGTTATGTGGTTGGCTGGCTGGGGGGGGGGGCTGTGGGCTGCCCCCCCAAGTAAATTAAGCACCAGCTGCCACTGACTAGGGGCATACTTACAAGTCTGGTGATGTGTTGTGCCAGCTCAGAAAGGAGTTTAGAGTAGCATAGCGTGCATGAACCCGGAGCATGGCTTCTTGGGCACACTGGAGAAGAATTCTAACAAGTTATTTGTCTGTATTTGCACCTTGTGGTGCTGTTCTTGTTCTCGGTAAGGTGAAATAAGTTAATTCAAATAGTTGCTGCAATTGAATCCCTTCAGCTTTTTACAAACTATCTAATTGAGGAGAGAATTGTATCAGTGCCTAGATCTAATCACCAAATCAAACTGAAAGCGACAAAAAAAAAAAAAAAAAATCAAACTGAAAACAGCTAAAAAAAATCAAACTAAAAGTGACAAAAAAAGAAAGAAAAATATAACTGAAAACAGTTTGAAAAAAAAAAAAAAAATATATCTAACTGAAATTACAAAAAAAAAAAAAAAAAAATGAAACTGAAAACAGTTTGAAAAAAAAAGAAAAAAATGTCTTTCATGCTGTTTATCTGAAGAAACTCCAATGAAAAACATTCACGTCGTTAAAGCAGATCTAAACCATTTAGTTTTATTTCTCTTTGCAGCCACTTCATGTCTATGTGCAGTCCCTCCAGGGTTGGCTGAATGTCATTACTGAGGGAGGGCTTCCTATTGGCGACAGTAGTGTCAAATGCTGACAATAGCAGTATAAAAAAAATAAAAAAATACCACGCTAGTGCAAATATCAGTGCATCAAAGTGAGCTGCAACTATTATATGAGATATGCACAATTCCAAAAAATAAGATACAGTATCTCACAAAAGTAAGTACACCCCTCACATTTTTGTAAATATTTTATTATGTCTTTTCATGTGACAACACTGAAGAAAAGACACTTTGCTACAATGTAAAGTAGTGAGTGTACAGCTTGTATAACAGTGTAAATTTGCTGTCCTCTCAAAATATCTCAACACGCAGCCATTAATGTCTAAACCGCTGGCAATAAAAGTGAGTACACTCCTAAGTGAACATGTCCAAATTGGGCCCAATTAGCCATTTTCCCTCTCCGGTGTCATAAGACTGGTTAGTGTTACAAGGTCTCAGGTGTGAATGGGGAGAAGTGTTTTAAATTTGGTGTTATCGCTCTCACTCTCTCATACTGGTCACTGGAAGTTCAACATGGCACCTCATGGCAAAGAACTCTCTGAGGATCTGAAAAAGAAAAAGTTGCTCTACATAAAGATGGCCTAGGCTATAAGAAGATTGCCAACACCCTGAAACGGAGTTGCAGCACAGTTGCCAAGACCATACAGCGGTTTAACAGGACAGGTTCCGCTCAGAGCAAGCCTCACCATGGTTGATCAAAGAAATTGAGTGCACGTGCTCAGCGTCATATCCAGAGGTTGAGTGCTGCTAGCATTGCTGCAGAGGTTGAAAGGGTGGGGGGTCAGCCTGTCAGTGCTCATTATAGGTTGACATCTTACTCTAGCGTGCTTAGCGGTGTGCCATGCTTGGCATTGTGCAGGAATTATGGGCCTCCCGACCGTCCAGAGCACTTTGTGCATTACAAGCCTCCTCTCCTCAGACGGTCCAGAGAGCACTGTGCAGAATTTATAGACCACCGTCCAGAGCACTGTGTGCATTACAGGCCTCCTGAGACAACTATCCAGAGCACTGTGTGCATTACAGGCCTCCTGAGACAACCATCCAGAGCACTGTGTGCATTACAGGCCTCCTGAGACAACCATCCAGAGCACTGTGTGCATTACAGGCCTCCTCAGAATGTCCAGAGTACTGTGCAGCATTTACAGTCCCCCTCAGACTGTCCAGAGCACTCACTGTGCATTACAGGCCTCCTCAGACTGTCCAGAGCACTGTGCAGCATTTACAGTCCCCCTCAGACTGTCCAGAGCACTCACTGTGCATTACAGGCCTCCTCGGACTGTCCAGAGAACTCATTGTGTATGACAGGCCTCTTCAGACCATTCAGAGCACTGTGCATTACAGGCCTCCTCGGACCACGCAGAGCACTGTGCATTACAGTCCTCCTCCTTTAGTCCATTAAAATTAATTTAGTCAAATAAAATTATTTTAGTCAGCTAAAATGTACTGTAGATTTTAGTTGACTAAATATGACCAAAACTAAAACAATTGCAGAGGACTAAAATACAACTAAAACTAAAATGGTATTTTAGTCAAAAGACTATGACTAAAACTAGATCAAAAATTGACAACTAAATTAACACTGCTATCAGACATGGTATCCTTGGGGGTCCCTGGAATAGTCTAACAGCTGTGGAGAGATTGAGTCACACAATTAGAGTCGGTAAATCTTTTTTTCTGCATGGCAGGGGGGATACAAGAAAAATCTAATGCTTTTCAGGGGCTCAATACTCATCCCTCCTCAGAGCTTGGATGCTTGAAGAAAATATGGGAGAATAGTGGGCAACAAATTGTAAAATAAAGGATAGGATTCATCTCATTTGGGTGACCCAAACCTATCTTTTTTTTTTACAATGTGTTTATCATTTATTTTTCTAGTTTACCTATAAATTATCTCCACATTTTTTGGAGAACAAAAAAATAAAATAAAATAAAAACAATCCCCTCTTGGGATCAATGTACATTGCAGGGATTTTAACAAACATTGTGGCAGAATCCTACCTGTTTCTGCTCTGAAGAAGAGGCTGTTTGTCTGTGTTGATGTGCAGAGTGAATCTGAATGGGAGCGACTTTTGCATTAATATTCAGCTAATGCAGTTACAGTGTTCTAATGAGGAGAGTTGCAGGGTCTGCATCCCTTTGAGTGTCGGTTCACACTTCTGCGTGTGCGGCGATCGCATGTTATATCGGAGCGCACTGCTCCTTCATTACATGCGATCGGATGTGCAGTGCGAATTCAGCCATACACTTTGTATGGCTAAATTCGCACTGCACCCGCACAAAAGTCGCCCATGAGGCATTTTTTCAGCCGCATCAGGATCGGATCGCACAGTGGGTCACACTTGTGCGATCAGATCCTGTGCGAACTGTCAGATCGCACTGCAATATGCGATCAAACTGGGGGTGTCGCTAACATTTCATTGACACCCCCAGCGTATCGCATATGGCAGTGTGAACTGCCAGATGTGCGTTTGCGAAGCGGGAACAGGCTGCGAATTCGTGTGACCCGGCACTAAAGGTGATGGTATGTCACCAACAATTCCATTTTGTTGCAGAGGATTCCAAAAATCTGACTTGTATCTTAGTGCAGATTTCTGGGAAAATCTGTAAGCCAATCACACAAGCAGGAAATTACCG
This sequence comes from Pelophylax lessonae, assembly GCF_965119305.1. Classification (NCBI taxonomy): domain Eukaryota; kingdom Metazoa; phylum Chordata; class Amphibia; order Anura; family Ranidae; genus Pelophylax; species Pelophylax lessonae. Next base: position 49,190,630 of record NC_138769.1, on the reverse strand, counting down.
TTCTGGGGAGACTTTCTATACACCAACTGTGTACAGAATGCCTCCAGGTTTCCATAATGCATTGAATATTACAGATAATGAACAAACACAAATCTGCTGCGCTAGGTAAAGGTTAAACACAATACCTACAATTAAGCTGCTAGCACAGTAATGCTGGACAGCAACACAAATATAAAAGAGAATCAAAGTGCAGCGCAAAAATATAATGTCTAAAAATTATAGAAAGTCCAACAGGAGTCCATATAAGATGTCCAGAGGAGGTAATGATACTATAGGTAATGATACTATAGGTAATGATACTATATGTATCATGAACATGAAGAGACGTAATCAAGTGCATTTGGTGTCGAAACGCATATGGCGGAGTTGGAGACCTGTGACGTTACTGCATCCCGGGACGTGGCGGCCATCTTGCTGGCTAGTAACGCCAGATGTTACCCACAGATATGCGAGTTTATACCATCAGAATGTAAGTGTTATTCTTTTTATATAATAAACTTATTTGGGATTTCTACACCGTGAGGAGTGTTTCTTATGTCCCTTCATGAGATTTATGAAGCCTTGGTGGAAATGGTTGAGAAACCTGGAGAGGGAGTATTGATACTGGGGATATCACTGGATTGCTGTCCACTGTGTATTTTACCTTTGTTATGAAGGTCTAAACTGGAGGGTAAGTGGCATGATGTGATCGGGTGTTGGTGGTGGCCTCTTCACTCGTTATGATACGTAGGTGCACTATAGTATCATTACCTCCTCTGGACATCTTATATGGACTCCTGTGGATATGGACTTTTTATAAATTTTAGACCTTATATTTTAGTGCTGTACTTTGATTCTCACATATATATATATATATATATATATATATATATATATATATATATATATATATATATATATATATATTTTTTTTTTTTTCATTTATTTATTTATTTATTTATTTCACAGAAACTGGAAGCTAATTGTATTCATTGAGCTAGTACACTTTAATGGGAGAGTAGTAGAGAAGGATTGTTGGGGATGGAATGGGTACCACGGTATTTTAGGGTGGTGGTTGTTTTTTTTTTTTCCTTCTTTCTTCCTCCATACAGAGAGAGGAAAGTGGGGGATAGAGTGGGGACACAGTAAGTCAGGGTGGGAACGGGGTGTCAGCTATAGGCAGCCACTCCTGGGCCCACCCCTTTATAAAAAATGATTGGATAACACCTTTTCTTTTCCTTAACTGCAGAGAGAAAGGGGGGATTTATATGGGGAGATTTGGGAGGAGGAGTAACTTGTCAAAAGTATCCATCCTTTAAAGAGTAAGATTTGTAGAAAAAAAAGGGCTGGAAATATTATGTACGCTGTGGGGTACTTGGTTGTTTTTTGCTACTATTTTTTATTTCTTCTTTCCCTTATGATTATTTCAGGAATACTACATAGTTTTTTTAAATGTTTTGTATTTTTATGGTTTATGTCCATTGTTGTTTAAAAATTTAATAAAAAGAACTTTATATTGAATATTACAGAAAATTTACAGCACTGTAGTTTAAAATGAAAAGGTAATTTTTAATAACATTCATATTTCCACGAAAAGAAAATATCCTTAATTTGTGAAGAGAGAGTATAAAACTCCCGAAATGCATTGTTTTTTTTTTTTTTTTAATTTTGACCTCCCGTCATGATAGATAAAGATTTACCGGACTTATACTATAATTCTGGTGATCTCATCCTCCTCAGTTCATAGAAAAATGTCATTCTCCACAATCAGAATTTCTCCTCATTAGTTCTGATTGTGCCGCTTGTGAACCTGATTCCTACCCCCCTAAATATGTCTGCTAATGGTAATAAAAGCTATTTTCTGCCAGCTTGTATTTTAGGATTATTGTTCCATGAAGGTTCTAAGACATGGAAATAACAGTCCTATAAATACCCAGGTCACCTACACAGCAGCAGATGTGCAAATTTATTACGCATTCAGGAACAATTCTCCCGCTGTGAATGAGAATAATGCAGCTCGAGCCCAGCCAACAGAACACAGACTGCAGCCTAAACCTCAATACCATATAAACGGGGAAAATGAAAATGACACATGACGTATCGTGTTCAGAAACTTCCTAGCTCAAACATACAGTCCAATCACACAGGACGACGTTGCAGTTAAAGGGTATTTACTTTTGCCAGCAGTGTCCCACTGCCATTGCCAGGAGGTTTCCCTTTACGTCCTGTCCTGTAGACACAACAGGATGTGAGAGGAAATCCCCTCTTAAAGGGTAGCTCCAGCCCCCCCCCCCCCCACAAATACTCTAACTGCTGACTTTTAATATAAGGGCACTTACCTGTCCAAGGATCCCATGGTGTCCTCACCCAAGCCGATTCTTGAATCAGCTCTCAGAGGCTGGCGCCGCTTCACAGCCAGGTTCCTACTGTGCATGCGTGAATCGTGCTGCGCTTTCTCAATGGGGCAGCTGCGTCGAGGGCCAAACTTCCAGCTGAGTTCACCACTGCAAACTCAGCAGGAAGTGTGAGTGGGTACCTCTCAAAACCAAGTACCCGCCCCCCCTTCCCCCCATCGGAGGGCGGGGAAGAGGCAGACAGGTGGAGCTTCCCCTTTTGGGTGGAGCTCCGTTTTATCTCTTTTTTTTTCCTTCCACCCAGCAGGCTTAATGGAAAAAAAAAGGTAGACTTGCCAGAATACACTGGTCAACGCTAAGCGAATGCTGGTTTTCCAGCATGTCCTTTTAACAAAAGCCAATTGTTAGACCAGCTTCTGTCGGACAGACAGCTGTACACAATGACCAAAAGTCCAGTTGGCTGGAAGTAAGTAGGGATGGGCGAACAGCAAACCTCATTGGAGTCAATGGGAGCTGAACAGGAAAGATAAAAAGTGCCCATTTTGAAGGCTTATATGCAAGTCATTTCTCATAAAAGGGGTATGGTGGTCTGGGTACTGCCCTGGGGGACATGTATCAATAATTATTATTTTTTTTTTTTTAGATGATCATTTTTGCAGGAACAGTGATTTTAATTATGCTTAAAGTGCAAAAAAACATAAGCATAAAACATGCTACAGCAAACATGACATTTCTAAAGAAAATAAAAATGACTTGCGGCTACAATTGCCGGCACCCTGCTATTGAAAAAATAAAGAAAAAAAACAACCAAATTAAAAAAACAAAACAAAAAAAACAGCGTGGGTTCCCCCCCAAAATCCATACCAGACCCTTATCCAAGCATGTAGCCTAGCAGGTCAGGAAAGGGGAGAGGAGGAGCATGCACCCCCCCCCTCCTGAACCATACCAGGCCACATGCCCTCAACATGGGGGGGCAGAGCACCCACCCCCCCAAAACCAAAAGCACCTTGTCCCCATGTTGATGGGGACAAGGGCCTCTTCCGACAACCCTAGGCTGTGGTTGTCTGGGTCTGCGGGGGCTTATCAGAATCTGGAAGCCCCCTTTGACAAGGGGGCCCCCAGATCCCGCTTCCCCCCCACCATGTGAATGGGTATCGGGTACATCGTACCACTACCCATTCGCTAAAAAAGCATCAAAAAGTAATAACCTCAAGAATGTTTTTTACCGGCACTTTTATTTTTTAATTCAGTTGTTAGTGGGGAAACCCATTGACTGCTGAAAACAAATCTGTTTTATGGTAATGCACAAGGCTGGTGCTTCTCTCTTTTGTTTGTGTTATAGCTACCTTTAGGGTAAGGTTAAGAGTACAGTCCAATTATTGGGGAGCTATTTTTGGTTGTAAGAACTTCTTTATTCTGAAAGCATAATTTGACAGCTTACAATCGAAATTAGAGGGGAAAGTGATACAAAAAGTAATACCTGAGGGATGTATGAACTGATGGAGAAAGTAAAAACTGTTTTTAGGTAGAGGAAGGATGAAAAGATGCATTTTCAAAGATCACCTATAGAGGGATAGAGTAGGAGACAGCCAAACAGATTGGGGAAGGGGGTTCCAGAGGATGGGAGAGGCTCTGGGGAAGTCCTAGATGTGAGCATGGGAGGACATGATGAGAGGTAGAGAGCAGAAGGTCTTGGCAGGAGTGAAGAGGATGGTTTGGTGATATTTTGAGATGAGTGTAGTGTTGTAGCTCTGGGCAGAGATTTGGATGGCTTTGTAAGTTGTGTAAGTATTTTAAATTTGATTTGTTGGCAAGCAGAAGCCAGTGGAAGAATTGGCAGAGAGGGGCAGCAAACACTGAATGGTTAGGTGAATAATCCTGGCAGCAGCATTCATGATAGACTGATGGGGTGGGGGAAGGGATAGGCTGTGTAGAGGTAAATCAACGAGGAGGGAGTTGCAATAGTCATGACAATTTTCAAAACAAACATTTAAAAGCCTCCTCTGCTACAAAATGCCATGATTTGTCACTTTTCATTTCTCATGTAATAGAGTGTACTCCGGTCCTTAAGATTTACTGCACAGTTTATTAAATAGCAAAACTGGCTGTCTGCCATAAGTGTTCAATATTTCTGTCCAGTCAGATGCGTTAGTTCTGAAATTATTACTCCTTGACTGTATTTCGAAACTGATACTTTGCTTGAAATACAGCATTGATTTAAAAAGCAAATTTAATTTTTTTTTTTTTTTTTTTAAAGGTACTGACCATTCTGTGCTTCTTTTGCAGGTTACATACTCCAATACTCGGAGGATAACAGCGAGCAGTGGGGCAGTATTCCCATTAGTCCCAGCGAGCGCTCATACCGCCTGGAAAACCTAAAATGTGGCACCTGGTACAAATTTACCCTCACGGCCCAAAATGGAGTCGGACCTGGGCGCATCAGTGAGATCATAGAGGCTAAAACCCTTGGGAAAGGTACTGGAGTCTTGTCCTGCCCACCCAAAGCAGGAAGTAATTATTAACTATCCAGTTATTTGATTTTATTTAATTTGTTTTGAATGAATATAAACCTTTTCTTCTGCAAACCGCTCACATCCTCTTGTGTGCATGGGCTTTTGTTTGAATCCGCTTTATGCCCGATACAAGTCACTAGGAATGCAAAAGCTACTTGGTGCAGCATAGAAGATCAGAATCATGTCTGAAGAAATTCATAAGGGTCTTTGAAGCATCTTAAACTGATCTCAAAAGCTAACTGAATGCACCTGAAAGCATCCTGCATTTGCCCATCTACACAAGTTCATATACTTTTATTGCTGTTGGTGCTGTTGAGAGATTTCACCTCATCTACTATCCTTGTGACAGCAAAAATACCACCTGGACAGGTATATGGAGACTTAAAGTGGATGTAAACCCTCACATATACCCAGAGAAGTGAAGAGCCTCAGATGATACACAGAGATGAAACACATTTCTCTACATAAGTTTAATTTGCATATCTGCTGTCTTCAGCTTTCTGCACTGTTTAGAAAGTGAACATTGTGTTAGATGTTTTTCTTCCTGTTCCAGCACTGGGTGTGGACTGTTGGCATACACTGTGTGACAGCTGATTGGAGGAAAGGCACATCCCCCCCAGACAGAGGAAGAAAAAAACATGCAGAGCTGTGCTGTGAATAGACTGATTCTTTGCTAATTTATCTCTATGCACCCTCCCCAACACAAATTTCCAGCTGCTTTTATCTCTTGCGTTGGAGAAGTTGTCAGAAGTTATAATGCTGATAACAGAGGAACAGAGCAACAGAAAGACATGGGACTTAGGGCTTTGGAGAGAGATAAGTAAACACTACTGATATATGTGCCCAGGTCAAATTTAACCACTTTACCACCGGAGGATTTTGCTGTCTTACTTCTGGGCTTTTTGCGATTCGGCACTGTGCGAATTTAACTGACAATTGCGCGGTCATGCAACGCCGTACCCAAACAAAATTTACGTCCTTTTTTTCCAACAAATAGAGCTTTCTTTTGGTGGTATTTCATCACCTGTGCGATTTTTTACTTTTTGCGCTATAAACAAAAAATGAGCGTACATTTTGAAAAAATAACAATATTTTTCACATTTTTTTATTTGAAATTCCCCCCCCCCCAAAAAATGTAAAAATCTAAATTTTTTTACATTTTTGGCCAATTTGTTTTCTGCTACCTATGTTTGGTAAAAAAAATCACAATAAGCGTATTTTGATTGGTTTACGCAAAAGTTATTGCGTTTACTAACTATGGGAAAGATTTCTGTCATTTTTGGTGTTTTTCTTTTTAACAAGTAATGGCGGCGATCTGCGATTTTTTTTTTGCGGGACTGCGACATTGCGGCGGACAGATCGGACCCTTGACTGACATTTTTGACACTTTTAGGGGTACCAGTGACATTTCTACAGTAATCAGTGCTATACATATGCACTGTTACTGTAAAAATGACACTGGCAGGGAAGGGGTTAATTTTATTGGAGAGAGAGGGGTTAATGTATGCCTGGTGCTTACTGACATGTGTGGGGGGAGGTGACTGAGTGACACATGCACAGATCGCAGGTTCAGCTACGCTGAACCCTGCAATCTGACCCTGCCTGTCACTTAGGAGATCCGCCCGCTCTGTTTACACAAGCGGGCGGATCTCCAGACTCGATTCCCCGACGATCGGGGAAGAGCTGCGGCGATCACCGCTGCTCCTCCCCTGGCCCGACTCCCTCTGTGACTGAATACAGCGGGAGCGAGCCTCCGGGGGCGCGCGCGCGCCGCTGAGGAAAGGGAGTGTCTGGCGACGTAGGTCTACGTCGCCAGACGATAACTAACCACTTTGCCGCAGTAGAGCTCTAGTGAGCAGTGGCAAAGTGGTTAATGAATAGGGTTTACATCCACTTTAAGTAATAACCTGACAAAGGTTACAACCTACTCCTTATTTTACTAGATAAAGTCTGCTGCAGCCTTGCTGTAGTTTTCCTCCTTGGAGAGATTTTCAGTCACTTCCTGTCCTGGGAGGAAGCCATGGGAAATTTCCATAGCAGGGACACAGACTGCAGATAAAAACCTAAATGAAGTTCAATCATTTCCCTTTATTCAAGACTACAGAAACATTTGAGTACTGTCCGTGATCATTTTTTTATTTGCCCTAACCTTTAGTTTTTCAGGACAAGCTTTCGGGGTATGTCCCCTTTTCCAAGATTCAAGCAGTACTCCTAGACCTTGAAGGACCTGCTTGGACCTGGAAAAAGGGGACATACCCCAAATGCTTATCCTGAAAAATTGTTTGTTAGTGCAAATAAAAAAAGTATCACGGACAGTACTCAATTGTTTCTGTCGCAAGTACAATAATACGGCTACAATCCCCACATTCCAGTCTACAAATGTTTTTGCCCCGGAGTTTGGCTTTACAGTTCCAAAGATTTTAGAGTATTTTGGAAGGTGATGTTGACCTATGTCTTTTATTCTAGGTAAGCCACCCTAAAACTAACTAAACTACACTGACCTATTAATAAATCTGCCTGTTTTGCATATGAATGCTGTAAATGTTTTAGGTCCTGGAAGTGTTTGGCTTCAGAGTTCTTATTTCAGTGGAAAAATGCTCTCTTTGCAGACAGCTATAAGTATAATTGGTATCCGTGATTAGTTACCGTACTATACCCTCACCGATACTGAGCCACTGGTTCTCCTGAGTGACACTAGCCTTAGAACCAATCAGACACCATTAGGCAGGAGATCAAGCTATCATTCCTTACAACGCAAATAATCATTAGCAACCTTTGGAGGAAGCCTCATTGAGAAAGGATGGTCTAACCTGATGGTCCTAACCCTCCCACACCCCCTTTTGGTTGTGTTGCCATAGCAATCAAAAACTTTAGCGTTCCATTTATTTTGGACGTGGCATGTCGAGCAAACCTATTCTTCCTAAAATATATAAATTTGCCACTTTTTGAGTATTGTGAGATTAGAATACTGTTTTATATTTCCGTTTTTCTTTATAGTTTGTTCTGTCTGCCCTTTAGCATTTCAAAATATCATTGTAACACCTAACACTCCCACATAGTTGAGCTGTTGTGGTAACAAGAACATAAATAAGAGGGTGAGACATAATGGTATAGGTGATGGGCTCAAATGTGCAGGAGGCCAGAATCAATCTTTCCATTTTTAGGACACATTTAAAAATTCAAATAAGCAGAACCTGTCTTGATAGCTCTCCTCCTTTGCAGCTTGTTGTTTAGCATGTTTGCTGCTACATTATGTCTGCACTTGTAAAAGTTTCACCACCCATGAAATTATGAGTACAATCTGACAATATCCAAATAAATATGTTAATCAATATCAACATCCCAATACAAATACATTAATCAATAATCATCTACAAATATGGAGATGTCTTTGGGTAGCCACACAGGAAAAGGATCAAAGGTATGGGCGACTTCCATACCGCCAGGACATTCATAAGAGTGGAAGATCAGTGTGAGGTCAAGTTAACGTTAAATAATAATGCTCATCAGGAAAGTAAAGAGAAAGGGGGAACAGAGGAAAAAGAAAAAGAAGAGAGAAAGAAAAATAGCAGATCTGAGTCTTCCTCTTTAAGGTCGCAACGTGAGAATTTGACCTTCAAAGTCTCGATTATTGAGATTTGACCAAAACCAGCAAAAGAGATAATCGAGCTATGTCAGGGGAAAGGGGCGAGAGACTCATCATAGATATCAACATACTTTATATCAGAAAGATCATAGACCAAAACGGGCAGATCAGGTCACAGTCCCAACAGACGTGCAGGTATGTTCCTTTCTCTCTGTGACAATGCCAGCAAATATCCGAAAATGTAGGGAAAATGTGATTAATGGAAACCGGGTCGCAGTACCACCTGGAAAGTCGTTTATAATTCTTCTCTTGAGTGTAGCTGGAAACTGAAGATTTGTGAGTGAAGAGAAAAAAAGTGTGCCAATCTTCAGGGGGGGGGGGGGGGATCTCAAACTCCAGCTCCCTGGACCATATTTTGGTATATGTAGGAAGTGTGCTATGAGTGTGGGCAAAGATTGATTTATATACCATGGATAGAGTGTGGTGGGGTACCACTGAAAGAAGACCCAAACGCTCAAAGTCCATCAGAGGTATATGCACCAGACCGGATAAATAAAAGATTTACAGTAAGTCGATAATTGGAATTTCGTTAACCAATTCAGAGAAGGCGAACCTATAGCGGGTGGCCCAAAAGGGAACCCAGGAAAGAATGGACAAAGGAATGCGCTATGGGCCAGGAAGATCTATCGTATGTGCCATGGACTGATGCTTGCCTGCCGTCTGGTAATGCTGGATTGTTGAAAAGAGGAGTGAATGGACTCGGGTCAGAGGAGAGTGAATAATATTCTCCCCAGCGATGCCAAACCTGGAGCGAAGCCATCTTTAAGGGAGAAAGTGTAAGAAAAGATCCATGGGAATCACGTTAGCCCCAGAGCAATTCTCGTAAGTCCACCTGGGACATATCTTGTTCGACCATAATGGAAGCCTTCACTAATGGGCGAGGAAACCACTCCAACAAGCTGGATATTACCACAGAAGCGTTATATATCTAAAAGTCAGGAAGGCCCATCCCCCTCCCTTCGATTTTGGGTGACAAAGGAGTTTGTGTTTGTCTAAAGTACCTACAGTGCCAAATAAACTGAATCGTGAGAGATCGGAGGGTATGAAAAAATGCAGTGGGTAATGCAATCGGTAAAACCTGAAAAGATATAACTGCTTGGGCAAAATGTCCATTTATAATATGTTGATGCTCCCAAACCACGGAATTTGGAAATCTCGCAAAGATTCCAAAGACCTACGTATTTTGTAAGGAGTGAACTATAATTGAGAACATATAGATCTTGTTAGGACTAGCACTAGGATTGCTGTACACAGGTAAGTGATTGCTCTAGGTTGCCAATGGAACGGGAAGTTATTGGATAAGTGGATAGAATATGGGGTGTTAATGAGAGATTCAATGCCTCTGTTTTGTCGATATTCAGCTAAAAGTTCTGAATAACCCAAACCTATGTATTTCGTCCAATATGGAGGGAATGCTAATATGAGGTTAGGTAATGTACAATAGTAGATCATCTACATACAAAGACAATTTGCTATTGGCTGAGGAGGTATGGATTCCATTTATGGAGTTATTGTGACAAATGGCTTGGGCTACATATTCAATACCTATTGCAAATAGGAGTGGGGAGAGTGTGCAGCCCTGCCGGGTACCGTTGGTGATGGTAAACCCATCAGATCGGGTCCCATTGACCATTACTGTGGCCAAAGGTGTGCAATATAGTGACATAATGTGAGTGAGCATCCAAGGATCATATCTTGTTTGAAAGAGAAAAGATCAATTACCCCCTATCAAAGGCCTTCTCGGCATCACAATAGAGGACAATCTGGGATATTAGGGCAAATAAAATGAGATGAAGTGTTTTGGTGGTGGTGTTCCTAGATTCATATCCAGTAACAAAGCCGACCTGGTCTCTATGAATAATATCTGGCAACAGGTCACCACCCATATTTTTTCATTTTAGTACTGTCTTGAGCAGGGTGAACCTCCCTGTGAGTGGCAGTTGGATGACTTTAGAAAGCACACCTTTTCTTAGTGTGGGAATGCATCGAAGGGGCTATTTTCCATTGCTGGCAATCATCCTGTCATTTTTAGTGTTGGACTGGTCATTAAGGACATTGCCTGATGATCATACCGTAAAATGACCTGCACTTTGGATCCAGTTGGTAGTAAGACATCAGAAGCAGAGTTTGCTGCCAACTTCAATTGGTTATTACCAAAAATATGGCATCTTCCAGAACTGGAACCATGGAACACGGAGACATGCCACAGGTCAGCTAAGTACGTATGTTACAGCACAGCTTTTTCTGCCTTCCATTTTTTTGTCATGTCTTCCACTGTGCAGTTGTCTTACCAGTTGGTTATAAGGTATGAAATGCCTTGACAAACAGTCCAGCTTTACAAAGGCCTGATGTCTTCAGGTGACAGAGCTCATCTCAGGAGCTAAAGTAATGGTTTGATTTATGGGGGTTATAGTGTAATTGATGGGACTTCTAACCCTATGTCAAATTAATACTATAAATAATATTGTAGGTGAACAACCAGAGCAGTGGTTGGGGGCTCCTTGATAGATTCTCATTGGGACCCTGTGTTGGTCTTGTACTTCTCTACTTCTGGAGGTACCCAGCAGGGGATGGTGCTCAGGTTGATAGTTTTGTGTGTGTACAATGAGAAGCGCCTACAGCGAAGAGTCACATGCAGAAAAGATTTGGTTCAAGACTTGGTTTGCAATCAGTAAAATAATTATATCCAATGCCTTTAAGGGGATTTGAACTCCCCATTCTTCAAGGCTTTTATTGGTAATGCCATGGAAACACTTTTGGACACCATTTCACAGTCTATGGGTTGTAACAGGGAGTCAGTGTTACTCCAATGTGGCAAAAACAGTTATTACACTAACACAACTGCTTGGCGTCCGGTACCAAGAGGTCTCTGCACCTTCAGAACCCCCAGAATCCAACAGAACAATGTGCGAAAATACAGACTAAGAGAACAGTCAGAGCCCAGGTACATGCCCATTGCTCTTCAGCAGCACCTGTGGAGGTTTGTGGACTCCCAGGGGCCAGGAGAAATTTGATAAAAAGGTATGTGCGGGCGACTGGCGATGTGGTGTGTGCTATCTTCTGTTGAGCGGTTGTATCCATTTATTTACTTTGACATGTTTACTTTAAATCTGCACTTTATGCCTCGAGGTGTTGAGTATCTTTTTCTAGACCACAAGCATTGCGGGCAATGTAGGCTGTTCTCTGATCCGTGTGTGATCTGGCTATTCTTCACAACTGTATCTCGTTTTCAATATAAATCGCATTTTCGTGCTTATAAATATTTATGCACGTTGAATATAAGCCTGCATACATCTCCTCAGGTCAGGCAGTGTTTGCTTACCTTCATTGTCAATAAATCCAGTTTGCTGTCTTGGCAAGTTTAGTGGGGAATAGTGCTTTGTACTGTAGATGGATAAGTGACACCAGGTTCTATTCTTAACCCTTTTTTCTTCTGGCAGATCTGGTCCTTAAAAGTATATTGGTTTTATTTTTATATGTTTTTGGGTATATTAAACTTTTTTCTTGTTTCCGCTATATAAAATCTTTGTTTTAAAAACAAACATTTAATGCAAGATGCCTCGATAATATTAGTCAATGATCATTTTGGATTTTCTCAAGACACCTTACACTGCTTTCAGACTCTCTCTTTAAATAAAATCTGTATAGGGCCATTCCTTTGACTCCAGCTGTTTGTGTAATCTGGACTTGAGATGTTGAGCAGAAGCGAACAACTGGCTTTTTTAAAGTGATGCTGGTCGAAGGAAAAAAGTATCAACCAAATAAAAACCTCATACTTACAAGCAACATAAAAATGAATATAACATATACTGTACAAATGTATGGGAAAGCGACATATATGGCATCTAATGTGTTCCTGCCCCTTTAACTACTTGCCGACCGCGTAACGTACATTTACTGCGACAGGTCGGCTCTATTGCACAAAATCACGTACCTGTACGTTATTTCGTGCAATAGCCTCTAGGTGTTGTGCGTACGCTGCTGGAGGCCTGATTGCATGCTGATTGGAGAAAGGGGGGGCCAATCAGCGGGTCCGGCAAACCTGATATCTGCCGGCTACCCGTGATCGTTCCTGAGAGAGGCAGAACAGTGGTCTGCCTATGTAAACATGGCAGATCGCCATTCTGACAGGGGAGAAGATGGAGATCTTGTGTTTCTGCTAAGCAGGAACATGGATCTCTGTCTTCCTCCAGTCAGTGCAACCCCCCCATAGTTAGCAAGGACCACCTAGGGACACATTTCTGCCACCTAGGGACACCCTGACAGTGTCATTAGTACAGTAACAGTAGTGCATATTTTTAGCACTGATCACTGTATTAGTGCCGCTAGTCGCCAAAAAAGTGTCAATAGTGTTAGTTAGGTGTCCGATTTGTCTGCCGCAATGTCGCAGTTCCGCTATAAGTCGCCGTTTTATAGCAGAAAGTAAACAATATTGTTTTTTTTTTCAAAATTGTCGCTCTTTTTTGTTTATAGCGCAAAAAAATAATAGGCTAAAAAAAAAGGGTGGGCTATGGGCGCAGAGCACTGCGCCCTGATCCCACCCAGTTGTGTGACAACAGCATATGAAAATTCGCTATTGTCACATGGATCCTCCTCCTGGCCAGTCAAGAAGCAGGTCGTGAGACCCGTTTCCCGATTGGACAAAATTTGAAGCTATGCCATTGGGCATGGAGGAAAAGGAAGGAGACGCTGAAGACCAAGAAGGGAAGAAGCCGAAGTTGCCGCCGCACTTGTTCAGATGTCGCGTCCAGGCAGGGTGAGTGAGCTGGGGGGGGGTCCTGCTGTGGTCTGGGGTGGGTGTATGGCGCTCGGCCTGGTGTGGTTTGGGGGGGTGTATGTTGCGGTCTGTCTGTCCCCCCCCCCCCCGGCCCATGGAGCACCAGTCGCCACTGCTGTAAAGGCTAGTTATAGATTGGGGTGGTTGCCACATATCTGTACAGCTTCATACTTACTTGGCCTGGTACCTGTTGATCGAACATCATGCTGAAGAATCTTGACATCTGACACACTTCTGGGTGTTGCAGTAGCGTCGTAGGGATCAGTGGGAGGAGCCACAGAATGCCGTGGGGGATATAGGCATTAGATACACTCAAAATTGAGATTGTTAGGAGGTGCTCTGCAGCAGAGAGAAGATTCAACAAACCGAAGCCCAAACAGGTAAGTATAAAGTCCCATTATATATAGGACATTTTTGGTCGATACTTGTTTTCCCTCAATGGAGTCGCTTTACACAAAACAATTATTTTTAGCTTGGTAACCAAAAGGAGGCCAGGGTTCCACCTCTATGTATGATATTACATATTTATCATATCAATGTAAAAAGTGTAAAATGTATACAAATTATATACAAAAATACCACAATCTTTACCCTCACATTTACTGTCATCTTTTTAAGACTGTGGGAATTTTCCATGTTGAGCAATATTTTATGACAGTATGGGTACCTATACCTTTGTGGGCTTGATAAAGCATTTACTGATTCATTCAAAGAATCTTTTGCCATTACTTCTCTAGAACCTACCGTCTGGCCACTCCCTCTTTGGCGTTAATGCGGCAAAAGATAAACCAGTAGTTAAGCAGCCAAGGATTATTGGCAAGTGTTCTTCCTTATCTTTCACTGTCATGGTGCAGTAACACTGCTGCATTAGCATTTCTTTAACGGTTATTATTTAACAGTTGGTGAAAGTTCCGCTTTAGGCCCATAGCTATGGGAACAAAACTTGCAGTGGCAAGACCCTTCCTAATGACAGCAGCAGTCTCTCTGCTGCTCCGTTCAACGATCAACAATAGTGTAATGAAGTGTAACAGAGATTTCTTTATGAACATCAGCTGCTGCTATAAATATTAGACACCTGCCTGTTAACACCACATGGGCCATTAAGCAGAAATATTAAGACAGTAAGGGGAGATAATCACTTTTATTCAAGAGAAAAAGAGACTTTTTCCTTAACTTTTGCAATTCTGCAGTGATGTAGCTGTAAATCTTAACTAAAGTCACATCAGAAGACTAGCATCTCTGCATTCTGGTCTTGATGCAACTGATGTTCCTGCCTCCTTTCCTGGGAAAAATAGTGCAGTAAGGCACTCTTAGGGCAATGTCTGGTATATGAGGGTAAGAGATGGCAGCTCGAAGGGTTATGTCACATGAGGGATCGTTTCATTGTTACCTTTATTTATGGAGTTACTACCTCACCAACCAGGTCAGTTAGATGCTGTAAGGGAGTGATTCTGTAGTGGTACATTAAAGGCTCTCTGGGGTGCTTCTGCTGTAGATGTGTTGACAGTAACAGGACAAAAGGTTGCCCATAAACAGTTGTGATTAAAAGTTCATCTTGATGTTTTGGAGGGCTAGTGCCACGGGCAACTGGAAGTGATGGATGATTTTTGACCCTTTATCCTGCTGTGATACAAAGGTAGGGATAAGATTACCAGGTATGCAATGTTTTCGGTACCAAGTGTGTTGGGTCCTGGTGCTTAGTAAACAGGAGTTATATTTTTTCTATCCTGACTAATCCAATTTATCTTTAAAATAGAACTATGGCAAACCTTTTTTTTTCCTTCTGGATAGAGTACATGAGGGTTATAACCCCTGTAAGGTTTATTTTTGCTAGCTTTGACCCATTGGGGAGATTTACGTTCACTTCCTGTCCCATAGCCAAACAGAAAGTGTGAGGAAATCTCTGCAAGTTAAAGGAGTTGTAAAGGCAGAAGGTTTTTTATCCTAATGCATTCTGTGCATTAAGATAAAAAGTCTTCTGTGTGTAGCAGCCGCCCCAGCACACCTTACTACTTACCTGAGCATCATCTTGATCCAGCAATGTCTAAGAGTCCCTCAGCCATCAGGGACTCTCCCTCCTGATTGGCTGAGACACAGCATTGCCATTGGCTCCTGCTTCTGTCAATCAAAGTCAGTTAGAGGAGGATCCGGGCTGCTCTGTGCAAAACCAACTGCAGAGAGGAGGTAAGTATAACATGTTTGTTATTTAACCTCCCTGGCGGTCTGATTATGTCAGAATTTTTTATCTCAAAGTGGTACATTGTTTTGCATGGAAATCTGTTGTTTTATATTTTAGGCCTGTAATTCTTAGGAATAACCCACTTAAATCTGTCCAAACAAAAAACTAGTAGACATCCCGGGTATGATAAAGTTTGAAACACGAAATCCTAAATTATAATATAATAATAATATACATTTATACAATACATTTTATTTAATAATATATTCAAACCAAAAACACTGAAATGTGTACAAACAAGGGGTGCAATATTACTAGTCACTGTAATAATGGTTTAGTAAATCTCGGGTATGAAAGATTTTTGAAACATGGAACTGTACAAAGTCCGACGTCACAATCGGGACAATAGAATCTGGTTTCCTTTCTTATTTTCCTTCCACTGTCACCT
Organism: Pelophylax lessonae; assembly: GCF_965119305.1. Classification (NCBI taxonomy): domain Eukaryota; kingdom Metazoa; phylum Chordata; class Amphibia; order Anura; family Ranidae; genus Pelophylax; species Pelophylax lessonae. The sequence goes on along the minus strand of NC_138769.1, from coordinate 49,174,734 downwards.
CTCTTTGAGCAACAAACCACGCAAATCTTTGTAGGTGCTGACTTTGTCTCAGTTGGTGGGATGTAGTCCATGAAGTGACAACCAATCAGGCATTTCGGGTTGACAACACCAACAGCACGACGTCCAGATCTATTCCCAGGCATTGAAGGTGTTTGGTGATTCAGAAAGATATGTTCGGCAACTTTCCAAATGAAGTCCGAATGAATCACAGGCTTGTCACTCTTTTTTTGAGCAGAATGTAGGCATTCCACAAGCATTGCTCAAGAAGGTGTCTGAAGATCTTTTTATAGTACTTCTTTTGTGGTTTCCTCATTGCTGGGTAGAATGTCATTGCTTGGTCGGCTCTGTCGCACCTCCCATGGTGTTGTAGTCTATCACTACTTGTGGCTTCATGACTTCTTTCCCACCTTTCATGCGTACCATATCAGTGGAGGTATTATGCACTGTACTTATCAGGCACACAACTTTCTTGTCCTGCCATCGCAGTGCCATCATTTTGCCTTTATGCCATGCAAACATTTCTCCTGACTTGAGCTTCCTTTTGCTAAACATTGGCGGCATGTCGTGCCGGTTAGCCCTTACGGTTCCATAGACTTCGGTTTTGTTTTGCAGTAGAACCTCATAAAGTTCAGGAGATGTATAAAACTTGTCCGTTGTTACACAATAGCCCTGATTTAGCAATGGCTCAATTAGTGAAAGAAAAGAAGATGTTGCCATTCCATAATTGCTGTTTTTTTGATCGAATTGTGTTCCTTTTTCAGTGTATATCACTGAATTCCAAATGTAGCCAGTTGACAATTCGCATAGCATGTAGGATTTTACGCCAAATCATGCCCTCTTTGATGCAATGTATTGCACCCAGCTGAGCCTTCCCTTGTAGGCCATTAGACTTTCATCTATGATGATGTTTCTTTCTGGCACATAGCTCTGTTGGAAATTCTGTAGAATCATTTGATATACTTCCCAAATTTTCTTTAGTTTTGGTGCAGGATGAGTAGTTTCATCAAATTCTTCATTGTTTTCGAAGTGGAGATATTTCATTATGAGGGAGAATCTGTACTCTTGACATAATTGTGCAAAAGAATGGAGTGGCAACTAATGTATTGGTTGTCCAATACCACTTCTGCAGGGGTTTCCCCACCAGTCCTTGAAGAATTATTAGGCCCAGAAATTTCCAAATGTCATCTTTGGTCACTGGTTCCCACTTTCTGCATCTTGAAAACTTCTGATGTGTAGCCAATTGTTGTTCTTTGTACCGGTTTGTCTCAGTAACTATTTTTTCAATAACCTCATTGGTCAGAATTTTAGGTATGCCAAGGGGTTGTCATGGTCAATGTCAACTTTCATATCAGGTAAATGGGAGTCTTGGGGGCGCTGCCTGACTCTTACCGCAGTCAATAGAGCACCAAGTTCTCACATCACTGAGCTCAGTCGCAGATTTCACTGTATCATGTCATTTGTTTTATTTATTTTTTGAATTTCCCGCCGGTTCCACCCCCTGCGTTGCGGCACTTGCAGGGAAGGGAATGGGAAGACAGGTGCCAGCATCGGCCAGATCACACAGCGAGGACAGCGGGAGGATGGCTGGAGGACGGCGGGGGATGGTAGCGGAAGGTAAGTGTGATTGTGGGGTAATCCCGAGTGTGGCTCGGGGTTACCGCTTTTGGCACTGTATATTAACCCCGAGCCACACTCGGGAATACCGCCAGGGAGGTTAAAAAAAAAAACATAAGACTTTACAATCACTTTAAGGGAATCTCTTGCAGACCCACAGGCCATCAAAACTATTGGAAGATTTCCCCTCTTTTACTTTTCTTGGGATAACCCACAATTTTGGATTTTCTTTTACTTTCAATGATAATGGTAAACAGGACAATAGAGGGGATGAATCTCCGTAACGGGGGCACAGACAGCAATAAAAACCGACAGGTGTTCTAAACCATCTACCCTCTATTCAAAAACAACAAAAACCTTTTGCCTTTAGTTATGCTTTAAACTATTTTTTTTAAGTCTTATTGCTAATTTATATTGTTTTATTTTTATATCCAGCAAGCAGGTGGAGTGCTTGGCCTTTTTTCACATGTATTTCTCTTTCACCCTACCTCCTGTGCTGCGATTAAAAAAAAAAAAAAAAAAAACCCTGTTTCGCACAAAGCTCAGTAGCCTAAACGAAAATTTGAATAGAGAATGAGTCAGATAAGTGACTCCCTTCTTATCTAACAAGTTTCTTTGAGGGTGGAGGAGTTCAACCACTAACTAGCTGGTCCAACTGCAATTCATTGCCCCAAACCTGTTTGGCTCAGACAACATACCCAGTGTTCCAGAATTTAGGCATGCTAGTGCCACTAGCAAGAGATAGCAATCGGGCTTTTCATAAGCCACATCATTCCATTCTTGGGTCCCACAATAATACTAAGTTGGCAGTTTCTTTATACGTGGACATGTACATGAAAGTGACCTTAAAGTGCTTTGTATTGCAGGGATGCAGGGGTATAGGCAGGGTATATTACAGGGGTTTTACTTCCATTAAAGCACCAATTCTCCTTGTTTGCCTTGAACTGCTATTCAATATCCATAGAAACACAGAGCAATTAGCTCTAGGGTACTTAGTTTTATAGTTTATTGGGTCCTTCGTAGAAAATAACATTGCCCACTCTAACTCTATAATTCTTATGCTACACATGGCATAAGCAAAGCTTCATCTGCTAAACCAACCCCCATCTTTTTTATGTATCTTACCCTATTGGACACATCTAAAGTTAGGAAATGACATACACCAAACAGTTACTGTGCAGTGGTTTTACCCCTATTTACAGAATGAGTGTTTGGTACACTTCTGGGTAGCAACATAGACAACCCCCATGAAACCCAAGGTATTTTGAACCAACGTCTCCGGTTAGAAATGCAACCTGCAGGAGCCACTTGGGTTTGTTGGGTTTGGTAAATGACTCCAAAATACATTTACTCCCCAGGCAAACGATTTTGTTTTTTGGTCAGAGCTTTCTCCACTAAGCATCTCACCACACAAGAGAACTGAAATATCTCTGTTTGTAAAGAGGCTTTTAGAAAAGGGACACCACCTTGATGCCAGATGGAAAGGGCCAAATGAAAAGTTGTTCTCAGAATTCCCCTTTATCTAAGCGCATTTATTAGTTATCTAATTAATAATAAATACTAATCTAATTTTTATTTATATGTTATTTATCTAATCTGCCTAGAAAAAACTACCAATTTATAGCAATGGATTAATTGAACTGGTTTATTTAAAGAATCCTTTTTATGGTACAATTAAGGTATACTTGAAAATGCATATTTTATTAAAGACTCTAGTAATATTGTATAGTATTGTAAATATGTAATGTTGCTTTATATATATTTTTTTTGTCTTTCCAGAACCTCAGTTTTCAAAGGAGCAAGACTTGTTTGCCAGTATCAACAGCACTCGGGTGAGGCTTAATCTCATTGGCTGGAATGATGGCGGTTGCCCAATCACATCATTCAACTTAGAGTACCGGCCTTTTGGCACAACAGTGTGGACCCTGGCACAGAGAACATCACTATCCAAGTCTTATATACTCTATGACCTGCAGGAGGGAGCGTGGTATGAGCTACAGATGAGAGTGTGCAATAGCGCTGGGTGTGCCGAGAAACAAGCCAATTTTGCCACGCTCAACTACGATGGCAGTAAGTGCATTTATGTTCTAAATAGTTTAAATTAGCTGCTGCTGCTTTAAAGCTGAACTCCAGACAAACTTTAATAACAGATTAAATATATATAATGGAGCTGTGCTGTGTACACATTAAAGATGTGTATGTCTTTCCATCTATGTCTGAGATTTTTACAGCCCTGCTACACAGCCCAACTCTGTATGGCAGGCCAGGAGACCTGACATTTCTATGTTGCAGTTAAATCGGTAGTAAAGTCTAAATAAAAAAAAAGAAAGTTTCACCCTGCAAGGCAGTATCATAATGTGCTTGTATGCATCGCATCGCATACTAGCACATTATGAAAGACTTACCTTAAAATGAAGCCCTTTAGTGGCGTACTGTCAACACTGCAGAGGCTTCCATCTTCACCCAGTCTTCCTTCCAGGGTCTTCTGACTGGTGGAGCCGCAATGACATCACGCCCGTGCATGCGCGCTGAAGTCTCAGCTGCAGCAACCAGCGCTGTAGGAACAGCATGGGTACGTTCCTTCAGGGCACGTCCACCGGTGACGTCACTGGCTGCTGCTCGCTAGAATATCTCTTAAACACTTTTTAAGAGATATTCTGTGCCATTTTAGGAGACATTCATTTTACCTACAGGTAAGCTTTATTATAAGCTAAGTTGTAGGTAAAAATAAAAAATAGAGTTTACTACCACTTTAAGCAACATTTAAACATTGCACCCCCCTCCCCCAGCCAGTGACTGCACAATGAATGGAGAAGCAGTTGATTGATGAGTTCTTCGCTCTGTGGGGGTAAACCCCTGTTGTGTCATTGGAGCTCAGCCTTTATTTTTCTGCTTCAGATAAGAAAATAGAGAGAAGAAAACTGTCCACATACAAAGCCCTAATTTTTCAGTTGAGCAAGGCACAGAATGCCCCAAAACTGTTTGTTTTGCAGCTGAGGCAGTCTCTTCCTTGAAAATGTATTGGAAAGATGTTTTATAGTATGTTTAGATATTATTTGGCAGAGTTCAGATGTTGGACTCAAATTGCTTACCCTTAGCAAGCAAATGAACATTTTCATGGGTCAAATTTGAATATTTTCTTTTTAGCTATCATTTAAAGGCTGTAGGTCTCTATGGCCAATGTAGTAGGGTAGGGTGTTGGAGAATAATAGCATTTCTACCAAGCGCTTCCTAAACTGATTGCCATTAATAAAAATGGAAATCAGGAAATGAATCAAATTAATGAAAACGGCAATCAGAAAGATGAAAGCTTTTGGGAAAATAGGTCTCCGAATCAAACAGTGTTCACAAAAAGAGTTTGCTCAAACACCTTTCAGCCTTTTACACAACTTGGCAGAAGCTTTCATGAGCTAGAATATAAACACAAAAGAAGGTGCTCTGATAGAATTCAGTCATATTTTTTCAGAAAAACAGAATACGATTTAAATTTCAGGAAAAGGAGGGTGGCCATTTATCAGCATTGTTATGTAAATGTACATTTTGAAGCTATGAAAGTGACAGTAGGCATGCCTAGAACAGTGTGGAGCTACATCTTCAGTCTTAGCCGAGGCTGGAGTTATGATGTAACAAAAAAGTACATGCTGCTCCTGATAAGGAACTGGTGGTAAGGTCCTATTTAGATTTGAGCTGAGCGTCTGCTCCTTTTGTCTCTTGTACAGGCACTTTTGTTTCGGGCTTGACTATTTCCTTTTGATTTAGCCAATGGAAAACTAACCATCCCTAAACAGTCAATCAAATTTATACAATAAAATTAATATCCCAAAAAAGTCCTAATAATACACTCACCAGCCACTTTATTAGGTAAACCTTGCTAGTACCGGTTGGACCCCTTTTGCCTTCAGAACTGCCTTCATTCTCCATGGCATAGATTCAACAAGAAGTTGGAAACATTCCTCAGAGATTTTGGTCCATAATGACATCACGCAGTTGCTGCAGATTTGTCGGCTGCTCATCCATGATGCGAATACCCTGTTCCACCATATCCCAAAGGTGCTCTATTGGATTGAAATCTGGTGACTGTGAAGGCCATTGGAGTACAGTGACCTAATTGTCATGTTCAGGAAACCAGTGGTGAGATGATTTGAGCTTTGTGACATGGTGCATTATCCTGCTGGAAGGAGCCATCAGAAGATGGGTATACTGTAGTCATAAAAAGATGGACATGGTCAGCAACAATACTCAGGTAGGCCGTGGCGTTTAAACAATGCTCAGTTAGTACTAAGGGGCCCAAAGTCTGCCAAGAAAATATCCCCCACGCCATTACACCACCAGCCTTAACCATTGATACAAGGCAGGATGGATCCATGCTTTCATGTTGTTTACGCAAAAATTCTGACCCTACCATCTGAATGTCGCAGCTGAAATTGAGACTCATCAGACCACGCAACGTTTTTCCAATCTTCTGTTGTACAATTTTGGTGAGCCGGTGCGAATTGTAGCCTCAGTTGCCTGTTCTTAGCTGACAGGAGTGGTACCAGGTGTGGTCTTCTAATGCTGTTGCTTATCTGCTTCAAGGTTTGATGTATTGGGCAATCAGAGATGATATTCTGCATACCTTGGTTTTAACGAGTGGTTATTTGAGATACTGTTGCCTTTTTTTTAGGCATGTGCGATTCGCCCAAATTCTGCATTTTGCGGACATTCGGATGCATCCGAATGTTTGAAGAAAAATATAATGAATTTCAACTAATATGAAAGAAATTATAATGAAAATACAAATGAATTCGCCATTAATCATTAATTCTTTAAAGGTCTAATAAAACAGCAGGTCGACTCGGATTAAATCTTACAGTCCAATCAGCTGATTCATTTTGTGCTGGAGTTTGGATTACTGGCATAGTGCATTCCTGAGAACTGAGTGAGAAGGGTGGTGTATTGTATTTAGGCAGAGGAGATGAGTTTCAAAAAGCAGCAGAAGAGATATTGTCATTGTTTGTGTGTATGTGTGTTAATGGATTCAATAAACAAGCAACTTTCCAAATTCGAATCATTTTCACGAATAAATACAATGAAACAATAAAACAAATCAATTCATTATAAGGAATATCTATACTCTACAGAAATAACAAATTATCCAAAAACAAATTAACGTAACATAACGACTATAAGGCCCCTTTCACATGAAGGATGCGATCAGATCCGCCTGTCTGTTTTTTAGGCGGATCTGATTGGATCATCCATGCATCCCTATGGGGAAGCGGATGTCAGCTGAGACATGTCTGCTGACACCCGCTGCCATCCACATCCGATCCTGTCCGTGAAATCCGGACGGATGGAAACCCTTTTTTCCATCCGTCCAGGGGATCAGATGAGAACAGACAGGCGGTCCGTTCTCATCCGATTCCCCCATAGAGAGCAGCAGGGCTCTGACACCTCCCTCTCTGCACACAGTGCGGAGACTGAACTGTCATCCGCCTGCTCAGTGGGGATCAGCGGATCGATCCCCGCCAAGCAGAGAATGGTCTGCACCGGACAGCGGCCCATGTGAAAGGAGCCTAACAGAACTAAATTATGTATTTTACAAATGAAAATGAAACAAAATGTTATGTCCTGCACAAGCCTATTTTTTTATCTTGAACCAGTCTGCCCATTATCCTCTGACCTCTGACATCAACAAGGCATTTTCATCCACACAACTGCCGCTCAATGGATATTTTCTCTTTTTCGGACCATTCTCTGAGAGATGGTTGTGCATGAAAATCCCAGTAGAGCAGACGTTTTTGAAATACTCAGACCAGCCTGTCTGTCACCAACATCCATGCCACGTTCAAAGTCACTTAAATCCTCTTTCTTCCCCATTCTGATGCTCGGTTTGAACTTCAAGTCTTTTTCACCACGTCTAGATGCCTAAATGCATTGAGTTTCTGCCATGTGATTGGCTGATTAGTAATTTGTGTTACCAAGCAATTGAACAGGTGTACCTAATAATGTGTCCGATCAGTGTGTATCTTGTTCTTTTTTTTGGGTCACATGTGAAAGATTCAAGGTGCCAGTTGATCACAAATGGATCCTCCTTCCCAATGATCATGTGCTCAAAAACCCCCCCCAAAAAAAACATAATATAGTGTAGTATACTTAATAATAAAAATATATAAGAAACTCCCATAGGTGCTCACATTAAGAACTTCCAATATGCCACAAAAAATCTTCATGTGCTTCTTTTTTATATACCCTTACCCTGAAATTCTTTAATCCGTTATTTCATAAATCACTGTGCAGTGACCCTGATACTGTATCCCTCTCAAGAATCCTTCTCCACAAGTGTTTGCAAGATGACCCAAAAAAGCACAAAAACTAACATAGTGTAATACCGCTTTAAATGTGTCACAAAAACAGTGAAAAATGACTCACATTGAATATTCCCAGATTCCCTTCAACCATATAATGAATCCACAAACTGCAATCTGTAGCCACCAAAGCACTCCACGCTCCTTACCAGACATGCTAATAAATGCCTTTGTAAATCCCTCCAAATGCTTCTTTCCATTTGGCTCCAAAAGTCCCCTTTAAACTAGTGCTGAAACACACAAAGTGCCAATACCCGGGATGTCACTCCATGCACCTTACCAGATAAAAGGCTTTTATCCATGCTTTCCTTTAAAACTCCTTCACAGCATCTTGTGTCATCTCAAACATTGCTCCAACGTTATTCCAGGTTTGCCTATGTAGAGATATTAATAAAGTCCCATAGTGTAGTATAAAAACATTTATTATACTCAAATGCACCTACAAGATAAAAAACAAATGTGTACTCAGACTTCATCCAAGATGGCCAGGCCACCACAGCATTTCTGGTGTGCATGATTACGTCACTTCTGTAATCCGACGTCCCTTCTGGCATCCGACGTCACGCTGACGCGTTTCATCAAAATTACTTCTTCCCAGATTTTTCTATGGGGGGTAACAGATTTTATCCCGCAGCTGGGGAGTCAATAAGCTATTAGGTATTATTAGTGGGCTGATTTCTTTGTCCAGTAATGGAAAACTAAGTATTAGTCATGAAAATGTTCAGAAAAGGCATGTTATGCTCTTTTTTTGTACGTTTTTCAGGAGCTCTCTTTGAAGCCCATTGGGGCAAAATGCAACATTCTACCCCAAAAGAAGCTTTATTTACTTTTTTGAGTTGACAAGCTTCAACTGACACTAAGCTGAGGTGTGAACGGGCATCACTAAATATAATGGAAATCCTAGTGTCGAGCATTGAAGTGATTCTGGTGAAGCTTCAAAGCAGACATCGAAATGCTGAGATGTGAATGGGACCTAAGACAGATGGGGGAACAGTTTCTCAGAATAGCTGTGCTTTTCACATGGCTTATTCTTCCACAGAGAGGAAAATAGTAGGAAAGGATAGGGCACTCCTCACCTCATCTCTAGTGTTTGTCTCCCATCACAATCACAAGAGGAAATGGAACTACAAAGGAGAATAGAGCAGGGGTATGCAAACATTTTAATCCAAGGACACAAGTAACAAAAAAAAGAATTACTGTCCTGGAACTCAAACTTGGCAAATTAGATTTTGAAGTATACTACAAAGCCATGTGAGGACCTATCACAAACATGTCCATGATCAGATTTGGGTCGCAATCCATAATTTATGAAACCCTGGTATGGAGCTTACCTCGAGATCCGTTGGAGGCACTTCCGAGCTCCTTCACAGGTATACTTTATTACCAAAAGTATTGGGACGCCTGCCTTTACACGCACATGACCTTAAATGGCATACAAGTCTTAGTCCATAGAGTTCAATATTGAGTTGGCTCACCCTTTGGAGCTATAACAGCTTCAACTCTTTTGGAAAGACTATCCACAAGGTTTAGGAGTGAATATATGGGAATGTTTCACCATTCTTCCAGAAGGGCATTTGTGAGGTCAGACACTGATGTTGGACTAGAAGTCCTGCTCTAATTCATCCCAAAGGTGTTTTATCAGGTTGGGGCCAGGGCTCTCTGTAGGCCAGTCAAATTCCTCCACCCCAAATTCGGTCATCCATGTCTTTACGGACCTTGCTTTGTGCACTGGTGCGCAGTCATGTTGGAACTGGCCATCCCCAAACTGTTCCCACAAAGTTGGGAGCAAGAAAATGTCCAAAATATCTTGGTATGCTGGCGCCTTAAGAATTGCCTTCACTGGAACTGAGGGGTCAAGCCCAACCCCTGAAAAACATCCTCACACCATAATCTCCCCTCCACCAAATGATTTGGACCAGTGCACAAAGCAAGGTCCATAAAGACATAGATAAGCGAGTTTTGGGTGGAGGAACTTGACTGGTCTGCACAGAGTCCTGACCTCAACCCGATAGAACACCTTTGGGTTGAATTAGAGCACAGACTGCGAGCCAGACCTTCTCTTCAACGTCATTGACTGAACTCACAAATGCTCTTCTGGAATAATGGTCAAACATTCTCAAAGACACACTCTTAAATACAGCCTTTCCAGATAAGTTGAAACTGTTATAGCTGCAAAGGGTGGGCCAACTCAATATTAAACCCTTATGAACTAAGACCGGGATGCAATTAAAGTTCATGTGCGTGTAAAAGCAGGCGTCCCAATACTTTTGGTAATATAGTGTACATTTGACCTGCAGTTGAACTCCTTATGACCGACAGTTGGCCACCTAAGCTGCTTTGGCATTCCCATTGATTTGTATTGAGAGGGGCAGTTCTGACGTGAACAACATCCTAAGTACACAATTCCTAAATCTCATTTACCTTTTACATTTGGAATGGAAGTAATGTGATAGTTTTCATACTTTTCTAGCTTTTTGTTTGTCTTCTTAGTCCTCTCTGAAATCTGAACCACCTTTGGTCAGTGTCCTAGGAGTCCTCCTTATACTACTGTATAATGAATTCACTAGAGGGCGCCTGTGCTAGCGTCTACTTCCATAGGACTGTTCTGAGCAGAACTTGGTCCCTCTCTATCCATTCTGGAATAAATTACATTTTTCCCAAAGGCGTTCTAAAAGAGAAATAAAATAAAAATAAGCTGCATTCTATTTTTTTTTCTTTTTTTCCCTATTAAGAAGAGAACAGAAAGCATTTTTTTTTTAAGCAGTTCTCCAGTCATATTACTGAAAATTAAAAGTCAGCAGATACAAAAACTGTAGCAGCTGACTTTTAATAAACAGGCACTCACCTCCCATGATCCACCTCTGTGCTCACCTGAGGGGGCGCCAGGGACCATCTTCGGTCCCCGACACTGGCATCTTAACTGTGGGCACCCGGCTGTGAATGCCGGGTGCCCAACTGTGCAAGCCGCGCTGCACATTGTGAATGGTCCAACAGATCTCTAGGACCTGTGGCATGTCCCTGAAGACTGCGGAGATGGTGGGAGCAGAAAACCAGGTACCTACTCCCCCCCCCCCCCCAAAAAAAAGTGTGCCAAATGTTTTGTAGGAGGGGAAGAGGAGGCCTTAAAGTGGAACGTCCCCTTTTGGGTGAAGTTTCAGCTTTAGATTTGTATTCCTAAACCACTTTTTTTCCTGGGGACTCAAAGGGGTATATTTGCTGAAACTCAATCTGGTGCAGCTGTTCATGGTAGCCAATCAGCTTCTAACCTCAGCTTGTTCAATTTAGCCTTGCCAATAAAACCTGGAAGCTGATTGGTTACTATGCACAGCTGCACCAGATTCTGTGTGCACCCGTTTTTAGTAGATCACCCCTAAAGTACTAAGGAGTTGAGCAGTGGCGGCTGTTGCTCCATAGGCCGGGGGGGGGGGCGGCGGCAGACGGACTGCACCACACACCCCTCCCCCACCAGGCCGCACACCAGGACCACACCAAGACCCAGGACCCCGGACCCCCCCATGGCTCACTCACCCTTAGCGGCGGCAGCTTCAGCTTAGGTTTCTTCCCCCTCAGTAGAAGCGTCTCCTCCCCCATGCCCAATGGCGTGGCTTCTACTTTCGGCCAATCAGGAAACAGGTCTCAGGCCTGTGAGAGCCTCTGCCTGTAATCACATGGTTAAAAAAAAAAAAAAGCCCCATTGAACTCCATGCGCCTGGCGCCCCGCATGTAGATCAGGGGTCCGGGCGCATGGATAGGGGGGGCCGTGCCCCTGCGCCCCAAATACACCGGCCGCCACTGGAAGTGAGGCTACCCACTAGGGGGAACTCAGGTAATCAAATTAACTTGAATAAACAAGCACATAGACTCGTGTAGGACCCCGTTCACATTAGGTCGCTCCGACTTAGGGGGCGACCTGTGAAGTCGCGTGCAGCGCGACTTTGGTGCGACTTGCACGGACTTCACATAATGGAAGTCAATGCAAGTCGCCTCCAGGTCGCCCCCAAGTAGTACAGGACCCTTTTTCTAAGTCGGAGCGACTTGTGTTGCTCCTATTAGAACGGCTCCTGTACTACACAGTGAGAGCAACGGTGCATGACTTGTCAGGCTGACCAAGTCGTACCAGTGTGAATGGACACTGAAACTTTAACAGTTCTTGTCTGTTTGGATGTTTGGCATGATGATACTTCAATAAATTCAAGCAACTTTATTCCATGACAGAGTGCGACCTTTTTCTTTTTTCACAAATCAAATTAACTTACCAGCATGTCTTTGGAATGTGGAAAGAAGGGAGAACATGAAAACTCCATGCAGTCCTGGTCGGGATTCAAACAGTGGACCCCAGTGCTGCAAGTTAGAAGACCTAACCACTAAGCCACTGTGCTGTAGTTTTTCTGTAAGCTGGACAGAAGCAGAGGCCTTCACCTTTGACAATGCAGTAAACCATTCCTAATTAAAAACAAATGCAACACCTATCCTTCCCTGCCCTACATCTTCATGTTCTCTTTATGGCAACCAACTTAAAGATGTCCCTTCCTCCCTTCTTCTACCTATGCTGCCTAACGTTTGTTAAAAAAAAAACATGTATATACTTACCTATTTTCAGCCAATCCAGGCATGTGATTCCCTGTGTCAGTAAATGGTGGCTGCAGGGGAGAAGAGGGGGCTCTCCGACAATGGCTGGGAGTAGTGACATCACCCATAGGCTGCAGTACAAAGGAAGGAAACAACCCAGAGTGCCACTCATTATCAGGACCCAAAGTCACTATAGTAGAAGCAGCCTCAGCCTGGCTCTGTCCAGGCAACACCCCAACGCATTTCACCCCACGCATGGGGCTTAGTCATGGAGCCACCCATAGGCTTCCTTATCCCAGCCAGTGACTGCACTACTTTCTCTCCCCAGCAGCTGCTGCTAACTGACACAGGGCACCCAGAGCTGTGGATCACCAGAGCTGGCTGATAATAGGTTAGTATACACAATTTAGTTTTTTTGCAGGTTAGGCAGCATATATAGCAGGAGGGGGGAGAGGACATGTTTAAACATAGTTAATGTTAGGCAGGAGTTCTACTTTAAAGTTGAACTCTAGGCAGAAAGCTAAATATACAGATAAAATCCATATACTGTGCAGGAGCCGTTTTACCTGAGTTCTAAGACTAAAGTGGTTGTAAACCCCTAAATATGCCCAGTGAAGTGACTGGCCTCAAGGGATACACAGAGATGAAACAATTATTCTTACATAAGTTATGCCTGCTTATCTACAATCTTCCCTACCTCCGTTCAATGTCCAGAATTTATAAACCTTGTCTGAGCTGTCAGAAAACAGGGAGCAGAGAGCTGAAATTACACTCGGCAGAGCTCAGTGAGGAGAGCTCTGAGAGCTGATTAGAGGAAATGGACACACCCAACTTCACACAGGAACAGAGCTGAGGCTGTCAATCACAGGCTGTGTGCAGGATCTCCCTCCCCTGTCACCTTTTTTCTCTTGGTGTCAGGAAAATCTGTTAGAAGTGACTCATGTTGATAGCAGAGAAATAAGGCAGCAGACAGACATGACACTTAAGCCCTGTACACACGTAGCGATTATCGGCCTCAAATATTCGGCCGCCGACCGATCGGCCGATTGTAGGCTTGTTAGTATGAAGCTTCCGACAGCCGACAGCGCATTTTCGGCCAAACAGAATCTGTCGTGCAGGCATTAAAATTTTTGTAGGCCAACACCAGAACGGCCGATTGTTCGCCAGTCAGTACAGATTTCGGCCGACAAACAGCAGATTTGCAAGACTGGGCATGCTCAGAAAAGAAAAAAGACAAGGAAAGTTAACCATCACATGACAACACTTCTGCAGTCGGCTGTTGTTGGCCGACAAAATTCGTGTGCAGTCTTTTGCACTTTTCAGCGGACAGGACAGCACCGGATAAAAGACGGCCGATCGTTCGGCCGACGATCGGTACGTGTGTACGGGGCTTCACACTACTAATAAAGACAAGTACACACTATAGAGGGATATGCTTTGTTCATATTTCATGGCTGAGGTTTACAACCTGTTTAACACTGACTAGCCCTGATTGGCAGGACAAGACACCTGTTTTTTTTTATCTGCTGCAATTAAAAAGGAAGTAAACCTTGCCCAATTTCTTTTTTTTAAAACCCTGCAAAGTAAATGCATATTGTGCTAGTATGCATACCATACTAGCACATTATGAAACACTTACCATAGAATTGGACTGATGCGCTGTCAACTCGCGCTAGCGCTTCCATCTTCACCCAATCTTCCTTCTGGGATCGCCTCCTCTGGCCGTCTGATTCGTCGCGCTGCAACGACGTCACTCCCGCGCATGCGCACGGGAGTCACAAATGGGCAGCACGGAGCTCTGAAGGGACAGCACGGGTATACCGTCCCTTCAGAGCGCATGCAGCGGGGTCATCACCAGTGCGAATATCTCCTAAACTGTAAATGTTTGAGATATTCATAGTACATACCGGTAGGCCTTCTTATAGGATTACCTGTAGGTACAAGGTTGTAGGGGAGGTTTTCATTCTCTCTAAGTTAGGCTAACAGGTCCAATGCCTCCCCTAGCCTGTGTTTGAACACCGTAAAGGAGAAGCAGCAAACTGATAAGGTCATCTCCCTGTCACTCTGCTCTCTCCTGCTGCCAGCATGTTCCTTGTGAGCACTGCAGCAGTCCTGATTGGCTCCTGGTGCTGCTTCTATCTCTCTCCCAATCTGAGCTTAGCTGGTATCGGCTGATAACAGGTTAAATTCAGGTACTTACATTGCAGAAAAACATTTAATCATGTATTAATGAATAAAGAGCTGCATTCATTTGTGTCTTTTATATCTTTCCGGGTTTTAGCTTTAAAAAATAAGCCAAATGCAGACGATAAAACTACAGGCAAGCTGGTTTTCTGCTCGTGTTCTAGCCGATCCATCAAAGCACATAAAATTGTATTTTATAAACACAATTTAAAAGCCTCAAGAGGGCCCGATAATTTTATGCAACCTCAGAAGGCGCTTGAATTAAAGTGCAGCTTTTTCGGTAGTTGCAGACAAACAGTGGAATGTGTCTAAATTGTGTTTGGCTTTTCTTGTGAGGATCTTGAAAGTTTCCCAAAGTCAAGCTGAACAGTAAGATTTATGACGATGATTACTCTGTTAGATGCCAGCGCTGAGCTAATGGAGATCAATGGCTCTGATATTGTATGCTGGCTGGGGAGCACAGCGGATTGTTGTGTGTGTCGAGAAGCAATGATAGCAGACCACGCCAGCACAGTGCTCAGTAATGAAACATAAGTGAATTTAAAGGTAACGTATAGTGGTCGTGTACATTTATTTATTTTTTTTGGTCTGAACTTAAAAAATTTAAAAAGGTAAAAAAAAAAAAAAAAAATATATATATATATATATATATATATATATATATATATATATATATATATATATATATATATATAAAATTGTTTTTTTCTTTTAGGTACAGTAAATATATAATATTTAGGTCAGCAGGTGAAGTATTTATTGCTGTCTCAACCCAATGGCTGTTGAAAATAACTTGCATTTACAGAGATCCATACATCCGGGTACAATTTACAGTGCCTTGCGAAAGTATTCGCCCCCCTTGAACTTTGCGACCTTTTGCCACATTTCAGGCTTCAAACATAAAGATATAAAACTGTAATTTTTTGTGAAGAATCAACAACAAGTGGGACACAAACATGAAGTGGAACAAAATTTATTGGATATTTCAAACTTTGTTAACAAATAAAAAACTGGAAAAATTGGGCGTGCAAAATTATTCAGCCCCCTTAAGTTAATACTTTTTAGCGCCACCTTTTGCTGCGATTACAGCTGTAAGTCGCTTGGGGTATGTCTCTATCAGTTTTGCACATCGAGAGACTGAAATTTTTGCCCATTCCTCCTTGCAAAACAGCTTGAGCTCAGTGAGGATGGATGGAGAGCGTTTGTGAACAGCAGTTTTCAGTTCTTTCCACAGATTCTCGATTGGATTCAGGTCTGGACTTTGACTTGGCCATTCTAACACCTGGATATGTTTATTTGTGAACCATTCCATTGTAGATTTTGCTTTATGTTTTGGATCATTGTCTTGTTGGAAGACAAATCTCCGTCCCAGTCTCAGGTCTTTTGCAGACTACATCAGGTTTTCTTCCAGAATGGTCCTGTATTTTGGTCCTGTATATATGTGGCAAAAGGTCACAAAGTTCAAGGGGGCCGAATACTTTTGAAAGGCACTGTACATACAGATTTAGTTTAAACATATATAACAATGCACATCTACATACATTTATTTATATCAAAATTTATATTAAAAAAAAAAAAAACGCATGCTGTGAAATCTATATCTTACAATTCCTATATGCATAATCATAAAAAAAAAAAACAACACTCCTTTAATTTATACCAAATATCTGCAGTGTGTAAAAGTCCAAATATAATCATTAATATATAGCAGTCCCCCAAATATAAAATTCTCAAGAGTGCCAGTGAACAACAAGTGAATAACTGGATATTATTATTTATAGATAAAGTTGATCAAGGGATTATCCGATTGCCTCTTGGGGGATCAGGAAGAATTTTTTCCCCCTGCTGGAGCAAATTGGATCATGCTTTAACCACCTCCTTCCCAAGCCTATTCTGACACTTCACTCCTACATGTAAAAATCGACTTTTCTCTTTCGTTCATTGACGGACACAGCTCCATATCTTCTTTGACCCTTGGGTTATGCTGCTCTCTTTAGGAGTAGGACACTAGGCGGAAAAGAGTTAAAAGAGTTTGACTACGCCCATAGGGCAGTCCAGGGAGTATACTCCCACTTCCTGCATTCTACGGAAGGCGCCTACTGAGCATCTTCAGCATTCTACGAGGGCGCTTAGTGCCTCTTGGGCCTTCCGTCATCTGGCGTCAGTGGTGCAGGTTTGCAGGCGGGCACCTGGTCGTCCGTGCACACTTTCACAAATTTTATAGGGTAGATATGTTGGCATCTGGTCGCAAAGTTTTGCAGGCCGCTGTTGGAGAGGATTAGTCCTCTTTGAGGGTGTACATTTTTACCAGGTGAGCTCCAGTTGTTTCCTGGTTGAGCTCCTGTTTTACCTGATTGGCTACGTTTAGGCTTTGGGAAAGATGTTTATTGCTGTGTTCTTCCCACCCCTCGTATTGACACTCCTTTGGGACGTCCCAAGGGTCCAGAAGATATGGAGCTGTTTCCGGAACGAAAGAGAAAACTGGATTTTTGTCTTACCGTAAAATCCTTTTCTCTGATGTTCATTGACGGACACAGCACCCACCCCTCTAATGAGTCGGGTTTATGGTCTTCTGACACTACTTGTTACAAAACTGAACAGCTAGCGCAGGAAGTGGGAGTATACCCCCTGGGACTGTCCTATGGGTGTAGTCAAATTCTTTTAACTCTTTTCCGCCTGGTGTCCTACTCCTGATGAGAGTAGCATAACCCAAGGGTCAAAGAAGATATGGAGCTGTGTCCGTCAATGAACATCAGAAAAAAGGATTTTACGGTAAGACAAAAATCCATAATCCATTTTTTTTGCTAGAAAATTACTTAGACCCACAAACATTATATATATATATATATATATATATATATATATATATATATATATATATATATATATATACATATATATACATATATATATATATATTTTTTTTTTTTTAGCAGAGACCCTATAGAAAAAAATGATGTGTGTTGCAATTTTTTATGTCACACAGTATTTGCGCAGCAGTTTTTCAAACGCAGTTTTTTTTTAATAAAAAAAACAGTAAAGTTAGCCCAATTTTTTTGTTTAGTGTGAAAGATGATGTTACACCGAATAAATAGATACCTAACATATCATGCTTTAAAATTGCGTCTGCCCTTGGAATGGGGACAAACTACGGCACTTAAAATTCTCCATAGGCGACACTTTAAAACTCTTTACAGTTTACCAGTTTAGAGTTGTACAGGAGGTCTGGTGCTAGAAGTATTGCTCTTGCTTTGATGTTCGCGACAATACCTCACATGTGTGGTGCGATCACCATTTACATATGCGTGCGTATGTAAATGGTTTGCATTTGCACGTAAGCACAGTGTGTTGGGGGTGCTTTACATTTTTTAATAGTTTTATACATTTTTTTTTTTTGCAATAACTTTTTTGCTATCACAAGGTATGAAAAAAATCTCTTGTGACAGCATGGGCTGTGACAGGTCCTCTTTATGGAGAAATTTGGGGTCTATTAGACCCCAAATCTCTCCTCTGGCCACTGGTGGCCAGGTAAACAAAGGAGCGGAGCTGGAAGTGACGAATACTCGTTGCTCCCAGTTTCCAGAGAGAGGGGAACGATATCAGTTCCTCTCTCTCTCTGTACAGAGCAGCCATCGCCGCCTGACGCATCACTCCCGGCCTCCGCAATGGCACTGGAGAGCCGGGGAGAGGCCATCTGCAGAAGTGATCTAGTGGCTAAATAGCCACTCAGATCACTTCTGCCTAAAACAGAATCGCCGGCTGAAAACAATGGTACCGGGATGACGCCTGTAGGTATAGGCATCATCCCGGTATTACCTCTGAATCTTAAGGACGTATAGGTACGACCATTTGGAGGAAGTGGTTAATAGGGTTTTTTTTCCTTTCTCCGGATCAACTGTGGGTATAGGATTGTGTATATAGGATTGTTTAAATATTTTTTTTCCACCTTCTATTGGTTGAACTAGATGGGCTTTTTTTCAACAGACTAACAATGTGACTCCAATACTGCGAATTCCCCTTGTTTCACCACCAATCATCTTTTGCTCTTACCTGAAACAGTTGAGTGCAGGAGGGAGACAAGGGAGAGCCAGATGGGTGCTTCAGCTTAATAGAGCTACACAAGAAAGACATGTGGAAGATGTTGGGGCTTTTAAGGGGATGGGGGGTGGGGGTGGTAGAGGGGGGTTTGTATGTAGGGGTCAGAGCTGAAGAGGGGTGAAAGTGAGATGTGGATGGGGATGCAGAGGTAAGC
Organism: Pelophylax lessonae; assembly: GCF_965119305.1. NCBI lineage: Eukaryota > Metazoa > Chordata > Amphibia > Anura > Ranidae > Pelophylax > Pelophylax lessonae. The sequence continues at coordinate 49,155,768 of NC_138769.1, read as the reverse complement.
CGTGGAAGAAGGCTGAGCTCTGCCCTCTGTGTTTAGCGCACCCCGATCTCTGCACTCTGTGTGTAGCGCACCCCCGAACTCTGCACTCTGTGTGTAGCGCACCCCCGAACTCTGCACTCTGTAAGACCCTTCCACTGTTTGTGAAATTTGACCACACCCACTATTTGATACGGTTTGGAGGGTGTGTGGAGGGAGGAGGCGGATTTTGGGGGTCGTGGTTGAGTTCCTGCACCTATTTTCTGAGAAAAAAAGCCCTGCTTATCAGTTACATTGTTTCCGGATATCTCAAAGGATTATCAATCCCACCCCTCCATATTATGGGGAGGAGGAGAGGAGGAGGTGTTCTGTAGTCCTGCCTTACGCCACAACATTATGCTTCATAGAGTATAGAGACTGAGTGCTGTCATACTAGGACTGGAAATATGTAACTGGCAGGATCACCAGCTAAAAACTAAAGAACTGCAGAATGCCACATTTAGGGACTCTTTTCTAATCTTGGGTTAAGATATACTTTAAAGTGGAACTTCACCCAAAAGGGGAAGTTGTGCTCCTCTTCCTCCCCTCCATCCCCTTTTAATTTTTTTTCCACATTTGTTTAAGATGGGAGCGGGTACCTAGTTTTGATTGGTACCTACTCCTACTTCTGTTTAAATTGCCTAAGCAAAAAAAACAAAAAACAAAGGGCCAGTTTACTGTCCTTCTGACTTAAGGGGGTCAGACTGTGGTCATTGGTAGTAAAAGAGGCCCCAATGTCAGTGGGAATAAACAATGCCTCGCCTTTGGTGTTAATAGGAGAAATCATGCTGCGTCGCTGGTGTCATTGGGAGTAATTGTGCCCTATCATTGGTGCCATTGGGCCCTATTGTTGGTGTCATTGGGAAGAATTGTGCCCCATCTTTGGTGATACTGGGAGGAATTCTGTTCTATCGTTGGTGTCATTGGAAGGGATTATGCTCTTTCATTGGTGTCAGTGGGGGGAATTATGTTCCATTGGTATCAGTGGATGAAAATAGTGCCCCAAGGGCTGGATAAAAGCAAGCAAAGGGCCACATCTGGCCCCCGGGCCGCAGTTTGGAGACCACTGACCTAGGCAATCCAAGCAGAAGTTCACCCTCCCCCCCCCCCCCCCGCCTGCAACCTACTGGGACTTGTCACAGGTCCCATTAAATTATATATCCAACTTTAGTTCTGTTCAATTTACATCAGTATACATCTGTTTTTTCAGGTCTTTCTTTTAAGGGCTCTTGCTCACCGTCAGCTGAGCCCATGCAGTGTAAATTTCAGCCTATTTTCTCTGCCCAGGCAGCCCAGGTGGATTGTACATTTTCTATTTTTTGCATGGGCCCATACCCCGTACGAGTGTTAACAATAGACCCACAATGTAAACGTGTATAGAGGCGCACAGCCATTCATATCAATGACAGCCTGTGCGCTGCACCTGGACAAAGGAAATATGCCGACAATTATGCTGAATGGGCTCCACCGGCCCATGTGCAAGAGCCCTTAGTTGTTAAAGAGAGGTCATAGGTGGGCAAAAGTATGGATATAAATTCACTCAACGTAAATGGATGACATCCATCTACATCTGCAAAAGCAGAAAGGGATGCAAAGCTTTTAGCGCAGCGGCCTATACTGGCAAACAAAGAAAAAGCTCTAATACAGTTCTTTGGAGCATTTATCAGTCATTTGCTAAACTAAGGGAATGGGGTGGACGGCAGACTTTACTTCCGCTTTAAAGTACCGGTACTCTGTTGTAAAATATTTATATTTGCCTTATAACTGCTCCAGGATTAAAACATTATATTAAACCAATGTAATTAGGATCTTAGATCATTCTGAGCTTGGTGTGTTCACGAAATCTCAAGACAACTGAAGTGTATTAAATCTCGTTAATAAGAAACACATTAAGACCATGTACAGTTCCTTAACCGAGCAGGTAGTAAGTTATGAGGCTGTTGGGGAGCATTGATTATTTATACAAGATAATCATAAAACTCTGTATCCTCCTATTATTTCCCACTGTGCGCCTGTCCTAACACAATTGGAGGCTTTAAAGGAGAACTCCAAGCAGGATACAGCATTCTATACATTTGATAATTTTTTTAGTTTTTTTATTTTTTGGTTTCTTTTGGTTTGTATTTGTATTTAAAAAAATAACATTCGAATGAATGTTGGGCCTATAACAGGAAATCAAACCAGTTGTTTTCTTTTCTCAAATCTTCACACCATCACAGTCTCCTCTCAAAAATGTGTAAGTTGTAGCCTTGAGCTTTGCAAACACTGCAGATCACAATACAAAAGGTGCACTGACCCTGGGGGGGGGGCTTTGGTGACTGAACTCTAGTATGGCCGCTTAGCCTCGGAGCTCTGCGGACCGACGGCGGAATCCGCTCACATCGGAGCACCACCGCACCCACACCAGCCGCATCCATCAAGCTGAGGCACAGGAGAACATCCACCATGCCTCAGAGGAGGAAAGAACCACCGCCACAGCCCACAGCCCCACAAGCTGTCCGGCTTCTTCACCTCAGCCTCGAGGGGACTTCACCAAAATGGCGGTGATGCCCGGGCCTTACAGCAAGCCGCAGCCACACACCCCAGCACCAGCAGGCAGCATCCTACAGACATGCAAGCCCTTCCGACCAGCGGGCCCTCCTCGGCGGCATCCACTCCTACCACCAGGAGTCCAGTGAAAGCCAAAGGTGCATTGAACCTGATATTATGCGATAGTTTTTACCCTAATTCTTACAATACGGTACATAAAAGGAAAACAATACTTTATTCCAGAAAGTATGCGTCCTAAACCCCAACTCTGGAATTTTTTTTTTCAATGTTCCCTAAGACAAAAAAAGCAGCTCCTCTTTAGTGCTTCCCCCCACAGTTATATGTTTTTGCAACAAAAGGTCTTTAGTATTGGGGGGTTACGAATGACAATGACACTGCCCTTTCCAAGAGGTTTGTCTAAGCTTTTCAGATAGTAGAAGTGCATTGCAGGTTCTTCAGTTATATGACCAAAGCCATAACTTAGGACTCCGTTGTTCCCCAGTTCAGTTTTTCAAAGCAAACTTTCTCCACGATAGGCCTCTCCAATAATGATAGCTCCAGGTAACTCTCTAGGAGCCTGCAGTTTCCTGCTTGTGAAGTTTTTACGTCCTTGCTGCAGTGGTTCTGCTGGACCTGTGGTTCTGCTCACATGTGCTGCTGGCTTCTGTGCTCACTTATGGGTGTTGCCTGCTCTACTGTGGATTTCTATCCCTTTTCCTTCTATCTATATATTTCCTGGTCCCGCTTCCCACTCTGCTTGTCTATATATATATATATAGACATGCTCAGTGCAGCTCGTGTTGCCTGAGCAACTTCCTAGTTTCTCCTTGCTCCTGCTTTCACACATATTACTTGTTTTCTGTGTTTGACTTCCCGTGTATCAACCTAGATTTTGTTTACCGTTTTTGTCTGCCTGCCATGTGCCCTGACCTTGGCTTGTTTCCCAGATCCTCTTCGGCCATCTATACTCTGCTGGGTGTACCTGGGGGCCACAACCTGTTTCCAGTCTGCTTCAAGTCCATCTCCACCTTCAGGGGCCCTGGTGAAGGGGCAGGCCGGGGCTTAGACTCTGCAACTCAGGGAACTCCAAAGTTGGCCTTCTACAAGGGCTCACTACCATAGAAACCCGACAAGTGCTCTAAGCGTGCCAAATGCAAAGGCCTCCAGCTAAATGGCTATTTTCAGAAGACTGTACACTCCACCATTCCATAAAGCCCACAGGCCTTACTCATGACAGGCCAACTGCCCCATTCCCTTTAGAGCTGGCTACCAACTTCTTCCTCCAGGCATTGGCTACACTGTTAGTAAGAAGGAATGACCGCACTTCCGATAAAGATCAAAAATGGAGTGTGTTTATTCCACATCAAATAATTGGCAAAATATGATACATACACGCTGTGAGTGCAGGACAAAACGGTAGACGCGTTTCACGACTAGATGTGTCACTTACTCATTACCACTGTGCCTACACTGTTGTCTTTCTTGATAGCAGAAACATTTTACTCTGCAATTTGCACAAGTACATCTTTTAAGGTCATAAAGGCAAATTATACAACATCAAGAGCAAAGAGCATAGCATTCCCAATAGCAGGGATCGGGACTCATTAAGTCACAGTACCCACATGTGGCTTACAATTTCTAGCCCTGTTCATGAGCAAATAGAAGCACAACTTATAATGCATCCTTTTCCAACTATAGGCAATCTAACGCTTTCCCCCTAGGGAAAAAGCTATTCACCACCTGACTACATAGTGGTGCATGAGTTACTCATCTTTTCTAGGAACATTGGGCATTTCTCTTTTCAGTGGAAGCTACTCTGACCCATCTAACTCCTCTCCCAAAAGGTTTAAATCCCCCTAGTGAGTGTAACTAATGGACAGTAGAGCACCCAAGCAACACTTGGTTGGGACTATACCTTAAAGGGAACTTATACCTTGTCATACCCAGAGCCTTTTAACTATGAACTGAGCCATTGAACTTAGTGTTATGATGCAAAGCGCAGCAGTGATGTAATCATGCCTCATCCCTCAAAGCTCAGAGTTAGGCTTTATGTTCTTGTAAATTTACCTGAAAGTATTTTTCAGGATCAATTGCTCCAGTGTTTGCAGCTATAGATGTTAGTGTGGGTCCTTGGGAATATGTGAACACATCCTTTTCATAGCCTGCCCACATATTGATTTTAAAATAACACTTGTGTCTAATTATTGGAGCACTCAGGCAAAAAAACCTGTGACTCGTTTTATTTTCCATGGAATGTCTTTTTAGATGACCTAGCCCTGACTGGAGTCTCACAGCATATGGTGTGAATATGAGAACATGAGACGTCTGCAGCTTCACATTTATCATCTCCTCTCCATTTTCCATGTGGAACGCAATATTGAAATGTAGTTCCCAGAGCTGTCCTTATTTGCATAGTTTGTTCTCGGTTCTATCAAAGATGGCCGTAGGGTGACTTTTATCCATTGAGCTCATTAGAGCGGGCAGTGTTCTGCCGTGGCCTTTATCATCCTGCCAGCTCTTCATCCTTTTATATTTTGGCTGGGATAAGGTACAGATGGTGCCAGCGACTGGCACACATTTTTCCCCTGGTGTGCTGATGGCTCCTGTGCTGTGACACTGCACAGCTGTCACTAACAAGTCAAAAACACCTCATGCTGAAAAATGTGTGAAGAGCTTATGTTGCCCATAGCAACTAGATACATTAATTCCTACTGGGAGCCAGGTATGATAGGGAGAAACAAATTACTATGGAAACAAGAGCCACTATCCTTTCTGACACATGGACCCCGCCCCTTAGTACGGGGAAGGGTAAATTATGTGCACCGTCATCCATTAAAGTGTGGATAGCCAAACGATTTAAAAAAAATACATGCCTGTATTTTTTTTTACATGGTAATTGCATTTGCATCTATCTATCTTTATACTTACCTCTTAGTTTAGATTCTCTAGTTTTTGTCTTCTTTTATTATCAGCATTCCTCCTCTAAGAGTGGTTTAAAATGATCCTCAAAATGGTAGGATTACATTTACATTTTAGTAGTTTTATCGATGAATAAAAAGAGACTTAGAGATATAGGAAACGCACTCTAGAAGGGAAAAAAAAAAAAAGATGGCAGCAAATAAGGCTCACAGTTTGTAGGGGGAATCTCAATTCCTAACCCCAATTTAGTTTAGCATGTTTTTTCTTTTATCAGGTTTTCTTGGTAGTAGCCGTTGGCCCTTTAATAGCAGACAAAGTCAACCCAAAGCTTTATCGTAGCCCTGTGTCATGCCCCAGCCTGGCCTAATCAGCATCACACATAGCCTATTCCATATCTTCCTCAGGCCTTACATCAATGGACCCTAAAATTAGCTTTACCAAGCACAAATTTAATTTCCAGAAGACGTTCCCATCTTGGGATTGGGAAAAGCAAGAGCCTACACAATTACAGATTTGAAACTACTTTTGCAACAAAGCAGTGTAAAAGTAGCCAAAAATGCAACTGACCGGTGTGAAGAGTTCCATAGTATTTAAAAGGATGCTTTTTCATGCATTTTCTTCTGCTTTTTTGTTAACAGAAAAACTGGCCAAATACTGATAAGTGTGAACATGCTCTATGTATTATGTAAAAAGCTGCAAATCTATTAAGAGGTAGACCCAGGCATCTGCTGTGCAGAACTTCTGCCTGTCAGTGTCAGGCAGCCTTTTACATGTTACACTTTTCAGTCTAGCCCTAAAATAAACATTTAGCACCCCCTACTGAACATCACTTAACCCCCACAAAACACCAGTGTCTCCCTATCCTCCCACTTAAAACCAGTGCCTCCCTCTCTCCCCACTGAGCACCAATAACACTAACACTTTTCCCCACTGACAACAGAGCATTTTTCACCTCATTGACATACAAAATAGACAATGACATTGACCAAATGTGGCCATATTAGGTCAATGGTGTCCTGAGCATCCTCTGCTCTTTGTTACATGGAGCTGCGAGGTGGAAAATGCCCTCGTCATTTCTCTCACTGACCACCAACGCCAGACATGTCTTCCTCCCACTGGCTTTGACTGAAGTCATTTCTTGCTTTCTCTGACCACTGACTTCGCACATGTATTACTTCCACTGATGCTGGGCATTGGCTAATTGGGTACTGAATTTATCAGGAATGACGGCTTGCATTTAGATTTGTTCAAAATCTAAGTTCGGACGGAACCCATGTTCATCCGTAAATACAGACATCTTTTTCCTCCCAAGAATCTTTGATGCCAAGCATTATATTCTTCCAATGACTACAGATGCTGGGAGTTTCTCCTTCCCACTGACTCAACATTGACCATTGACACTGGGCATGCCTTTCTCCCACCGATCTGAGAGCAGGCATTTCTTTCTTCCTCTGACCACTGATACTGAACATACCTTCCTCCCACTGATGCTGGGCATTGCTTCCTCTTACTTACCCTACACTGGTCATTTCATCCTCCCACTGACCACTGATGCTAAACATTTTTCCTGGACCTCCTCATGTCAGCCTACCATGGGTCAGTTCCCCCCTCTCTGACCCCTCCAGGACCACCATTTTCTTAGCCCATAAATGGCGGCTGTCTGCTTAAGCAAGTGTTCTTTTTCCATCCTCGCTCTGGACACCTTTTTTTAAAAAAAAATAGCGGTTTTTGGTTTTTTTTTTTTCCTTTTTTTGTGTGTTTCTTGACTCGTTTTTATCACCCTGTTTGGGGTTCAGCCTCTTCCGTGTCAGAAGACCCCCCCCCCCCCCATATGGGCTGTAAACCTCCCGAGGTGATGGGTGTACTTGGTGCTGGCACTGGCTGTGATGCAGTTAAAACAACTGCATGTTTGCTCTAGGCGGTGGGCTGACTAACAGTATAAAGTACTGTGTGTTTGTTGTGCAGGCCCGCTGAAGACTATGCTGCGCTGGCTGGCATCGCAAAGTCGCCAAGAACAGCAGGATCGTCTGTCCGAACTGTCCAGACCGCCTTCACCTTTACCTCATTGTAGCCACTCAGATCTGAGCCAAGAGAGGTTACAGCATAGAAAGACCTCCAAGAAGAGTAAATCTAAGCGTAAGCACAGAAGAAGATCCTCTTCGTCTCCCAAGCCATCTTCATCAAACCAACGAGAAGAGAAAGCCTGTTGGGCTTGCTCAGCCCAAGTTCTGCCAGGGAAGCTTGTATGCGCTTCTTGCTTCAAGAAAGCTGCGCGAGACAATGCGGCAGATGCTCGGCAGGTGAAATCCTATATTAAGGCAGCTGTCAAGGAAGGGTTGAGGAACATTTCTAGGAAACCAGCTCACCCCGCTTTGTCTTCAGCTTCAGAGGATTCAGAACTGGAAGCATCAGTCTGTTTTAACTCTGATTTGGAGAGGAAGCAATGCAAATATTACCCTGATCTGAAGAAATCCCTTCCTTCCTTCCGCCTCATTTTTGAAATTCAGGAAATGGTGGAGGATGAATGGGCTAGGCCAGACAAAAAACTGAATGTCCATAATAGGGTCTCAAAGCTTTATCCTTTCAGCCCTAGAGATGCAAAACTATGGGACACTGCTCCAAGGGTGGATGCTTCATTGCAGAGGCTGGCCCACCTTATTACACTTCCACTGGAAGATTCGGTATCTTTTAAGGATCCCATGGATCGCAAAATTGACACAGATTTAAAGAGATTGTATACGGTGGCAGGAGCAGAATTCAGGCTGGCTATGGGGCTCACGTCTGTGGCAGCTGCCCTCAAGGTTTGGGTAACAGAGTTGGAGGCTGAGTCTTCAGGAGAGGGGCTTGGAAGGGGTAATTCTTCTCCTTTACAGTTTGTAAGATCAGCATCAGTGGACCAAGTCAGGATGACCGCTAAGATGATGGTCCATTTCGTGACAGCCTGTAGAGCTTCATGGTTGAAGCACTGGTCAGCGGACAATGCATCTAAACACAGCCTTTTTTCGGTCCCGTTTTACGGGAAGCTTCTCTTTGGCAAGGCTTTGGAGTCAGCAATTCAGCGGGTCTTGGGCGGCAAGTCAGGCCTGATTCACCGGGAGAGTAGGAAGCAGCGCCAGGCCTTTTGCTTCTCCAAAAGGGCTAAGGGGGGTGTCAGAGAAGCTTGTTCCTATAGGCCGATTAAACCATTCTTCAGACAATGGAGGGCAGTTGGTTTGCCCTTTCTGAAGTCTTCCAAGTCCAAGCCCAAACCTTCTGAAAGTGTCTCTGCCCAGATTCAAACCCGGACAAAGCAGGTGATGTCCAGATCCTTTCTGAGCTTAAAGGAATGTATGCAGTATCTCCGTCTTCTGTCCTCCACGATCCCAGTGGTCCCCGCGTTTCATCATTAAGCGTCTGACGTTATTCGGGGCCAAGTGGTGAAACATGTAGGGATATGGATATGCAACACGTCACTTCCGCTATTTGGGATGCAGGTGGAACGCGGAACGGCGTCCCCTGTTTTTAGAGGATTGAGAACAAGTTTGTACACTAAGTGGAACTTTTTCTTTACTAAATAAACTGGTTTGATTATTGCGCAATGAGAGGCCTTTCTCTTTTCATATACCCCTAATCTGAGAATAAGTACCTCATCTGATGGACCCTAGGACCTATATGGATTTATCTCTATGCTATTTTTGACTGCCTGTAGTGGGGTCAAATACATCTGGTGAGTGGCTTGTGCATGTGATTGTCGGTGGAGGAAGGAATCTTTATTCTCACGGGTGATCTCTGGAGTGAAGTGTCTTGAAGAAGAGTGTCTATCATCTCACTGCCAAGGAATAAGGAGATATTTAGTGGGACTTTGTGAGCACTGTTTTTTCACATATTGATTTCTTCGTAATCATTGGTTGTTTATGAGCAAGGTCGATTTGATATATACACGTTATATATACATTTTTCATCACATTTTTAGTAAATTAATTTACAATGTTGGTGGATGTGAGCTGTGCTGTGTCTCTTTGCTGGTTGGGGATGTCTCTTTGCTATATGGGGATGTCTCTTTGCTGGGTTGGACTGTTTCTTTGCTGGATTGGGCTGGCTCTTTGGTGAATATATGAGGATGTCTCTGCTGGATTGGGCCATCTCTTTGCTGATTATATGGGGATGCATCCTTGCTGAATATATGGGGCTGTTGGATTTGGTGGGACAGCCAGTGGCCCTGGAAAATGTTTGTGGTCATGCTCAAGGGGGGGGGGGGGCTTAGGGATGGGCCCTGGCCTAAGCTCTGCATTCCCTTAATAGATAAGTAAGGCATCCACCCACATCAAGACACACAATCATCCCAGCTGTCCAAATTAGATCTACTGCACTTTTCAGTAACAGCGTGGCAAGTGTATGGACATAAAACATAGAAACAAGCACCTCAATTAAAAGTACTCACATGATATTATGAATAAAAGAGAGCTCTGTATACCAAATAAGAATCCATACAGTTCTTCGTACCGGCCAGTAACCAAGATGGCTTTCTTCCACTAACCAACAATGCTGGGCATGTCTTCCTTCCACTGCCTCAACATCAGGTATTTCTACCTTTCACTGACCACCAACTCCAGTGTTTCTTCATTCTGCTAACCCCGACAGGGCATTCCCTCTTCCCCCTTGAATAGGGATGAATGAGTCAATGGCTCAGTCAAAACCTAGATGTGGACCAAACTTTGGCCATCTGGGCAAACATTCAAATTTTTTCCCATTCGGCCCCCTGTTTACTTGGGGCTGAACATCACAATTGGAAGCGGAATTAATACTGCTTCAATATATGAAGGCATCCCACTGTCAAAGTACCAGATTGATATAAAAGAAGAAGCCCGGAACCTAATTTATTGTCTGGAGCCACAGCACAAAGACTTATTCTGCCTGCCCTTCATAGTGTCCATTCTCTGCCTCCCACCATGCAATTTCCCTGCAGTTGCATTTTTAAAAAAGTGCAGGGACCCTTTTCTGGCTTCTCCCTCTTGCAAACCCAAGCTGCAGCAATCACATAGGTGTGAACCTAGCTTAACTGATCTAGTAGCCTCCTTATTCCAGAAATCACTGATTTGTAATAAGCATGTATGAAAGTAAAGTCAGAACTCCTAATCTGCATAGTTATTTCCAGTCAGTGACTAGTTAAGAATTTAAGTCCATGGCTGACAGCAGACAACTCACATTTTGAAAATCTGTTCAGGAATGGAACCCTCTACATCACTCTCAGAACAGGTTACCTTCAAACATTTGAAACGGTCCTCAGGTTGGCTTTAAAACCAAGCCTAATTCTACTTATCCATTTTCTATTTCACTTGAACGCTGAGAAGTCAGGAAAGTCCTAGTGCTTACGGCAGCATGAAAATGAACTGTCATTACTCAGCTTGCAAAGTACTCAGTGGAGCCGAATTTCAGATTCCTCCGGCAGCCCGCAGCATGTTGAAGCAGCTACCTGGTGCCGCATGCAGGCTCCCGGCTTATCAGCTGCGTTCTTATTGACTAATTTGTCATCACTGGCAGAGGATGTTCCATTAAGGAACCGCCATTGAATTATACCCCACAGATCTTGGCACGATCCCTGTGCCTATATATTTTGCCCAGTAAGGGAAATCTTTAAAAAAAAAAAATTGTTTGTTTTTCTTGCCTCTTAAATAAAACCTATACTGTATAGAGAAAAAAAAGCTAAAGTAAGCCCAAAACTGCTTAGCGGTTACTATAAAGTTGCAAAAAGAAATCTTAGTGTGGCTAGCTCCCACATTGGCCTTTTCTGCACAGAGCTGCCAATGCCACTATGAGTTTGGTGAGGCTACCTATGGAGCAGGCAGGGTGAAATCTGTATGCACAACAAAGTGTTGATCATAGGCGTGCGCACAGGGTGTGCCGGGTGTGCCTGGGCACACCCTAATCACCTAGGGCACATTAGCATTATCGCTCTGTTTGCCAGTGAGGAGATGGGAAAGATCTCCCTCGGACCTGCTCTGCCATAAGAGAAGTGCCACACACTTCTATTTCACTTTGCAGCAGGGAGAGTAATGTACCGGGGCCATATACATGTAGGCAAACACATGCATGTGTATTTAAACTTTGGGGTGCACACCCTAATGCAATAGGCTGCACACACCTATGGTGTTGATTAACAGTTAAGGGGATATTTTATTCTGCCATGGAATTGATTGCTGACCACTGGCTTCTGTACTCAGCATGTGTGCTAGTCAGGAATGTTGGAAGTGCTTATCAGCAATTGGGAAAAGTTAGAGACCCAAAGGAAAAAAAAAACAAGAGGATCGGCATGACAGACAGGCAACAAGCGTTTTCAGAAGGTAGAGGTTAGCAATGGCAGCCTATACATTTCTCTTATAATAGATTTTCAGGAAGTTTGTGTTTGCACTGGAAAAGTGTTTACTTGGCCTTTTGGAAATAAAAATGTTCCTTCTTTCCAATGTCAGCCCTGGTTCAAATCGATGCTACTTTGAAATTGTGCTACTTCACTTGAAGTAGCAGGTCAGCGTGATTTCAGGTGCTACTTGAAAGACATTTGTGCGGCTTCATGCACAGATGTCTATTGAAGTCGCACCTGAAATCGGCAAAAGTGTCGCAGGAACTACTGTTGCCAATCAGTGCAGTGCCGCAAAGTTTGAATTGCACCGATTGGAACGGTGCCATTACAGGCGATAGGCTGCGACTTGAAAAATCACTCCAATGTGAACAAAGACTCATAAAGCTAGATTGTGTTTATTCAGGTGTATTATATAAGACAATGCAACGAGTACTGGTTCTGTATGAGTTTAGTAGCCACCAATCAGTGAAATAGGGCTTTGCACATTCAGCTATTCCCTTAAAGTAGTATTAAACCCTCTGTGCTTTTACACATAGAGCATAATAAAATAAAATTCCCCAGTAAATTATTTGTTAAAATTCTTACACCAGCACTTGCAGTTTAGATCTTTCAATGTGATCCACTGTGGAATGCTTTTTAGAAGGACAGCAAGGACTGAGAACAAGCCCTTAGGCCAAATGTGTCAAACACATGACCTGGGGGCTGAATACATTGGAGTTGCAGCACTCTTGTCCTTGTATACATCTTCTCTCAACAGTCGGCAGCAAAGAGGAGAGCCCTCTTCTGGTCCTCCTCCAGACCCTGCACTTTCTGCTCCCCCCCCCCCATCTACTTTCCTGCAGCAGCACATGGTAAGGATGGAGGAGGGCCCTGTGATGTAAGGGAGGGTGGGGGATTCTTAACGTCTAGTGTAATGAGGAATGGGGGGAGGAGTGCTGTGCTATGGACAACTAGTTTTAAGGCCCGTACACACGATACGAAAATCAGAAGGGAAATTTCGTCCGATGAGCGATCTGCTGATTTTCGGATTGTTAGTATGGTGCTTTTGACAGCCGATTACGAATTTGTAGTGCCGGTTCACACTGATGCGGCTGCGGCGATCGCGCACTGCTCCTTCATTACATGCGATCGGCTGTGCGGTGCGAGTTTAGCCATACACTTTGTATGGCTAAATTCGCACCGCACCCGCAGCAAAGACGCACAGAACCCTTTTTTGCAGCCGCATCAGGATCGGATAGCACAGCGGTTCACACTTGTGCGATACGATCCTGTGCGAACTGCAAGATCGCACTGCGATATGCGATCAAACTGGGGGTGTCGTTAAGATTACATTGACACCCCCAGCGTATCGCATATGGCAGTGTGAACTGCCGGGGGTGCGTTTGCGATGTGGGGACAGGCTGCGAATTCGCAGCCTTCCCGCATCGCATAAGTGTGAACCGGGGCTCAGACGACAACTGGATGTGCAGGCTATAAAATTTTTATCGTACATCAACACAACATCCAATTTTCATTTAATTAGTACAGTTTTTGTCCGAAAAAAATCCTAAGAGCAAGACTAGGCATGCTCAGAAACGAAAGAACACATACAAAACAATCCACAACACATGACATCACTTCTGAAGTAGAATTCTGTCTTACGGGAATTTTCGTATGAAAGTAACCTCTTCACTTTCCACATGAGACTAGCGTGCAACAAAAAACGGACGACCGATCGTTTGATAATCTGATCGTGTGTACAGGGCTTTACAGATACAACCGGCCCTTTGAGGGCAACCATAATGCTGATGTGGCCCTCAATGAAACAAGAGTTTGACACCCCTGCCTTAGGCTAAAAAAATTTTTGTTCAATTTCATGTAGATTTACCTTCAACTATGTAGGGCCTGCCTGATTGCATACATATTGAAAGTGTTTAGGTTTGACCCCATATTATATGGTTTTGGTAAATCTAAAGGAAAATTAGACAAGGAAATTGTATAATGTGTAGCCAGCTTTACACTGAGATTACCGAATCAGCAAAGCACAATCGCTGTGCAGCTCTACTGACTTGAAAGCAGTAAAATGTGGCTGCCCACATGTGCATGGACACTTTTTTTTTCTATTTCCTTTAGATTTATCTTCAACTACATAGTGCAAGGGACTGCCTGATTGCATACACATTGAAAGTGTTTAGGTTTGACCTCGTATTTTTTGGCTTTGGTGATTCTATAGGAAAATTGTACAAGAAAATTGTAAAATATATGGCCAGCCTTACCAATTCTACATAGAACAAAGGTTTTTAAAATATTCATTGATAATAAGACCAGATGTAATAGATGTGTTTGAAAAATAATCATTAAACCATTTATGTTCCCCTTTCATTGCTCGCTGTTGCTGTTCTGTAACATTGGTTTTTGGTCATTTGCAGGTACAATTCCACCACTCATAAAGTCCATTGTGACGAGCGAAGAAGGTCTGTCAAACAATAAGGGGATAAAAATGCTGGTGACAATTTCCTGCATCCTCATCGCCGTCCTGCTTGTCTTCGCCTTGCTGCTGATTGTCAGGAGGAGGAGGAGAGAACAGAGACTGAAGAGACTGCGAGGTAAGAAGCTCCCCTTGTCAATGTGTAGCATGTGCACCAAGCAGATAAGGAGGAGGCTTTAGTCTAAGCAAGAAGGACGATGTATTACAAATGTCAGCCTGGGTTTCTTGTTAATGTCAGCTGTGCTGCAGAGTATATAAAATGGTGCGCTACTTACAGCTCAAGAAAAACAGAACAAGTTTTTGTATATTAGAGAAGAAGCAGAGTAGAATGTTTTTGGAAATCAACATCTCCTTCATCAGGCCCAAAAGCCTTTCTGTTGAGCTTTGCCTAGGGTTGCCACTTTTTCTTCAAGCCAACCCAAACACTTTAGCGGTGCACAGCTATTTTTTTTTTTCAGTGTCCCCCTTCCGTCATATTACAGAGGTCAGTGTCACTCCCCCTTCATAATACAGGGGTTAGTGTCACCCCCTCATAATACAGGGACCCCCCATAGAGACCCCTCCATTAAATACCCCTATATTAGTGCCCCCCTTTGAGACCTTTCATTAAATCAGAGTCCCCCCTTAAAGAGGAAGTAAAGTCCCTAAAAAAAAACATGAAAAAAAAAGCCCTGTAAAGAGAAAGGCATAATGAGCTAGTATGCATCGCACACTAGCTCATTATGAAGTACTTACCTTAAAACTAAGCCCCTGCCGTGCCGCCCGCTCAGCGACAGGACGGCCGACATGTCCGGCCGTCCTGCTTCCTGGTTCGCGCCCTCCTGCCATCTGATTGGCCGGAGGCGCGATTACATTACTCCCGCGCGTGCGCGCGGGAGCCACTGTTCGCGGCACTGAGCTCTGAAGGACTGGCACGGGTGGCCGTTCCTTCAGAGCGCATGCGCCGATGACGTCATTGGCAGTATGCACTCTAAATATCTCCTAAACGTTGCAAGTTTGGGAGATATTTATAGCACCTACTGTATAAGTAAGCCTTAATATAGGCTTATCTATATGAAAAGACAAAGAGAGAGGGATGAGAGGATCCCACAGCATACTGGGGTCTCTACAGTCTCTCACATGGCATTGGGACTTTGAAGGCTAAAAGTGGATTTTGATCCTGATGAAAATAAATACAACAATATTATATATAAAAATTATATCATTTATTTATAGAGACATATAAAATTGTATCAAAAAGCGTATATTCAATAAGCAAATAATGCATGTACACAAGACAGTACAGGTTATCCACTGGATCCCAAAAAGCCTCTCAGAACAAAGGCAATTCATGTGAAAATTCTAACAAGTCATGATAAAATCATGATACCAGTTCATAATGGTATGGGATGCATAAGTGGAAACTATGGAATGGAATATGAAAATAGGCTTATCTATAGGTAAAAGTTTGTGAGGTGGGTTTACAACCTCTTTAATCAGTGCATATACAGACTGATTTTACTGTTGCAGGTTTAGTAACACTTTAAGTATTCTCCACCAAAATACTTTTTCTAAAACTGTAGGATTACTTTATACTATCATTTTGGATACAAATAGTGCTTGGCATTTTTAATAATAGCAACTACTATTATAGACCAATAAACCCGCACTGCCTAATAATACAAAGAACTAATAAGATTCTACAGTACATTGTTTGATATGGGTAGTAAAATGAACAGACATTCATCTTAACTGTAATTTCAGTATAAAGAAAATCCAATTAAAAGCAGGATATTGTTTTTAAAATACTGAATACTAATTTTTTTTATACTGAAATCTCTAAATTCAACCAATTGAGAGCTACTTTCCCAGCATTGGTAAGAAATACACTGCCCGGCCAAAAAAAAAAGTCGCCACCAAAAAAAAAGTCACAGACTCTAATGTTTTGTTGGCTTTGATTACGGCATGCATTGGCTGTGGCATTGTTTCGATAAGCTTCTGCAATGTCACAAGATTTATTTCTGTCCAGTGTTGCATTAATTTTTCACCAAATGATGGGAGAGTCGGACCGCTGCATAAATCCTTCTCCAGCACATCCCAAAGATTCTCAATGGGGTCAAGTTCTGGACTCTGTGGTGGCCAATCCATGTGTGACAATAATGTCTCATGCTCCCTGAACCACTCTTTCACAATTTGAGCCCGGTGAATCCTGGCATTGTCATCTTGGAATATACCCGTGCCATCAGGGAAGAAAAAATCCATTGATGGAATAACCTGGTCATTCAGTATATTCAGGTAGTCAGCTGACCTCATTCTTTGGGCACGTGCCGTACCTATCCAATAGGATAGTTACTGCATGCTTAGTTTAGTTAGTTGCTTAGTTAATTCCAGGTGACGACTTTTTTGTTTTGGCCAGGCAGTGTATATAAACAAGATTCTTTGCCACCCCATCATTACACCATGAAAAAATATTAATTTTCAGTGATGTACATATGTATGCCTGGCCCAGCACTATAGTAAATCTGATGGGGCGTATTCCCCTGGCCTCCTACAAACACAGATGTCGGCCTTCATACTCCGATCCAGAGCTGCTGTCGCTCACAGACATTACTCACTTCTAATGGTACCATGCATGTTGCAATTAGATAATACAGTAAAACCTTGGATTGCGAGCATAATTTGTTCCGGAAACATGCTTGTAATCCAAAGCACTCTTATATCAAAGCAAATTTCCCCATAAGAAATAATGGAAACTCAGATGATTCGTCCCACAACCATTTATTCATAAATCCTTCAATTTATAGTCCATATAAAAAGATTATAGCATTGCGATAGGTTGTGTAACCATACAATGTCCATCCACAAATAGCCGCTTCCACAAGGGGATTGGAAGCAAAATCCAGTAGGAGCTACAGAGTAGCAATATGGTTCCATTTAATGAAGGTACAACATTTAGCAACTCACATGGTTGATGAATAAAACAGGCACATCTAAGTATGCAGGCATCCGGGGTAAAGCTGTCCACATAGACCATCTTCTGCACCTTCGGCTGCTAGTCTGCAATCCTGACCGGGAAGACCACCCTGCAGTAAAGCGATCTGAAAGCGAGGGGCAGCATGGAAAGGATGACGTAGATGACGGTGCGGAGGATGGTCCTATGTGGACAGCTTTACCACTGATGCCTGCATACTTAGATGTGCCTGTTCCAATCATCAACCATGTGAATTGCTAAATGTTGTACCTTCGTTAAATTTAACCATATTGCTACACTTAGAGGTGCCTCTCTTCTCTTTTATACTCAGCTGTGACTTGAGGCTACTTGTATATCAAGACATCGCTTGTATATCAAGTCAAAATTTATTTGAAAATGTTGCTTGTCTTGCAAAGCGCTCTTAAACCAAGTTACTCTCAAACCAAGGTTTTACTGTACAATTTACCAGGTTTAGATCAAACTGGTTTAGATCAAACAAAAATTGAACATCTAGTAGGCAGGAGTAGATGTCCACCTCCATACTATAGAGTTAATGTGGAATGTGGAACTTTAGTTGGAAAATTAAGTCCTGCTAGATCACTTCAGGCTGGCCCATTTTGCAGGTATAGCTATGTAAAACATTAAAAAGAAGTGCCTATACTGGTTAAAATCCAGTAATACTGTTTCGCCCTGCTCTGCACATGCTCAGTTGCCTCAATTTTTAAGGCACTGTGCTGAATTTGTAGAGGCTAATCTGCTGACAGCTTTAAAGTGTACTGCTGTTCAGGGGTTCTGGGCTTTAGCAAAATGGCAGCCTCCAGCAAGACCAAACAGTAACAATGCTGGAGGCAATTTATAGCACACACTAATTTTGGTGGCATAATTATTAATGTGGAATGTATGTTCCTTGCTAAAGAACATTATTTTTTATCAAGTTGTTATGGTAAAATTCCACTTTAATAGGAGTATAGGCCTAAATATATGGGGATGGATATTCTTGATATCATTTAAGTAGCTTTTAGTTATTTTCCACCCAGGGGGATAAGCAGGCATTTGTAATGCAAGTTGGCATGTTAAATGCCTTAAAAAAAGGTAATTTACTACATTTTTGATTGTAAATGTAGCTAGAAAGCTGGATTTCTCTTGCACTCTGCTAGATGGTGCTGGTGGATGAGGTGAGAGGGATTGAGTAGGGCTTTAGGCCTTATTCATATGGGTGTAGTTAAG
This sequence comes from Pelophylax lessonae, assembly GCF_965119305.1. Taxonomy (NCBI): domain Eukaryota; kingdom Metazoa; phylum Chordata; class Amphibia; order Anura; family Ranidae; genus Pelophylax; species Pelophylax lessonae. Next base: position 49,137,324 of record NC_138769.1, on the reverse strand, counting down.
CATAAACCTGTGCAATATCTGTGTTTACCTGCACGGGATGCACGGGGGTTTCTGACATTGGGGGCAGTCTCATTTATGTTTATTGGGAGCAGCGGCTGCATGGATACAGCCGCTGCTCCTTAATTGACATTGGTGCGGCAGATGTCAACTTGGAAGTAGCGGCTGTGCCCATGCAACCGCTACTCCCAATAAATTGAATAGGACTGCCTGCATGCAGATGCACAGAGCACCTGTGCGGGCAAACATGGCCCTAAGACAGGTGTACGCTTAAGTACGCCTGTGTGAATGAGACCTTACACCTTTTCTCTCAGCTCTTGAAGATACAGCAATGTGCTGTCAATCTAAGCAGAGTAGATATGGCGTAGAGGCACTGGATATGCATTCTTAACCAATATAAAGGAGGTTCGTAATTGAGCCAAATGGCCTAGGTTAGGCAGTTGTCTGTAAAATGGGACACCCCCCCCCCCCCCCCCCAAGCAAGGGGGTCACCCAATTTATAAAGCATGGGTAGCTGAGCCAGAAGAAGTGGCAAACAAACCTTTTGAAAGTCCAAAGATGTTTAATTGGTTCCATCAGACAAACCGGATAATTAAAAGCAATCTACTGCATTTCGGGGCTAAATGCTCCCCCTTCATCAGGGTTTTAGCAATTCTCAAAAGTGTTTTTATGGAATCAGAATATGCAGGGGGCATGTGACCTGCTCCCACATGACAGTGCTTTCATCTAGTTCCCAATTGCTAGGCTCAAGTTATTGGTTAAGATCAAGCACCGAGATCTTGAGGAATGTAAAATTCAGCTTTACTTGCATAGGAGAACAGCAAATGTAGGAGAACAGCATTACAGAAAAGAGCAGATAGAAAAAAAAAAACCCTTCCTTCACCACTCACTCTAGTCTTCCATTGCCAATATTTTGTTGGTGGCTGCAATGATGGTGGGCGTGGTGTATGGTCACTGGAGAGGTGGGTATGAAGCAGTTGAGAGGCCTTTTTGAGGACCCTATCACTTTTCCATCAATGGGCATAGAAAAAGTATCTCTTTCAAAAGCACCAACTTCCATTAAAACTGCAATTCAGATGTGTGGTCAGGCCTGTGCATAGTTAGCTCCCTATGTCTTTATGAGTGTCCCAACAGCTCGAAACTTGGAGCACTTGTATACAAATATATAAAATATATCAAAAATCAACCTGCATTTAGGTTACTACAATTTAACTAAAACAAGCAGCCAGCATAAACTGTTGGTAACAATCAGCAAAAATAGGAAAATAACGTAGCGCTTTCAAATATACAAGTATACTTGTTACTCCAAAGGCTAGAGCAGCATACATATGTATTGTACCTTCATGAAATTATAGTGTTTGATGTGCAAAATTGTAACAAGGTACCAACATCCCGATTGAATATCAATTCTGGGTAGGAGAAAGAACCTACCAAAAGAATAGGTGGAGGCTCAAGGTGTCTAAACCGCCATCCAAGGAAATGAACGAAAAACAAGAAAAAGTAAAAAAGGAAAAAGGAAGAAAGAAGAAAAACAAGTAAAGCAAAAGACAAGAGAACAGTAAAGGAGAGAAAAAAAGGGGGGAAAAAGGAAAGGAAGAAAGACGGAAAAAAGAGGGGAAAAAAGGTGTGAGAAGAAAAGTGTGAAGGAGAGGGCTAGTGGGATTTTAAGGGTACCGTAAGCAAAAAAGTAACAACAGTAATAAAATCAAGTTATTTTATTTTAACATATTAAAACCAAGTATAAGAAGACACATACAGTACATAGCGAAATGCATGAAGTCCATTACAAAGGTACATAAAATAGGCAATGTTTTTCTTTTTCTTGTTTTTCGTTCATTTCCTTGGATGGCGGTTTAGACACCTTGAGCCCCCACCTATTCTTTTGGTAGGTTCTTTCTCCTACCCAGAATTGGTATTGTAACTTCAGTACCCAGGTGTTGAATCCGCCATGACAATCATAGGAAAGTGCTATGGCTAGGCATGGGGCTTTTCAAGTGATTAACTAATTTGAATAAGTGTATTACGTAGGCTTTTAACCAGATAGTATCCAGTGCCTGTAGCAGGTGTCATAGCCTTCACTTCAAGGCTATGACATCTGCTACATGAACTGGCTACTATCTGGAGTTATGGGTCTAGAGGGGACAGGAATGGATTATTATCTTGGGTTGTCTGTCAGGTACCTGGCCAGTCCAGGTGGAGAATTGAGTGTTGTTAGACCACTTATAGCTTGGTGGTGGTGGTCTATTCCTAAAGGAAAGAGGCCCAGTGAGCTGTGGTGTTGGTGGAGGTTCTTTTTCATCACCTAAAGAAGCACTCTTGTTCAACACCAGGGGGGGCTCTCCTTGAATTTCTATGGTCTACTTTGAAGGGCTCCATCACAGTGATGGACCCGTAGTGTAGTTTGGGAAGAAGTAGCGGCTGGGGCCGAGCTTTGATCATTTCAGTATCCCAGATATCCTTGGAGGACTTATGAAGCTATAGAAAGCTATGTGTTGGCTAGGTGCTTGATTTGCAATCATATTGCCAGTTTAGTACTTCATCTACCGATTTGCAGTCATTTTGGAATTCGTTGTATGGCTATATACTGTACAGTCAGTCTGCTGCTTCAAGTGGGTCCTAATATCTCCCAAGGTGAATAGTGCTATGCCTATGGACTTGTTATCCAGTATCTACGTTAATTTACTTTGTAAACTGCAATAACATTCTCCAGTTCAGTGAACCTTTCCTCCAAGGTTATGTTGATTCACAATGATACAGACCTACAAGCATAGGATTATCCAACAGCCTCTAGGAATACCCACAGTGCAGGATGTGCATCATTCCTGAGCTACAGAACCACAGGCGAGCGTTGCTTGAGTTACTGAACATTAGATTGCATTGTGCTAAGTGTGAAGGATTAATTTGGTGGCTGCACTGTATACCCATACAGGTGTCACTCTATATCTTAGCATGGGCTCAGTTGGCAGGAGGGAAGGCTAAAGCTGCATTTATTGAGCTCGGCTTCTGCATATATTATTTACAATCTGGTAAAATGAACCTACTGTGCCACTTACGCAGGGTCTCTTTCATCTCTTTCTGTGTCTCTGCCGGCTAATGGCTGCATTGTGCTTGATCACTCTTTTAAGTTGAATTACTTCCAGGACTTGTAACCTTGACTTTTCTTCGAAAACCGATCATACACCGCCTTCCTAGAGGCCAGGGTAAGTTAGTAAGTTATCGACAGTACTTCAAGGGAGAAATTACAGACGGGGATTGATAGCTTTAAAATAGATCAAGAGGCTGTGTTACTTAAAGCAGAACTCCAGCCAAAGATCACAAGATAAAAATGAAAAGGCAATTAAAAGATTAATAACAAAACCAACTTTTGCCATAACATGCAGTGATTTCCCCTGCAGTATGTTTTTCCTACCACTAGATGTCCTCAGTGTTATGGCCAGCTTCATTCAGCCCTCTTTCTCTGAGTCCAGGTCTTCTTGTACCCAAACCAGCCTTTGCCTTTGTGTTATCTCACTAGCCTAAAACTGTTACTTGATGAAATACTCTGCAATTGTACTGGTATGTACTTTTTGGATGTTTTTCCAATAAAAGAAAGTTCACCTTGTGCTTCAAATGGTGAAGAGAGTTAAAGCGGAGTTCCGGCCTCAAATAACTTTTTTGACTAAAAATACCCCTATAATACTAATCCATCGCCCTTTACAGAACCGCTATTCTCATACTTACAAGGTGTATAGTATTGGATTTTAGTCAAAATCGTACTTTTAAAAAACGCTGTCTGGGCGCGGCCATCTTGGATGTGGGCATCTGAAGCCGCAGTGTAATCTGCTGTGTCCCTCTTCCTGAATCCAGGGAGTGTTCTGGGAGTTCTTCCTGATTCCAGCCTCCTGGGAGTAATGGCAATCAGCTCCCAGGATGCAATGCAAAGGCGGAAGTGATGTCGGTGGCCGTGGCCACAGAGGGGGAGAAGGAGGAAGGGCAATCAAAAATGCCCTGAAAATAAGGTAAGGGACCCAATTGTTGATCAGCATAGCGAGCACTCCAGGAGTCACTAAAGTTGCAAAATAGGCCGGAACTCCACTTTAAAAACAAATCAATAACCAAGAAACGATCCACCACAATCCACTCCAGTGAAAATGATCTCCAGCCAAAAAATCTACATGTGTTTGCACCCTGTGCTCTAGTGCTCCACCACTCCCCACCTCACCAGACTCACCAAAGCATCATGCCCCTCATATTTTAGACCGGCATGTAGTGCTTTATATATACAGTTGCAGATCTCCCAGTGCCCCTGGATCCCTGTACTCTGAGCCTCCTTCCAATGCCAGGCTTACCCACATGGCATGAAGAAAAAAGACAAGGTTCCAATAGTGTAATTCAATAAAATCACTTGCACTTTTTTAAAATATCAAAACTACTCACAAATGAAACCAATAATCGTGCCTTCCAACGTTGCCCACTCAAAAGGACCACTACACTTCCAGAGTCACTAATACCAGGAACTTCTGCCCAAAATATGGGTGTCTCCCCACTGTCCGATACATCACTTCCGGTACAGGCTGTGACATCTCATCCAGTTGCAGTACAGCCATGCTCCAACGTGTTTGAGCCTTCCAACTTCGACTAGGATCCCCTAGAACTGTGGTTCTCAACTCATGTCCTCAGGACCCACTGACGGGCCAGATTTTTAATATTATCTTGGGAAGATGCTGACTAGAATACTGCAATAACTGAGCAGCAAATTTATATCACCTGTGATGTATTTCAGTTATCTTGCAAACCTGGCCTGCTAGTGGGTCCCGAGGATAGGAGTTGAAAAGAACTGCTCTAGAGTCTAGGGCATCCTGGATTAAGTTGGAAGGATGAAACGCCCTGTGGCATGGCTGTATGGCAACCGGATGTTACGTCAGGACTGTGACCCCAACTTTGTCTAGGATCTCGTAGATGAAGTCGGTCAGGTACGAGTGTGTTAGGTACTCACACTTCTTGCCTTTAAACAGTACATTTAATGATGTATTAATGATTACAGCTCTGTTTTTTTTCCTTGCACCTGATTGGGTATTCTTTACAAAGTGACGCTTTACCACATTTTCATTTATTAAGGAAAATGAGTGCAACTTCACTTGCAGAGAGCAAAGTCTATTAAAAAAATAGGTAAATGTGTCATTCTGACCTCTCCCGCAACACAGTGCTTGCTAAATATAAAAGTGCTCCCAATTATACAAGTGCAACTAACTCCCCACGTGTGGAGACTTAGATTGGAGTAAACAAACAAATGCTGATAAAGGTTCAGTGCTATATTACAAAAGTAAAAGCTTATTTCAAGAAAACAATTTTTGTCAAGAAAAAAATTAATAAATATATAACTTTTGTTATCGATATATTGTATCAATGCACTTTAGCAAGCCCCCTAGTGGTGCAACAATAAAAAAAATAAAGTGCATTGATACAATATATCGATAACAAAAGTTTTCTTGCGAAGTGGTGGATGATCTGTGCAGTCAGTAAATCAGTAAATAAACCAAAAGTCCAAATCTAAATAAACATTTGCAGCATAGATGAGAGGAGTAGTATTAGATCCAGAAAGAATGATGATCGCTGTATCGTGCAAAATCTGGAAACCAGGGCCAACACGAGTGCTCAGGGGTATGAAAAACTCACCAGACAGTGTGGATCCTCTGTTGCCTTATGGCAAAGATATCACAAAGGCTCAGGTGGTTTCCGCGACCAATTTCGGCATGCTCCTGGGTACGTTCTCACTCTCCTCCTTCTTCTCGTGCCCCAGGCAAGCCAGGATAGGTTTAGATGTGGATGTAAATGGAAAAAGGGATCCACAAAGTGAATTCCGTAAAAGGAAGCTCTTTATTTTATTTAAAAAAGATTTTACAAAAACGTGGGTTCTGGTACAATCAATATTAAATATCTCCTTAGCATCAGAATGTGGCACTAAGGTCAGATTGCAATGCGGACCCACAGACTGTTGTAAAACAGTATATCTGGGGACAAAGGCAGGGAACAGCACGCGAGTTGCAAGCGTGCGTTCCACCTGCTACTTCTGCCTCACGACCACGTGACTAACATGCGTTCCAAATTGACGCGTTTCGTCACAGGGTGTGACGTCTTCAGAAAATGGAATGAGTGCACAGTCTATTCGCCCTTAGTAAATCCCCCCCATTGTGAGCCATAATGTTGCAATTTTCTGTAGAGGAGGGGGAGAGGCCCTCTGTGGAGTGGCCGTTGTCCGCAGAGATCGTCTGGGAGACAGCTGAAGGAGGCAGAGCTATGCCAGGAAGCTGTTGGAATGGAGGGGATGGTTGCTGTCGCACTGGAATGCAAGATCTTCTTAGTGTGACTAGGCGGCTTCCGGGGTCACTTCATTTGGCTCAGCAGGATTGGGTTTCACTCGGTTACCCTCGGCTATCTTCGACGATGACATCACTAGATTAGTGGGGGCATGGTTATGCATTTCAGGGCAAGGAACGCCCATTTGTCAAGCCAAGGCAGTGCTAGATGCCTGGCTGTCATGCTAATGCTTTGGGATTAGTACTTCATTCCTGATCTGAAGCAAGTGTGTGAGTAGGTTGGAGGCAGAGGGATGACAAAGAAAGTCGCACATCCAAACCAGCAAAAAATGGGTTTTCTACTGCCTGGCTATATAGTGTGGCACATATGCATGGCCCACAAGACTTGCTAAACAGAATTACAAATCATTAGGCAGAAAAAAAAAACAGTTCCCATTTTATGTAGTTCAATTGAGTATGTAGCCATTGGGCTGGAGTTCCACTTAAAGCCTGTAGGGCTAAATGCAGAATTTCTTTCTGAGCTTTTGATAAGGTTGAAACATGGAATATTCTCTAAAATTCAATTAAATGTAACAATAGAGCATTATCTCTGCAAACAATCCATTTATTGTCTGGCAGGGAGTAATGTAATATTCCTTAGTGGTGTAGCTTGCCTCGTGCCTGCTCATGCCAAGTCTGACATTGGCACCAGCATCCGTCTTCCAGGTGTGTGCGGCCCTGCAGTGCTCAGGGTTGGGGTTTTATGGTTGGTCTGCTGCCAAGCAAATTGCAGATATTAACTTTTAGACGTAGGTTTTACATTTAAACCCAATCACTAAAATCTCATATAAGCTTTAACAATGTAAGAGTAATTCCAAAAGGTGTTTTCAGCCTTTTTAAATCTGAAACCTTGGTTAGAATAATTCCTAATGATCCCATGAAGGTATTTGTTTAGGCACTTCATGTTATGGGGCGACAACTGTCCTTTTTTTTTTTTTACAGCATTGTCACCCTGTCACAGAAGAAAAACAAAATGATAGTTTATTAAAGATAATGGTTTAGCAAAAAAAAGCATTGTCCAGTAAGATATTCAATCCACTTTAAGGCAGACACCCTAAGACAGGAAGTGTTACTTCCTGGATCGCCAGGTGAAATAAAGGGGAAATTAACCTAAAACAAAAAAAAAAAACAAAACAAATGTATCTATCACATCTTAAGATTGGTAAACTGCGATTTTATATTACATTTTTGGTGCGGTTTTCTTCAAGTTTAAATAACCGAAAAAATGCCTTAATTTTGCCTTCCCAATTGATTCCAATACATTTTGCAAAAATGTCCAAATTTTTTAAGAATCTCTTAATTTTTGCCAAAAATTTGAGAAAAAAAAAACTCCCTATTCTAAACTCTATAACTCTTTCATCTATAGCAGCAATTTGTATTGAGACCAAGGCTAGAAAGTCCCATAACTTTGGTACGTGAAGTTGGATGTATTTAGATGATGAGGTCAGCGATAAATGACGTCATAGCCACTTCTCCCCAGACTAATTTGTGATTATACATTTTTTTGAACTGACACTGCTGCTTTGTTAAGAAATAATATAGAATATGAGGTAAATGGGACAAATCCCACATAAAGTATTCATGGTATATATATATGCAGCACAGTAGGCCTGCGGCAAGTTAGTGAGAAGCTAAATATGGCTTCTGTATTTATGTATTCGGTTATTCTTGGAAATTCTGCATTCTGGTACAATCTCCTCAGTTTTCAGTATGACCTTAATTTACACAGGGGCTCTTGTGTGTTCAGTAATGGTTGCCAAATGAGCAAATAACAGGAGTGCTTGCTATTAGTCATGCCTTACGCCATGTCCGCTCCTGAGCCTTTGGCGGAAATAATAATTGTCCTTATGCTTTCCTGTTGTTGGCTGGAACATGGCCAGTAGAGTTTCTTAAAAAAGAGAGAAATGGAACTGTCCGCTGCCCTCTAGGACACTCCCCAACCTTTCCTTGTAGTGTCATTTACTGTGTGGTCCTGCCAGATGGGGCGCTGTTTGTAAAATCAATAGTCCATCAAGTGAGGTTATGTGTGGGCCTTTCCTGCCAAGCAGTGTGCAGACTTAGTGTTACTAAACCCAGAACCTGCATTCACTATATCTGGTCTCCCACAGTACACAGAACATGGAAATGCAATAATTGTAGCAAATATAAACAAATAATGACCTTTTCTCATCAGCAATATTTAACAGTCTTGTGACTTGTATAATTTCCTAGTAAAGCTTGTAGGAGGAGTTTTCATTCTCCCCTGACCCTCTGTCTGGACAGTGTTGATTGGCCCTGTGCTGATCACATGCACCCTCCCAAGAAATAAAAAAAAAAAACTCTATAGCAAAAAACACCAAACTGAGCATGTGCAGCCCGTCCCCTGGCTCTTTAAATATAAGGTTATTTTTTGAAGGCAATAAAAGAAGGGGAGGATCAGAGGGACAGGATCAAACAGCCTTTATACACATTGCAAAAGATTAACCCCTTAGGTTCCACAATGAGTATAACAAGCATGCTTTACTGCATATACAGACTGATTTTACTGTTGTGGGTTTAGTAACACTATAGCAAAGGATTATATAATTTCTTTCTAATTTACATGTCTTTATTTATAATTTTCTACTAATTACTGCAGTTCAAGCTGTCCAATAAAAATGACAATTACAGGGGTTGGGACAACCCATATAACACTGCCAGGTGTGCTTATAATGGTCAGCTTCATATAGTTTGAACCCTGCAATGTTTTAAATGATTTCTGCAAATGTTCAATAGTGTTAGCTGGAGTTGGACTTCAACTGCAAGCCCATCTAAGACTACCCTGTCCAATGCTGTGTGATTTCACAGCAGAGCAGACAGTGTTGTCACTAGGGTTGCCACCTCATCCCTTTAAACCAGAACACATATTAATCACACAGGTTCTGAGGCTGATATAATGCACATAAGGCACTAAGTGAGTTTAATTACCACCTTAAACAGCCGCAGAACATGTGTAATGTGTGTCATGGTTTAAAAGGGTGAGGTGGCAACCCTAGTTGTCACCCTGTAAAAGAAAGAAGGAAAATAACAAGTCTACTGGTAAGATTGACCGGTAATAACTAATAGATAAAATGGTAATAATATTACAGAGGGCACTTAAACATGTACAGGGCGAATGTTAACATAGACATTTACTGAATCCATTTGGCAGTACAATTATACATAATATCTACACATCAAGCCTCACACAGGGACAGTTGTGGAGGAAATTGGAAATAAAAGTTGGGTTCAAGAGGGACTGTCTTTATCATAGTAAAGCTTTTGGTGTTTAATGATTTAAGCCAGGGAGTGTCCAAACTGTGGCCCAAGACGTCTATAAATGCGACCCAACACAAAATCATAATTGTACTTAAAAATGTTGATTTATTTGGAGGGAGTGGGGGGGGGGGGGGGGGCTTGTAAAAATGCTTAGCAAATACACATAGCGAACTTAGCGAACATATGCAGCCGAAGAAATATTTGACAGTGTCTCTCTACTGGATTTTTTTGAAGTTTTATCTTCCCAAAGAAAAATATCAAACTCTTCACAATCACGCATTATTCATGTCATCAGTTTTCAGCAGCACCTATATTTGTGAGCAACTATTTTCAAGGATGAAGCCCATGAAGGGCAAAATATGAGCCAAAATATCTAATGAGCACCTTGAGAATTAGTTGAGAAATGCTACTCCATCCATCCAACCAGATATTCATGTGTCATGCATCGATAGTTGGCCGTGAATTTTCGGCCAACGTCCGATCGGCCGTTTTTCGGCTTGTTAGTATGATGCTTTCGACAACCGACTCCGACTTTTCGGCCGAACAAAATCTGGTGTGCAGGCTATAAAATTTTTGTTGCCCGTCAACAGAATGCCCGATTTTCCGTCAGTCAGTACAGATTTCGGCAGACAAAAATCAGATGAGCAAGACTGGGCATGCTCAGAGAAGAAAAAACACACGGAAAGTTAACCAGAACATGACATCACTTCTGAAGTTGGTCGAGAAAATTTGTGTGCAGTCTAGAGCACATTTCAACCAACACAACAACACTGGACAAAAGACGGCTGATCGGTCGGCCGATAATCGTTGCGTGTGTACGAGGCTTTAGTTTATCAAAAACAATGTCCTATATCTCACTAGTTTTATGTTGCCCACTTTTCACTTTCAGTGATCGGTAACTTGTGATCTGCACAACTTTCTCTGCTCATCAGCTATTCTAATTATTAGTGTATTTTATGTGTGGCCCAAGACAATTCGTCTTTTTCCAATGTAGCCCAAGAAGGTCGAAAGGTTGGACAACCCTGATTCAAGCTCAAGCCCAGTCATTTTTTAAAGCCTATAGGCTTGACAACTTTTCCCCCACCTTATACCCATTCAGCATGTTCTTTATAAAAAAAAAACCTTTAGATGCTTTTTTTAAAATTCTCACCTAAGTCCACTATCTATGTATGTACCTCGCTAGTGCCACTTCCAGGAGTCACAGCCACTGGACCCAGCACTGCAGTAGACCATTTTCCTCTTCCTGACCTCATCATACTTCTGCTGTCCTCTGAAGATCCCAATGCAGGACAGTCATTAGGCAGTGCCTACGTCACCCAGGCAGGGATGTGAACACCCACATAAGGACCCCTCCCTCTTGTGTTGAAAAGAAGAGAGAAACTTGGTAGCCATGTGAACACAGATTTAGTTAAGGATTTTGGACAACTAGCATAAAAACTTACAAAGTCTGCGTGAAAGCAATGAAGTGTAAAGTGTATCCCACGCTGGTGAGTTGACCTCCACCAAAAATAATTAATATGGGGCTTACCAGAACTGCATGATTGTCAGATTATGGAACGTTCTATATGTATGGTGTATGTTATTATACAGATCCACTGCAAGAGCACTCCTCAGGAAACACTCACAAGTTGCAGACTGGACACGGGTTCACTTTAAGGCACTCAGCTGTATATAAACCTGGTCCAAAAAGCCCTCCCAAAATGCCTCACATATGGCACTGCTTGCAATCTAGTCTTGCTCCAAGTCTCCCACCCATCCACGCTCAGAGAAAAAAGATGACACTCATGCTCCACATAGTTTAAAGCTTTATACAAACTACTAGCTCCAGCTACTAACATCGGATCTCCCCTGCCTTCCCGCAGAACGTCAGTGCTCTCAGCCATTGAGCGCTGATTAGGATCCAGTCTGCAAACCTTTTTTGGTCATTGTCGACTTCTGTCTGACCGGCTGCAGTACACACGGGACGAATGTCGACTGGTTTCTTCTGAACTGGCCAGTGCCGCCCGACATTCGACCCGTGTGTGCTAGCCTTAAATCTGCCAGGAATTTTATTAAAAAACTAAAATTTCACTCACATGAGATAAAACAGCAGTGTATACACAAGTCGACCAAATTCCAGACTTCCAGTGTTTGATGGCATCAGTGTAGCTCCACCCTGACAAATTACGTCAAAAATTAAGTTCTTAAAGGACGAAGTTTGTTTACTGATTAGTATGTATGCTATGGTAAATATCACCTAGCGTACTTGTAGCTAATATTCACATAATATTTGTTTCACCATTAGTGTGGTTTCTTAAATTTTTGATAGCATAAAAACATACCCAGGAATTTATTTTGGGTTAGTGCCTTGAGTACCAGGAGTTAAGCTTTGGTCAAGGGCTAGAACGTCTATCAGATATTTATTGCTGTTTGTGTCTCCATTGCAATGTTCTATTTTAGCATGCTGGGTGTTTTTCAGACAGTGAATAGGTGATGTGCTAGGTGCATCTATAAAATTTTATATTTCAGCACCTAATAGAAGTAAGTCGGCTTGAAAGATGAAGTAAGATGAAAAAGAAAGGGGTTGTATAAAGTAATTACCATATATCTGAAGCCATTCATTTTATTCTTAGTGTTGGATAGAGTATTGAATGAGTGTCCCATTGGGGATATTTTCCTTTACATCCTGTCTTGGGACAAAACATAAAACTAGAGAAGACTTCTCCAAAAAAGTGACCTAGCATCCCCATTGAAGGATTTTCCCTCTACCAGTACCAGATTCCCACATAGGCACTGGCCTATGAGCGCCATGCTGTTTAAGGGACCCCACGACAACAGATCAAAATAATATTGATTTGATCTCGAAAGAAAAACTACAATGAAGCTTTCGTAAATTGTTTACAAAAAATAGAAAAAATGAATCAACTCAAAGAAATAAAAACTTTAGATAAAATACTCCAAGGAGAAAATCCTGTATTAATGTAATGTACCTAATAATTACTTGTCGGCCGCTTTACTGCTACAGTGCTGGACGGCTACTCAGAATCATGTGCTCTTCTGGGTAGGGGTGCGCACGCGCCATTGGCACTGTGATTAGTCACAGTACTAGCCAATCAGCCAGTGCCAGCCAGTGGAGGACCGCTAGCACCCGCTGATCCGTGAGGAGGAAGACAGAGCTCTGTTTAAACCAGACAGAGCTCTGTCCTGTCAGCAGAGATGTGTTGGTTTCTGTTTCCCTGCAAAGCAGGGAATAAAAACCAGCACATCTCTTAGTGAAAGTATCACACAGTACACACATAAACACTGGTTAAGCACACATTTAACCCTTTGATCACCCTAGATAACCCCTTCCCTGCCAGTGTCATTAGTACAGTGACAGTGTACTATATATTTTTAGCACTGATCACAGTATTCGTGTCACTGGTTCCCACAAAGTATCAAAAGTGTCAGTTAGTGTCAGATTGACCGCCACAATATCGCAGTCTCACTAGAGGTCATTGATCGCCGCCATTAATAGTATAAAAAAAATACATAAATAAAAATTCCAGTATATATAACATCGTTTGTAGATGCTATAACTTTTGCGCAAGTCAATCAATATACACTTATTGGGATTTATAAAGAATTTCAATTTTTTTACATGTTTTTATTGGATATGTTTTATAGCAGAGAGTCTTTTTTTTTTTTTTCAAAATTGTCTGTCTTTTTTTGTTTATAGCACAATAAATAAAAAACCCAGTGGTGATCAAATATCACCAAAAGAAAGCTCCATTTGTGGTAAAAAAAAATGATATAAATTTAATTTATGTATAGTGTTACACAACCATGCAAAGGCCAGTTTAAGTTACACAGTGCCTTATCACAAAAAAATGGCCTGGTAATAAAGGGCGGTTAATGACTACTACTTCCTAAACCATAGACATCAGATTCACATTACAGTTTCTCCTTAACCACTTGCCGACCAGTCACGTTGACCGTACTGCGGCAAAGTGGCTCGTTCCCATCCAGCGACGTAGACCTACGTCGCTGGACTCCTCCCCTTGTGGGCGGCGCGCGCGCGCCGCTGGAGGCTCGCTGGAGGCTCGCTCCCGCTGTATTCAGTCACAGCGGGAGTTGGGCCAGGGGAGGAGCACCGCTGCTCTTCCCCGATCGTCGGGAATCGAGTCTGGAGATCCGTCCGCTTGTGTAAACAAAGCGGGCGGATCTCCTAAGTGACAGACAGGGTCAGATTGCAGGGTTCAGCATAGCTGAACCTGCGATCTGTCCCTGTGTCACTCAGTCACCTCCCCCCACACATGTCAGTAAGCACTAGGCATACATTAACCCCTCCCATAGGTATCAGAAAACAAATTGGCCAAAAATGTAAAAAAATTTTGATTTTTACATTTTTTTGGGGGGAATTTCATATAAAAAATGTGAAAAATGTTGTTATTTTTTCAAAATTTACGCTATTTTTTTGTTTATAGCGCAAAAAGTAAAAATCGCACAGGTGATCAAATACCACCAAAAGAAAGCTCTGTTTGTGGGAAAAAAAAGGACGTAAATTTTTATTTGGGTACAGCGTCGCACGACCGCGCAATTGTCAGTTAAATTCGCACAGTGCCGAATCGCAAAAAGTGGCCTGGACGTAAGACAGCAAAATCCTCCGGTGGTAAAGTGGTTAAAGCTCATCTTCTTTTAGCTGTCTGCAACCACCTACTGGACACACCTCCCCAGGGATTGGCTGAGACCCCATGAATATTCAGGCTAGTTTCCAAAAATGGTGTAACCGGTGTACATGTAATGTACAGTAGTGATAGTCATCTCCGTCTAGCAGCCGACGTGCACACTACTTAGTTCAATGTTATCTCACTAGAGCGCACACGAGAAACCTCCAGAAACCTGCCAGGGGGGCACCAAAGTTTCCACTGCCTCCACAGAGTTTAATCCTTCACTGCTCTCTGCCTCTGTTTCAGTGACAGTTCAAACTTTTTTATGGTTTCCCACCTTTCATTCTGGGGACAGGGGTCACCAGGACAGATAATGAAAGTGAAGCTCCCCAGCTGGGAAATCAGCAATCAAATCTTGACAGAGGATCTACGGTCCCCGCACTCTATCCATAACAAAAACAAAATGCCTTTAGCTACACTTTAAATGAGAAAATGAAAACATATAAAAAAAAATGCAAAAAAAATAAAAAAAACATAAAAAGAAACTGAACAGTTGTGTTCATTGACTAAAAGTTTAATTATTGTGTGTTCACGGATTTGTATTTGTTTTTTTTCAGATGCGAAAAGTTTGGCCGAGATGCTCATGAGGTAAGAAGATTTTATATTATATTTTTACCTTCTCTTTTTTACACCCGGGATTATGTTATTTTTGCCAGTGTTTCTTTCAAGAAGACACGCTGAAACCCATGCAGACTCCCCTGCGGTCCAACTTTGAAATTTAAATGAATTGTTAAAATGACACTGCTTCCCTCCAGTGAGTACAGCCAGCCTAGATAGAACATCTTGTATTTTAGACCCCTATGGATATTTTTAGGGATGCGCCGAGTGAATTAAGTAAAATTACCAATGCGGAAAGTTATGCTAATTGAACTGCTTAGGCAAAATTTGTGTAAAAAAAAAAAAAAAAAATATATATATATATATATTTTTTTTTTAAGAAACATAGAAAAGTGATGGCAGAAAAAGACTGGGCAGTCCATCGAGTCTGCCCATTTTTTATTTATTTATTTATTTTTTCATTAACTTTATTGTCTGACTATAGATCTATGTTTGTCTTAAGCATGTTTGAAGCCATATACTGTTGACTGTCTCACTACCTCTGCTGCTAGTTTATTCCAAGCATTAACTACCCTTTCAGTAAAATAATACTTTCTAAGATTAGTTTTGAACGTTCTTCCAGTTAGTTTGAGGTCATGTCCCCGTGTTCCTGATCTTGGTTTCATATTGAAAAAATTCCCTTCCTGAACCTTTTTCAACCCCTTGATGTATTTTAAGGTTTCAATCATGTCTCCCCTTTCCCTTCTTTCCTCCAGACTGTACATATTTAGTTCCTGAAGTCGCTCTGGATATGTTTTATCCCCCAAACCTTTCACCATTTTTGTTACCGGTCTCTGGACTCTTTCTATTTTATCAATGTCTTTAGTTTATTTTATTTATATGTACTGTTCTTTGTTGTTGTCTTACTTCTTTGTATTACATTACTTGGGTACTGTTGATTTAAATGATTAAGTGCCGGTTCACACCAACGCGGCACGACTTCGGGGGCGACCTGTGAAGTCACGTGCAGCGTGACTTCGGCACGACTTGCACGGACTTCACAGAATGAATGTCTATGCAAGTCGCTCCAGGTCGCCCCAAAGTAGTACAGGAACCTTTTTCTAAGTCGGAGCGACTTGTGTCGCTCCTATTAGAATGGCTCCTGTACCACACAATGGGACCGCGACGGACCGCGACTTGTCAGGCTGACAAGTCGCCTGACAAGTCGTATTAAGGCTCTTTCACACGGGCGGTCCGATCAGATCCGCCTGTCAGTTTTTTAGGCGGATCTGATCGGATCCTCCATGCAGCTCTATGGGGCAGCGGGTGTCAGCGGAGACACCTCCGCTGACACCCGCTGCCATCCGCATCCGATCCTGTGCTGAAATCTGGACGGATGGAAACCCTATTTTTCCATCCGTTCAGTAATCGGAGCGGAGCGGATCTGATGAGAGCGGACAAGCGGTCCGCTCTCATCCGATCCCCCATAGAGGGCAGCGGGTGCTGAGACACCTCCCTCTCCGCTCTGCAAGCGGAGACGGAGCTGTCATCCGCCCGGCTCAGCGGGAATCGCGGATCGATCCCCGCTGAGCAACACGGATCCGCCTGCGGAGGCGGACCGTGTGAAAGATCCCTTAGTGTGAATGGGCTCTTAGGCCCCTTTCACACAAGTGGATTGTTCATTTCTTCAGTTCAGTCATGTCAAAAAGGATGAAGTATTCATCGGTTTTTCATCAGTGGTCATCAGTTTTTCATCTGCTTTTCATTAGGTTTTTCATCAGTGGTCATCAGTTTTTTCATCCTTTTTTCATCCATTTTTCATCAGTGGTCATCAGTTTTTCATCTGCTTTTTATCAGTTTTTCATCCTTTTTTCATCTGTTTTTCATCAGTGCTCATCAGTTTTTCATCAGTTTTTTTTTTTTTACATCCTGTACCAATCCAAAAACGGATGAAAAACTGACCATTTGTCAGTTTACATCCGTTTTTGGTCCGAACCGTTTTTATTTTTTTTTAACGGAGGAAAAACAGAGCTTTGATCAGTTAAAAAAAAACGGATGCTGACTGATACGAATGTAAACTGATGTAAATGGAGGATCATCCATTTACATCTGTTCTTCCATAGAGGTGCATTGGTGTCCGTTTTTCATCCGTCGATGGATGAAAAACGGACAAAGGGACAGCATGTGTGAAAGGGGCCTTATGTTACTGTCTTTTTTCTTTGTGGGTTTTTTTTTTTTTTTTTTACTTTCTGTGAAAAAAATGTCAAATAATGCTATTATTTGGCACAAGAAAGTGACCAGGATAGTTGAAAGGAGCTTTCGTAACCCTCAATACCAAAAGTCCATTGCAGCCTTAAAACCAAGCAACAACCCCTTATTTTCACCTTCTTTATTGTTTCTCATGCATCTAACCACAATGGCAAAATGTTTTGCTAAAAGCGGTAGACTCCATGTACACGGGACGTTGTTAAAAGTCCCTTTGAATGCTGGAATTTTTAGGACGTTTGAAACGTGCGTTCGGTCGCGTTTGTACCCGCGTTTAGCGGGCGTTTAGCAGCGTTTGCGGGCGTTTGCGTTTAGAAGCGTTCCTAGAGGTCAAAAAAATGATTCCCCTTTAAAATGGAAAAACGCGAACGCTAAACGCGGGTCATCGCGTTCAGACGCGTTCGGACGCGTTTGTGCATTTGAAACGCCGTGAAACACACGTTCGAACGCAAACAATTGCGTTCTAAAAACAGTCCCTGAACGCAACTGCCTGCAAATGACTGTAAACGACCTGGTGTACATGGACAGATAAGATAAAATGTAGATGGGTTCAGGGGCTTCTGAAAAAAACGCCCAACTGCTCCTAAACGGCCATTTCCAGCGTCCCGTGTACATGGAGCCTTAGAGTTAGATCTTTGCCAAAATTTCAATGGTTGTTATGAATAACCTAATAAAAAAAAAAATACGTGGACAGTATGTATCTTTGAAAGCCTAAGACAAACCTTTAATTTTAGTTTTAGATGGATATTGATCAGTTTAATCATAAGTTTAGTTATTATATTCACCCACTCAAACATGATACTGATTGATGGGACATTGACAGGTGCTGCCAGACCGGTCAGCCATTTTTGACTCTCTGTTTTATTATGACCAATTTGGAGAAAAAGAACTCTGCAGATAATTTATTATTATTACCAAACATTAGAATGCAAAAGATTTGTGATCCAAACAATTAATTGTGGAACAATTGCCGATATCAATGCTGTTGCTAGAGATTACAAAGAATGGTATGGACACTAAAAAAAAATTAAATGAGTGAGAGAAGTAGGAAGAGAACAGGCAGGCCTATTTAAGATTACAGGAAGCCTACAACTGTTCCTATAACTAGAGATGAGCGAACTGTGTTACAAGAGTCAGATCTCAGAAAGGACTGGGTTGTCCCGCTTCAAACATCAGAATATCAGTAGTCAAGTAGCAGTAACCTACTGTCCTCCACAGCCACTAAGAGCATGCTCCAAATGACTGTAGGCACCCTTTCCTCCTTGGTCACCTGTGGGATTCATTGATGATCTTGATTTAACAACAAAAGGTCATACGGAGAAGTAGTCTCTTATCAAATATCAAAAAGAGAAAGGTTTGACTACTATAAATGTACCACATCCATAATATATACAGTAAGGTCCATAAATATTGGGACATTGACACAATTCTAATCTTTTTGGCTCTATACACCACCACAATGGATTTGAAATGAAACAACCAAGATGTGCTTTATCTGCAGACTTTCAGCTTTAATTTGAGGTTGTAACGCTCCTGCGTTTTGTAACAAGATGGATTTGCAGCTACAGAAATCTCCACTCAGCAGTCATGTAGAGATGTGTTGAAATACCAATTCCAACTCCCAAGACTCATCACTGTGGCCTGCCTGATTCAGCATACAAATATACACACTCAATAAGATGTTCCTGGAGTGATAGATGTATATAGCAGTATAGTGGTGATGTGCTGAAGGGACAGGTATGAACAGTGACAGTAGATGGCAAGCACTCGAGAGAAATGTTCAGGAGAGTATAGATGGTAACAGGTAGGATGCAGATAGGTTAGCAATCATGTATGGTAGTAGGTGGTAGGATAGCAGATGACATACAGGAGAGACTAACCCAGTGCAAGGATAGATGTTAGTAGGCTCAAGAGCTAGCAATCTAAATAACAGTGCAGATGATAGGTTTAGTATTGCATAGAGAGTGACAGTCTTTAGTGAGCAATAGGTATAGTGTAAGTAGGTTTTATGGAGGTTCCCCTACGGGGTACTTATCACTAGAGAGTAGGTTAGTAGCGGGGTCCGGTAATGAGGAGTGATCCGGTAGCGAGATACAGGGATCAGGAGCGAGGTTCCGGTCTGTTCAAGGCAAAGGAAAGCAACTGGAGGTTCCGACAGCGAGACACACTAGCAAGCATGTGGACAGCCAAGCAGGTTGAACGAACGATGTGAGTGAGACCGCCGGTGGTTGAAATAGCCGCTCTGCGGCGTTCAGCAGTGACCTCATCGCTCTTAAAGGTATATGCGTACCACCTAAAGGGAAAGGTGGGACGCATTGAAAAGAAAGTAGTAAATAAGGGTACTAGAGGTACCAGAATCTTACAGAGGTGTAGGAATTACATTAGTTTGTATATGTGCCTCCCACTTTTTAAGGGACCAAAAGTAATGGGACAATTGGCTGCTCAGCTGTTCAATGGCCAGGTGTGTGTTATTCCCTCATTATCCCATTTACAAGGAGCAGATAAAAGGTGCAGAGTTAATTTCAAGTGTGCTATTTGCATTTGGAATCTGTTGCTCTTAACTTTCAATATGAGATCCAAAGAGCTGTCACTATCAGTGAAGCAAGCCATCATTAGGCTGAAAAAACAAAACAAACCCATCAGAGAGATAGCAAAAACATTAGGTGTGGCCAAATCAACTGTTTGGAACATCCTTAAAAAGAAAGAACGCAGCAACACCAAATGACCCGGAAGACCACGGAAAACAACTGTGGTGGATGGCTGAAGAATTCTTTCCCTGGTGAAGAAAACACCCTTCACAACAGTTGGCCAGATTAAGAACACTCTCCAGGAGGTAGGTGTATGTGTGTCAGATGAAGAACACTCTCCAGGAGGTAGGTGTATGTGTGTCAAAGTCAACAATCAAGAGAAGACTTCACCAGAGTGAATACAGAGGGTTCACCACAAGATGTAAACCATTTGTGAGCCTCAAAAACAGGAAGGCCAGATTAGAGTTTGCCAAA
Organism: Pelophylax lessonae; assembly: GCF_965119305.1. Classification (NCBI taxonomy): domain Eukaryota; kingdom Metazoa; phylum Chordata; class Amphibia; order Anura; family Ranidae; genus Pelophylax; species Pelophylax lessonae. Next base: position 49,117,224 of record NC_138769.1, on the reverse strand, counting down.
CAACATCTAAAAAAGCCTTCACAATTCTGGAACAACATCCTTTGGACAGATGAGACCAAGATCAACTTGTACCAGAGTGATGGGAAGAGAAGAGTATGCAGAAGGAAAGGAACTGCTCATGATACAAAGCATACCACCTCATCAGTGAAGCATGGTGGTGGTAGTGTCATGGTGTGGGCATGTATGGCTGCCAATGGAACTGGTTCTCTTGTATTTATTGATGATGTGACTGCTGACAAAAGCAGCAGAATTTATTCTGAAGTGTTTCGGGCAATATTATCTGCTCATTTTAAGCCAAATGCTGCAGAACTCATTGGACCGCGCTTCACAGTGCAGATGGATAATGACCCGAAGCATACTGCGAAAGCAACCAAAGAGTTTTTTAAGGGAGAGAACTGGAATGTTATGCAATGGCCAAGTCAAGTACCTGACCTGAATCCGATTGAGCATGCATTTCACTTGCTGAAGACAAAACTGACGGGAACATGCCCAAAGAACAAGCAGGAACTGAAGACAGTTGCAGTAGAGGCCTGGCAGAGCATCACCAGGGATGAAACCCAGCGTCTATGCATTCCAGACTTCAGGCTATAATTGACTGCAAAGGATTTGCAACCAAGTATTAAAAAAGTGAAAGTTTGATTTATGACTGTTAATATGTCCCATTACTTTTGGTCCCTTAAAAAGTGGGAGGCACATATACAACATTTTGTAATTCCTACACCGTTCACCTGATTTGGGTGTAAATATCCTCAAATTAAAGCTGAAAGTCTGCAGTTAAAGCACATCTTGTTTGTTTCAAATCCATTGTGGTGGTGTATAGAGCCAAAAAGATTAGAATTGTGTCGATGTCCCAATATTTATGGACCTGACTGTATCATTTCAAAAAGGAACCTTGCATGTTGGACTTTAATGGTACAAAAAGGACTAACACAGAAATGACATACAATACAATATAACTTTCTATTACAAATATTAAAATAATGTGTTAAAACCACATGGGAAATACATCCCTCACAAACATTAGGCCATATAGAACTCTGCTTTAATCTATTCAGGGGAACTGCACAGACTAAGAATTCCCCAGTTACAGTATATGCACCCAACAACCTGAGGAGCACCTATAAGTCAGCCTGTCACCATCTACCTATTAATTGTTGATATAATTATACAGTCTGACATACAAGGTTCCTTTTTGAAATGAGCAGTAATCTATATTCCTTGCAATGTAATAGGGCTAATAAGGTAGAAACATACTGTATTTCTTAGGTGCATCCTAGTAGAGGATGTCAAAGCTGTCCCTGTGATGACTGGTAATCTGATGGCTTGTGGAAAAATATTCAAGTAGCAGAAGAGGTTCAGAAAGCACAGAAACACAAAACGAATGACAAAGAAGCAGGAAGATCCTTGCACCGCAGGTCCTCAGGTACAGCATCCTCTCAAGCAAGAAGAATAATGAGCAGCACAGTAGTGACATCACAAAATCTCACTACAATTCTGGAAAGCTAGTTGTCAGAGGCATGTAGCTTAGATGGTCTCACACTGCAGATATACAGATATGAGGCTCAAGAAATCAGAATGCCTAGGCACAGAAAATGCACTGCTGTTTTTTTAGGGGAAATCCAAGTGCATTTTTTTGGGGTACTGCTTGGACACATTTAACATCTCTAGATATCGTCTATGAGAGCACAAACCTTCACTTCTTGAGTTTAGGTCCACTTTAACATGCATATTATGAAATATTGAGTATTTCTATTAAGTCATAGAAAAGGTTTAAAAGGCCGACACTGGTTCACCATCAACCAACAATCACTACCACATCCCTAGTGCAACACTATAATAGTAAAAAGGTGTTAAACGACTGTATCTTACAGTCATAAAACCACCGAAAGATGGGACTTTACAGGCAGTGATATATCTGGCATAACAGATAGTCAAAAATCAAAAACAGTTAAAATGTGTAAATTTTATTAATTAACAACAGATTAAACATAAATCATGGATGCAACAGAGAAGCATCAATAGTTAAAATAGTATACATGGTTTACACATATTTGGAATACTTGGAACCGAGAGATACAATGATGGGGTCACCAGGGTCCAACATGTTTCGCCAATGTAGTGGGCTTCATCAGGGACCAGAGATATTAGTGACCTCTCAAATGGCTCACTGATTCAAATATTAAAGATATTTAAGCCTAGACAACGACAAGGATCATAGCATACATGTGCAGCAAGGGTGGACCAACCCAGGTCATACAAGACAGGGGATATCGTGTCCTCAACAGCTGGTAGATACTGGACCGGGCAGGATAAGCAGCAGACCAAAATATCATGGGGGACAAATGTAGAAAGGAGGTCTCAACCTCAGAGAGGTGAGTGGATCTTAAAAAAGGTAATGTGTCCAACGTCCTGCAGCGTCAGGTAGTCGTGTCCAGGATCTACCAGCTGTTGAGGACACGATATCCCCTGTCTTATATGACCTGGGTTGGTCCACCCTTGCTGCACATGTATGCTATGATCCTTGTCGTTGTCTAGGCTTAAATATCTTTAATATTTGAATCAGTGAGCCATTTGAGAGGTCACTAATATCTCTGGTCCCTGATGAAGCCCACTACATTGGCGAAACATGTTGGACCCTGGTGACCCCATCATTGTATCTCTCGGTTCCAAGTATTCCAAATATGTGTAAACCATGTATACTATTTTAACTATTGATGCTTCTCTGTTGCATCCATGATTTATGTTTAATCTGTTGTTAATTAATAAAATTTACACATTTTAACTGTTTTTGATTTTTGACTATCTTTTATGCCAGATATATCACTGCCTGTAAAGTCCCATCTTTCGGTGGTTTTATGACTGTAAGATACAGTCGTTTAACACCTTTTTACTATTTCTATTAAGTAGTTTTTTAACTAGTCAGCAGATGGCGCTCTATTCTCATTTTCAAATAAGAACAACTATCACTTTCACCTCTGCTGAAAGGAGATTGCCGTCTACCTCTATGGGTCATCAAGCAGGGATTCTTTTTAAACAACTTAGTGCAAGATTGCAGTGGAAGGGGGCATGAATGCAAGCTTCACCTTCTGTGTTGTCTTTTTAGCCCCTAGAGTTTTGGAAACTGCTTGCTAAATATTATTTTGTAAAGCAGAGATTGAGTATGTAATAAAACACAGAAAGTATAAAGATTTTTAAACTTCTAAATAGACCTAAAAAAAAAAACTAACAATATTTATAGTGTCCCTTTAAGCATGAACAAAGCTCATCTACTCCCTGTGACTTGACTCTGGTATGTGTTGATAGCTCTTCCACCCCTGTTGCTATGCCACTGCTGCAGAGTAATAATGATGATAATATGTAACAAGCAGATGTACAGAAAATTTACTTTTTTTTTTAAATACTCCGAAATCTCTCTTATGCATCATAAATTGTGCCTGCAGCTAAATGACCTACCTGACAACCACTAAGCCAATTATAGAATGTAAAAGACTGGAAAATAGCCAAAACATAACACGTTTTGTATGCATATGGACAGCCGTTCAGCACTGGAGAATAGTCGTCTGTAATGGTGTTTATCACTGACCTTCACTCTGAGCGCCTGTGGCGATTTTTTTTTTTTTCTTGTGAGATAATTGGAGAGCTTGTGTCAGTGTCTATTTTTAGGAAGTATCAAGGCTTTTATTGCCTTCAAAGGGCCGTCAAAGAGTTTTAACAAAAGTAATTTCCTGGGTATAAAAAAGGGGGACCCTACACCTCTGATCACCTCCTCCCCAATAACCTCTGATGTTTGTCTTCTTACAGCTGGGAATCCCTCAGTAGGTAAAGCCCATCATAGCTGTTTGTGCTTATGGGCATTGGTGATGGATTATGATGCTTTATGGTGAAAAGCCTTGGGTTCAAATCTCCCTTTTTGAAAGTTCAGTAGACTAAAACTGGCTATACGGTAGTAGAGTTTTATTCAACAGTTTTCGCTTTAAGAATGTTTGATTTTTTTAAATAACTAGTGGTAGAAAATCGATACTCGCAAAGATGAGGAAATTTGAAGTTTGATGGAAAATGTTTCTCGAACAAAGGAATTTCTAACCGTGAACGTGGTTTTCGTTTGGGAAATTACATTCATTCCTTAATCAACTGTTACAAGAAAACCACATTTTGAAGTATTTTGGGATGACATTCATCAAGCTATCGAATGTACTAAGGAGAGGAATGAGAGAGAGGCATCTCTAAGTGCAAGTATCCAATTTAATGCAATAAAAACAACAGTAAAAACTTACAGAAAGTAAGGGTAGACAGGAACATCTGAAGGGTAGTCAGGGCCGTCTTTAACACAGGGCAAAAGGGGCAGCTGCCCTGGGTCCAGTCATTGTTGTGCTGCCCAAAGCAGCTGCCCCTTAAGCCTGCACTGGCAGCAAATAGTTAATAAATGGTTTTGGGAAGGCCCAAGAAAATATTTGCCCAGGGTCCAATCATAATTAAAGACGGCCCTGAGGGTAGTGTGAGGTAAAGTCCCTGATTGTCCTGCAGAGCAGTGGCTATGGCGTCTCGTTGCTTCTGTTGGTCTCCGTTGAGAGCCGGCTGTCATGGTGATGGAAATCCGACCAAGGCGAGGCTTGGGACTCTGCAGGCGCAGGATCATGACGTCACCAGTATGCAACGCGTTTCTGAGCGTGTGTGCTGCGAGTTGTACGGCAGCCGCGCTCCTTTTTCAAGGCTTAGAACTGTTGTTCAAAGTTCTACCAGAGCCACAGATATAAGATGACCAGTCTCACCGGGTTGATCCAGTTTCATCAGGCACCACTCAGCACCCACTCATACGAGCTTAGAAATGTACATTGGACACATTAAGACAGATCTACCTCTGACCTCATGATGCAAAAATATGCAAAAATATGACAGAACTTCAAAAGTAGAGGTTGCACAAAGGGCCTATTAGCTCTATTAGAGATGGGCTGAACACCCCCATGTTCGGTTCACACCAGAACATCTCGGAAAGGGAAAAAGTTCTATCGAACTTTCAAACTCTATTAAAGTCTGTGGGACACGAACATAAAAAATCTGAAGTCCTCATTTCAAGGCTTATATGCAAGTTGTTGCCATAAACCGTGTATGGGGACCCGGGTAATGACCTGGGGGACATGTATCAATGCAAAAAATGTTTTTAAAACATTTTTAAAGAAGCAGTGATTTTAATGATGCTTAAAGTGAAACAATAAAAAAGAAAAATTCCTTTAAATATCATCCCTGGGGGGTCTCCTTAATGTGCATGTAAAGTGGCGCATATGTACGATGTATGGAGCCTGCTGCAGCAAGACTGACATTTCTAAAGCAAAAATGTAATTTAAACTTGCTCACGGCCAAAATGTATTGCCGGCCCCCGGCAATACAGATAAAAAACGCCACGCAAGCTTTAACAAAAAAAAAAAAAAAAAACGGCGTGTGCTCCCCCCCCCCCCAAAATCCATACCAGGTCCTTATCTGAGCATGCAGCCTGGCAGGTCAGTAAGGGGGGGGGAGGGGTGAGCGAGCGCCCCTCCCCCTGAACCATACCAGGCCACATGCCCTCAGCATGGGGGGGTGCTTGAGGCAGGGGGGCTCTGCACCTTGTCCCCATGTTGATGGGGAGAAGGACCTCTTCTCGACAACCCTGGGCTGTGGAGAATTTTAACTTGCAGAAGGAATTAATGCTTAGGAGATGAGCATATTGATTAGTGCTGTTTTTTTTTTTTTTGGGGGGGGGGGTGCTTCAGCATTTTCTGCCTGTAGGCTCCCGAGATGTAAATCCAGCCCTGCCTGCTTGTATGGAGAAGCATTATTTGCCATCAATACAATGTAAATATGTGTCGTACAGGAAATCCACAATCAGTACTAAGTCACTTTCACCACTCCCAGTGAAATGCAATATGTAATTCTATTATTAATAAAGCAGGTACTTTTGTGATTATACATCCAATGTAATGGCAATGACCCCCGTCCTTCTATATGACTTGTGCTCACATTAGAGCACAGACTGGAACACTCAGCCCTGACTAATATTAGGTGAGTCACGCAATTAATGGAAATCCCTCAACAAAGTAATCAATTTGAGGCTGGTAATTGGATTATACACACTCAGGTTAATATAAACGGTATATTTGATAGCCTAGGACTGAATTTAATGCACAACGGACTTTTGCAGCACTGTCATTTTCAGGCTCTTAAGGGGATCTGTGAAAGTGCAATTTATGTATAGCAGTCACGTATTGCCTGTATAATCTCACATACTGTACCTTGCTAATCACAGGATAGACTCCTATTTGATGTATGGAGCAGTGCAATGAAATTCTGTCTACTAAGCAATTCCGGCTATCCTACAGCGTTCTTTATGAATGTAGATTTGAAGGCACACTATATTAATTTTGCTCTTTATGTGAAAAATGAATGGTAGTGTTTCCTCTATGCATGTGTTTTCATGTAAACGGCATTGACCATTTATTTTTTGGTGTTGAATTTATAATTGCTGCCTCTCTACCCCTTACTACTCTGCAAAAAGACCTTGCTGTGCATTATTTTCCATTTATAAGGCCTTATTTTATATCGTCATATTTTGTTAGGGCTTGTTCACACTTGCTCAAAGTACCGACATGTATCAAATGCGCCTACTATAGCATTAATGCACATTAAAAGGTGAGGTTGATAAGCATTTAATGAGCTTTAAAAATGCTCCCCCAAACACTCTATGCACATTAGTGGTAAGATTGACAAGCGTTTTTGGCTTTTTAAAGTCACACCACAAATGCCTACAATAGCTGGTTGTTAAAGAGCAGGCCGGGAAGCCAGCCGCCACCTTCACAAGCAACGACTCCTCAGCTGTCAGCTGGCTTCCCTGCTAAGAGCTGAAATGTAAGCAAAAGATTCATGGGGGGGGGGGGGGGGTTCGTTGTCGCTCACCTGTACCCTCCCTTTCCTGACCTGCCGGGCTGCATGTTCAGATAGGGGTCTGGTATTGATTTTAAGGGGTACACCATGCCAAAATAAAAAAAAGAACAGTGTGGTCGCCCCCCAAATTCCATACCAGACCCTTATCTGAGCATGCAGCAGGCAGGGAGGGTGGGGGCAAGCGAGCACCACACCCCCCCCTCTCCGAACCATACCAGACCACCTGCCCTCAACATGGGGGATTGCTCCACCCCAAAGCACCTTGTCCTTTGTCCCTATGTTGATGGGGACTAGGGCCTCTTGCCCACAACTCTGGGTGGTGGTTATGGGGGACTGCAGGCAGGGGGCTTATCGGAATCTGGAAGCCCCCTTTACAAGGGAGCCCCCAGATCACCCCCCCGTGAATGAGTATGGGTTACATTGTACCCCGACCCATTCACTAAAAAAGTGTGGAAAATAAATAAAAACAGACAGTTTTTGACAATTCCTTTATTAAAAAAACAAAGAAAATGTCCGCCATTGTAGAGCCATTGTCAATCACGATGCTCTTAACAACCAGCTAAAATTCACACTGTACTGACACACCGCAATTACATACCGGTGCGGTTGCGGAGCATTACCATAGATTTGAATAGGAGGCATTGAAAGGCTTCAGACTACATAAAAACCTCTCACTATCTAAAACTCAAATTAAAAAAAGGCTTGGGTTGACTATATTTATAATGCTTGCATTGATTATGTATTCAGCAGTGGACTGTCTATAACCATAGTAGACAGATTCAGGAAGTCTTAATGGGTCAATCTACCTAAAAAACAATACTTCAGATTTTGGTAAATGCTGGAGGGTTTGGAGAGATCTCTGTGCGTAGTCCCCAGGTCTGCAAACCTGCAGGGCCAATAAAGAGTGATTCCCACCCTCCTTGCTGGAATCTTTAAAAGTATTTTACTGTATATTGTGGAAATCACAACAGGAGAAACTAGAGATGAGGGTCAGGCATTATAAAAGAGGGATTCTACAGCTGGAGTATCCAAGACGGACCTTTCTCAGTCTATTTGCCCCAGTGGAACCGGTAAAATAATTTTCAGGTCTCTAGTAACCTCTGCTAAAACCAACTCATCAGGTGTCAGTGAGAACAATGCCCCCTCCTTACAGTCAGCTAAAGAGATTGGTATCGTGCAGTTGGCACTATGTGGTGTTGGCCAAGTGGTGTTGGCCTTGGAACTATCCAGGCACCATCAAATGGAAGGTAAATCAGCCACAGCACAAGTAACCCAGAAAAACCTGTATTTTGCTGTCCCATGTGGCATCAGTCACCAATGAAGGAAGTGAGCTAAATCTCCCAGCAGTGGCAATAAAAAACCTTCCTCACAATCTAAAACTCAAATAAAACAAAGGCTTTGTGTTGACTTTTACTTTATCATGCTTTCATTGATGATGTGTTCAGGGAACTCCGCTCAAGAAACCCCTAGCAACCTCTGCAGGTACCCTAGGGTTAAATAGAACTCTGGTTGGGAATGACTAATTCAAGACATAAGATATCAGCAGCAGCTAAGACAGCTTATGAAACTCAAAGCAGACCACCCCTGGACAGCTCACGAAACTCAAAGCAGACCACCCCTGGCCAATTGTTTGTATTCGACTCCAGCTTCCTCCCTGTTCCACAATTGGATGTTTTCTAAGTGCTTTTTACTTTTGTGCATTGCAGGGCAGCACTTTTACCCTTCTCGCCTAGGCAAGAATGATGATGTGCTTGATTCCATGCAGCAGGTCTGCACATTCCTCTAGGACTCAGCAAAGACCTTCAGCACATCTGCGCACGTGTGAGTTTGTATGGGTGAAGATGGAGCAGTTGAGGAGATCTCGGGCCTTTGTCTGGGGATACTCCTGAAACTCAACATGTGCGCAGATGTGCCCCAGGACCTGGCAGAGCCCTTTGGCACATCTGTGCATAGCCCAGACCTTCAAAAATGGCAATGCCGGACCTTCAAAGATGGCAGCATTTGTGAAGGAGAGTGGGCCAGAATTTGGGGACTGAAGTTCCTAACTTATAAACAAAATATCACTTTTTGGATGCCCTGACTTTTTAAACCCTTGTCACTACTCTTTGCCAGGGAGTGTGAATTAGACGTGCAGAACGGAAAAAAAATTGTTTAGTTTTGGATTTGTTATGTTACTAATTTTTTTTCGTTATGGAATTTGTTTAGTTTGGTTTCAAAATTTGTTTCGTTTCGTTTCGTTTTAGTTTTCCTTAAATTTAGTTTAGTTTCCATTGAATTTAGTTTAGTTTATTAATTTTCTAATCAATTCACACTTTTCAGGAAGATTAGAATTCGGATCGGTCGAAAAATGGTCAACCAATTTGAATTCTGAGCGAAGGAATAGCTGGTTGTTAAGTAACGGGCCAGGAAGCCGGCCGCCTGCGCCCTTAACAACCATGAGTCATCATCTGTCAGTGGGCTTCCCCACTGACAGATAAATGTAAAGAAAACAATGCTGGCATTGCCCGGCAATAGAAAAATTAAAAAAAAAAAAAATGTCGTAGGGTCCCCCCCAGTCTATACCACGCCCTTTGGGTCTGGTATGGATTTTAAGGGGAACCCAATGCCAAATGAAAAAAAAAGAAAGAAATGGCGTGCCCCGCCCAAAAAAAAATTCATACCATACCCTTATTGGAGCATGCAGGTCATGTTGATGGGGACAAGGGCCTCTTTCCAACAACCCTGGGCTGTGGTTGTTCACACTTCCATGACTGTTACAATATGTTATTGCATTGGTAACAATTTGTACATATGTTTTGGGCAGGCATGGCATTAATTTTTATTGGCCTCCAATGCATGTCAGTAAGGTAAACAAAACACTTGACCCTTAATCACATCAGTACACATACAGTAGATGTGAATATAGGTGTAATGCGTTGTTGAAACAAAATTAACTTTTTTGCTCACTTATTAGGATCCAAAGAAAATAAAAGTCCCCTGCAATGAAACACTCATCAAATAGACTGCCTGGCCAAAAAAAAAAGTCGCCACCTGGAATTAACTAAGCAACTAACTAAATTAAGCATGTAGTAACTATCCTATTGGATAGTTACTGCATGTGCCCAAAGAATGAGGTCAGCTGATTACCTGAATAAAGTGAATGACCAGGTTATTCCATCAATGGATTTTTTCTTCCCTGATGGCACGGGTATATTCCAAGATGACAATGCCAGGATTCATCTGGCTCAAATGTGAAAGAGTGGTTCAGGGAGCATGAGACATTATTTTCACACGTGGATTGGCAACCACAGAGTCCAGAACTTAACCCCATTGAGACTCTTTGGGATGTGCTGGAGAAGGCTTTGTGCAGTGGTCAGACTCTCCCATCATCCATACAAGATCCTGGTGAAAAATGAATGCAACACTGGACAGAAATAAATCTTGGGACATTACAGAAGCTTATCAAAACAATGCCACAGTGAATGTGTGCCGTAATCAAAGCCAATTAAATATTAGAGTGTGTGACCTTTTTTTTTTGGTGGCGACTTTTTTTTTGTGTCAGTGCATGCTTTTACTCATATTGAAGAATATGATTGGGCTTGTAGGAGTAAATATTCTGGTTTAGTTTACATCTGAAAGCTAGGGGTTAAAATTATCCTTTTACGGGCTGACTAAACCAATGCAAGCTTTAAGAGCATACATTATCCTTGGCTCTATCAATGACTTATACCGAGCAATACTCTGCTGCACTACAGAACTGCAGTGTGTACCAGGCTCGGACAAAAAGAACGCCCCGGCTTTAGTGAAGGAATGTCAGCCCACATTATTGTGTGTGGGAGGCTCTTTTTACACCCACCTGGGAAATCATATTTCTGAGTACAGCACTGAGGGCAAAGTATAGGATGTGTTTAGAGCACAACGTATTTTCCTACTGTAGTAAAAAATGGTTTATTTAGTCTCAGCTGGCTGAAAGTGTTAAAGCGTATATAGACCCAAGAACAAAAACCAGCCCTCAAATGTAGAGATTGCATTCATTTTCTTTATTTAGTCTTATTTATGTTATTTTCACCTGTTTGTCCTACCAGTAGCACATGGTGTACTTTGTCCGATGTTGCTAGATGCTTTCTAACCCTAGTTATGAGGTTCAACCAGCCTCTCTCCCTTCCTGCCGCGACTGATATGGCAGCTTTGAAAGGGATGGCTGGTTCAAAACTTCAGCTTGTCTCGGCTGTGAGTACTTTCCTGAGGCGAGCAACGGCAAGAGAAATGTAGAGAGCGGGGGAGGGGCGTCAGCCTCTGCATTCCTCTTGCCATTGCATGTCTCAGGAAAGTGCTCATAGCCAATACAAAGTAAACCTAGTAGTCAGCCGACTCTTTTGTATCTGTCAGATCGGCTGCAGTAGAAGGGGATGACTGTTTCTTGTCCGGTGGGTGAGTAGATCTGGTGACTAGAAATGCCTGACTGGTTTTGCCAGCTCAAACAGGCTGCATCAGAGGCAGTTGGGGGTATTCTGGTATGTATGAGAACCCCACCAAGGCTCTACTAGCAGGATGGCTCTCTTTATCACTGGACACCATAATAGAAGATCTAGCACCTCTTTGTCTGTTCCCACAACATAGGTCATTAAACCCTACTGCAGTAGCAGCACAGCTTGGTCAAAAGCAAACTCCCAGCCTGCTGATTGGACAATAAGGAACCAAAGAGTCATCATGCTGCTCTCTTTTTCTGTCTGCCTTCTGCCACAAAGCACAGAGCCGGTTGGATACTATTCTTTCCCCTGTCTCTCCCAGTCCACTGAGCAGAATATAGGAAGCTATTGTAGCACTGCCCCCTAGAGGACTGCTGGTGATTGACACTTTTGGATTCCCCTGGGTTACCCGTAGCAACTGCATGCAGAATTCATAGCACTTTACGTTCTTGGCTCAGTCAATGATCAGTCTAGGGGTAGATGTTTTTTTGTTTTTATTTTATATTAGGATGGGAGAAGGAATGAGTGGGATACTCCAACCTTGAACTAATCACAAATTCTGAGGACTTTTAACTTGAGGATGCTGCAAGGCCACTACTTCATCCTGCCACTTGAATGAAGCTGAAGTAAATGTTCCTGTTTGTACTTCTCTTCAGGGTACTCCCTCAGTACCCCGTTTCTCTATAGCGGCTGACACCCGTCCACTGACTACACTCTCCGGAGTGGTTCCCTTCCTGGGCAAGAACCTCTGTACTCACGATACTGCTTTCCAGATTCTCGCAGTGCCTCAACTCCTCAGTCAGTTCCCCTGGACCTCTGGGTTCAGCTCCACACTGTAGGTTGACCAGGCCGACTGCCTGTGACCATCACCAACTGCTGCAGAAGAGGAGGCAGCCACCACCATCCTTCTGGGACTCTGCTTCCCGCTAAAGACCTCTACCTCACGTGCCCCTGGCTTTTTGTACTCTGCCCCACAATGCACCAAGACAAACAGTCTATGCAAATCCCGGGGGTTGTATCAAAAGCCTGCATGTCCTTGGCCAGGTTTCCTCCACTATCCAATGTGCCTCCCCATTGGATCAGCTGGGGATACTCCCTTAGACCTGATGAATCACACAACTAACTACGGATCCTGCTCCCTATTAAGCAGAGTGTAATATAGAATGTATTTGCTGCTCCTCTAATAGGCAGACAGAGCCAAAACTATACTCACTCTCTAGCACCTGTCTAGGAGGGTGCTACACTAATATCGAGACAGTTCCAGAGTTTTAGACGCTTACATTTGGTGTATTTAAAAAAAAAAGTTTAATGTTTTTCTATTGAATTTAAACCCGCATTACTTGGTGTATTTATGTCTGCCTGGAGTCTGGCATTAAATGCATTTGAGTTGTATTTTAATAGACCAGAAATCTTGTTCTCAGTGAAGCAGTGGTGGTCTTCCACTTGTATTCATCAAAGTCAGCACAGATCCCATTTTGTCTGGTGAGAAAATAGTAGAGGCTGGCATTTTCCCTGAAAACTAGCAGGCGGTAGTGACCCCAGGAGCCTTTCTGTTCTTTCATCCAGCAGGCCAGAGCCCAGGTAAATAAATCATATTATCTGTGTATGGAGGGCAAAAAAAGGCAACATCCAAGCCTTTCAATAAGTCCCGCATCCTTACGTCTTCTGTATTCTGTCTGAAGTGTCTGCTTGCTGTTTGCAAAAATGAGAGAGGTTTTTCTGTCCCTTACGAAAGAAAAGCGAGGAAGAAATAAGTAAAATATTAACACTAAAAGCATTCCTTCGTCTCTGGAAGAATTCTGATCAGAAGTTTTTTATTCTTCCTTTTCATTTCCGAGCAATTAAAGTCTTTATTTATTTTTTTTTTTTTCACCCTGTATGGACCATAGGGGCCATTTTAAAAAGCAGCATCATAGCCATACTTGAGCCATGCTGCTACCTTTTAAAGAAAAGGCAAAATTATAAAGCACAGTGACATGCTTTATACTTGTTCTTGGTGCCATTAAAAAAACGAATGCCTGGAAAAAGTTTGCAAAAATGGCTGGGTTCCGCATTGATGTGGCAGATTTATGTGACCGGCCTCTCCACTAATCAAGGTGGGTTTTCTGCACCACTATGTTCAGAACAATGTATGAGACACTATAGGTCCCTCACTATTCACAACCTTTTAATAATGAAGCATTGGCCATTCCGTTAGGGTCTCAAGGAATGATTTGCATGGCTCTACCCACTATCTTGAAGTGAGGAATAATCCTGTTATTTTGGGGGGTATGTGAGGAAATGAGACATTTGTATACCTTCTGTTCTACAAAGACTCTTCTGTACTCTACACTGATTTGGTTGGAGAGTATTTTGATTCCTACTCTCTTCTCACTATAACCTTCATGGGTATATTTTCTTGGTGGTCCCCAAGCCCTACTCCATAGAAGCCATTGTTTTCATGCACTGCACCAATAATGGTCAACAAGTCTGAAACAGCTGTCAGCCTTTTGACTAAGATCAAATGTATTATCTGTTGTTATCAGTGTCCAGTAGGTGTGCTCTGCCATCATTCCAGCCTTTTGGATGGAATTGCTGGCTGTATAGTATCTCTGCAGGTATGATAAGGGTCCTGAGGGCCTCCTTCATGGGAAAGAAACCAAATGAAGTGCCCACTGGTTCAGATGGGAGTGGAGAGCATTTCTCAGGTGTGGATGGTTCTGAGAGACCCAGTGCCTCCTGATTAAAGCAGTGCTGCCTTGTCTGGCCATGTGTTCGGGAAGCAGAGAGCCCACACTATTAAGCACCCCCAGGGAGCTCTTAGTATCACTATGGGTTGGGGACCCCACTGTGAGAACAACACCATTTGTTTTTTCTTTCTGCACAGCCCCTTATGGTATGGGATAGGCCTTTTGGCCAAGACCAGGGCACTTTTTGATTGCAGGTTGCAAGGCCTAGCTGCTGTACATGCACTGGCAGTGGCACCTATTACATTTTTAAAAAACAAAAATTCTCTGCCTGTGTATTACTTACACTTCTATTTGTGTGTTTTTTTCACTATAGGATGGTAGGGTTTGGGTCTTCTGGCCAACCTTAAAGTCTAAGGGGAGGATGTGTAGCCCTTAGGTTCCTTCCTTCTCTTCCTTGAGGGGTCTCTCTTAGGGATTTGCTCCCACTTAGTACTTTGTTGGTCAGCTGCGGCCTTTGAGGGGTCCACCAGGCCTTTTGGCTAGGTGGACCTGAGTGTGCCTGTCAGAAATCTTCCTCTTCGGGAGGGGACCATTTGACGTGCCCTTAAGCCTCGTACACACGATCAGAATATAGTACATAAAATACCGCTTTCAAAGCAATCGTACAATAATCTGATCATTAGTTCACAGCTTTCATCCGAAATTTTCCAAAGGGACAAACATGAAAATTTTTCTTGTACCCTACCAGATACAATTTTCATTTATTCAGTACAGTTTTTGTCCGAAAGTACAATACAAATACATTACATCACTTCCGAATTTTCATTCTACCATACGCGTATGAGAGTTTTCTTAATTTAGTAACCTATTTGTTTTTGATATGGAGACTAGCATGCAAAAAAATAAAGAAATGGACGATCATTCGTCCGATAATTTTTAATCATGTGTACTAGGCTTAAGTGCAATTTTTTGTGTATGTTCACATACATTTTTATTTTTGTTCTCCTATGGTGTTTAGTTTTTGCGCACCACAGGCTCATTTAAAAAAAAAAATAAAGCCTGAAATAGCTGTATGCAGTTTGGAGGAAATAGTATAATATTAGGCTATATTTGCACTTTATACCAGCTGTTTTGAATGGCCATTGGGGAGTGACTTGCATGGCTTTGCTCACTGTCATTAGAATGAGGAATCCTCTTATTTTTAGGATTTGTGGTGGAATGAGACATGTGAATACGTTCTCTTCTAAGAATGATCTACCATGCTTTGCAGTGATTTAGTTGGAGGGTTTTTTGTTCTTTTTCTTTTTTTTTGGTCATTTCTTACTATGGTTTTACTTTTCTAATGAAGCATAAAATACAAGTGTAGTAGGGAGTAAACACTTCAGTGGTTATCAAAGAGTGGATCCATATTTCCCCCACTTTATAACAAGCCATACTGTTACTTACAGCCTTGGTCCCAGGTATGCTGCCTGCAGCCAATCACAGTGTCTCCTGGTGATATAAGTGTAGCACCCTCCTAGATAGGTGCTAGGAAGGAGAATAGTTTGCTCTGTCTGCTTAAAAGGGGAGCAGCAGTCAAATCATAGTCTGCTCCACCTGCTTATCAGGGAAGCATGATTGCTAGTTAGGCCTGTTGCATGTGTCCATGTATGATTCATCTAGGCTGAGGGAGTGTTCCCAATGTATCCAATGGGGAGCCTGTTGAACAGTGGAGGAAACCCAGCCAGTGACACACAGGCTTTGTAACTGTCCCAGTGGGTTGGCACAAAATGTGGTGCATCCTGGGATATGTTATAAAAGCCAAGGGCACATGTGACAGGGTGTCTTTGGGCGGGAAGCCAGGTCCCAGGTCCCAGGCGGAGGGTGACGGCTGTCTCTCCTCCTGTCTGTATGGAAGGTGGTCACAGGTGGTTGGCCTAGTGAACTAGAAGTGTGGTGCTGAGCCAGGAGCTGAAGGCAGACAAACCTTGGGAAAAACAGTGTCTGTGAGTACCGGGAAGCTTGCCAGGGGTCTGCCCAGGAAGGGGACCACTCCAGTGGAAAGTCAGTGGACAGGAGCTAGCACGCACAGCAAGTGAGAATGGGGGTGCCAAGTTAGGATCCTGAAGAGAAATTATAACAAGTTCATATTCTTGATCTTTACTTCAAAGACAAGGTGAAGCAGCAGCCTTGCCACGCGCTACAGCTAGTTGTCCTCAGATTTGTGCATAGTTCATAGTTGGAGTATCCCACTCATACCTTCTCCCATCCCAGTTTTAAATAAAACACAAAAAAAAACAAATCCCCTGGACTGTTCATTGTCTGAGCCAAGCATCTAACGTGATAAGTTTCTACAGACTGTTGCTACGGGTAACCCAGGGGAATCCAGAAAGTGCAATTCTCAGCAGTCCTCAAGGGGGCAGTGCTACATAAGGCAGTGGCCAGAAGGATCACATTACAAAGTTTTGTACTAAATATTCAGGCTTAATTATATTATGTTGCTTCACTAACATACATAAAATGAAGACAGGGTGGTTCTACATTGTGTGGAATGTCTAGGGCCATAATTCTTGATTAACTCTACCTCTTAATAACCTGTCATTAAAACTGTTCCCTATAAAGCATTTTGAGTGATATCGTTTTTTGCCATTTCATGGTCACATGCTAATTTAAGGATTAACATGTTTGGTGTCTATTTACTCTACAAAACCTCATCTTTTATATTTAATCAAAAACGTATGTAATTTAATGTGTTTGTGTGTTGTAAAACTCAGTTTTATATAAGTATAAACACCCACGCCAAAATATGTGATAATATATAAGTGCAACTAATAGAGGAATTGCAGCTGCTTCACGTCCACAATGGGAAAATGTCCAACTAAACTTCAGATAACAGCAGGGCAATATTCATAAACTCAGTTTTATATAAACAGTTGTGTAAATGTGCAAAAGAAAAGAAATTGCAATTGCCACCATTTTATTCTCCAGGGCCTCTGCTTTCAGAAAATGTAATCTTGTTAGGGGGTTTAAAATCATTTAGTAGCAAATAAAATGCAGATTTAACATGCGTGCAGAAAGTAAAAATATTGCCCCGGTAGACAGGTGGTTAAGATGACTGAGTTATCCATCTGGCTATGAATACCAGGATATGTTCCTGACACTTATTAGAACTGAAAAAGCTACTTGGATGAGTGGCAGAATGTCTTAAACATTCAACATTAACAGAACAAGTCCGGCTGAAATATTCAGTGACAGAGTATGTGGATAACTAGCAGTACACAATAGAACGATCATCCTCTTGTAAACAGGCTCAAGGGCAAAAGAATGACTTATTGCTTTTATTACTCTCCCTGTGTTATTGTTTGTGCTTTTCTTAGTGTCTGTTGGAGTCTGGCGGCCAGGAGCTTGTTAAGTGCAAGTCTTAAGTAGCCATTAAATTCAAGTACATTTGCTGGTTTTCTTGAGCTGGAATTTTTATTTGGGACCTGTAAGGATCTTATGCTCTGTCAACTCAAACTTGCATAAAATAGATTGTTTAAAAGACATGGCCCAAGTATTTCATGTTTGCAAGTTGCTGGCCAGTTGAATCTCGTGTTGGCTTCTTCACTCTACCTGAATTAGCAGTCTTACCCAACTTCTGCAGTTATTAGAAATCCAAATGGTGGTGTCATACTGATTGATTTTCCCTTAAAAAGATACATGCTCATCTTTGACTTGTGTCATATGACCAATAAGAACCAGTCAGGAGGAGCCTAGGCTAAGCTTACCTCAGCTCTGAGTTCTATTGTCCTGATGGCGTAGAGATGTCGGCTGCTGCAGTGGCAGGTGGTCGCGGAGTCAGTACTCAAGTCACCTGGCAGGAGATGAGGCCGTGTAAGCTGGACGTTTGGTGCTAGCAACACCCCCTATTTGGGCATAGTCCAACCGCTCCCCCCATGCTTTGTTGTTGCCACCCTGCTGTAGCACGCCACCTGTCTAAGGTCTTGTGTTGTCTGGTATTGGATCTTGAACCCCTCACATGACCATGTCCAGGCCTTGTGATTGGACACTCAGGCCCAACACTGTCAAATAGGGGATATCATGCGCTCCTCCATACCTGCTCTGGTAGTAGGGGAGCATAGCTGGCTTACTATACATATCTAGAGGGTTGGCTATGTGTAGACACATTTTGGGCAACATTTTAATATCTCTTTAATGTAGAATGAGAAAATAAATGTGAACTCCTGCAAGAGGTACTCTTTGATTTTTTTTTTCTTGTGGGAGACTAGTAAGCATAAACTTTTGGGGAAAACTTTACACTGGGTTTCATCCTTAATGGGTGAAGGTGTTACTGGCTTATTTGAAGATAAACTGGAAAAATAAAACATTTTGAATTTAAGCTAGACTTGTGTGTATTTGTTGAGTGGCTCTAATTTCTATCTTGGCAATCACCCAGTGTTAATTTTGATGAAATGAACACTATTTTAGTCAACAAAAATAAAACTAAAATGAATGTGGAGAAGATATTAGGGTAACTGGCGCTGCCAAATGCTAAATTAAAATGTAAAAGTGTGTCTCATAGATCTAGGTACATTAAAATGTTCCGAAAAAGTTATTACTGTGGGTGGTGGTCCCTATAATATAACTAATGGTCTTAATGGTAAGTCACAATAAATATTTAAAGATGTCAATAAATTGATAAAAAAATTTAACCATTCATCAATAAATATCACAAATAAATACTTGATAGCAATACACTAATAAGGTAACCCAATCAATAAAAGCAGTAAAGTATCCCAAAAGTTCAAAAAGTGGTGACTCTTAAAATAATTGGTGTGAACACTAGGTGGCAGTGTTGATCAAAATTAAGTAGAGATGTCTGAGTGACTAGAAAGTGCCAGGTGCTATAATTAAGTCAAAAAACTAAGTGAAGTGCAAAAAAATGGGTATCTAAGCAAAATCAGATAAATATAGAAACAAGCCAAGTAGTATAAAAATGCATAAGATGTGCCAAGTGGATGATAAAAAACAAATAAATAGGTGAATTTCTAGTGGTTAAATAAATATGAATATAAATAATAATAAATTAGTCCATATTAAAAGTGAGAAAAAATCCAAAGCAAAATATATGCTCGATATAGTAGTCCAAAAACGTGCAATATGGTGATAGGACGTGCCAAAGAAAATCGCATGGATAGAGGGGGTGTCTCCTGGTGTGGATCAGGATGTGGGTGCTGGGTGAGGGAATTCCGTGCTCCCCTTCCTAAAAAGCCCGCACTCACCAGAGAGCGGCACCCCTACAGGGGTAACCAGCGTTGGATAATTGGGGTAAAAACCCGGATGAGCCTCGGTAAGCCTCTCCCTTCCTGGTGGGACCAGTGGTATTTCCTCCCTCAAATGGTGGTTAATGGGGATGAGCGATGTGCAAATAGGGTAATGAGCAGCGCTCCAGCAAGGATGATGTCCGGGATTATATGGGTAAAGAAACACTCATATAGTGAAGTACCGTAATGTATGTTCATTTATTAAGCAGATAAAATCAAGTACTCACATTTAAAAACCGGATAAAGCTTCTGTAAGAAAGTAGGGACCGCGAACCCCTCGTATAGCGGTATATCCGGACGCCGTGCGCCTCAACGGCCGGATGTGCGTCTCAAGGTGCGGAACTGACGTGCCTACGCTCTACGCGTTTCGTCATAAGACTGATGTCATCAGGAGCAGCGTGAGGCTACGTGAGTCCCGCTAGTATAAATCCTAAAACGTTGCCCGGCAACCGGAACAAGCGCCCAATCAGAAAAAGTATACTAGCGCGTCATCAGTTGGTGGGCAGATGTGGTTAATGCAAAACTACATAGAACTTGAAGCTCCACCCGATTTGGATTTTTCGACCAATGGGTTTTTAAATAGGGCCATAATCAGCAGTTGCTATGTAAAAGAGGAAAACCTGTTTATTTATTTAACGATAATTTAAATAGGTGACAGAGGAATATGTCGGGACCGTCCGAATTAGTGGTTGAGTATTAAGTGATAAATATAAGGATTTGAGAAAAAACCCTTAAAAAATAAAATAAAAAATATATAATCGGGAAGATAAAAACTTATTCATATGTATTTTGAATCTAATTAAAACCTATGATACAAATGATAAATATTAAGGAAAAAGTGGTATAATTTATATATATATGTTGTAAGACTAAGTATACGGTAAAAGTGGATATATAAAAGGAATAAAATGTAAAAATGATATAATATTGTGGCTTAAAATATTATAATATGATTATGATATAGTTCCAATGGCCTAATTAGTCTGGTGGTGGCACTAATGACAAGGGGAATATTACAACTATTCTAATTCTCTAAAGACAAATTAAGTAAGTGTATATAATATGATACAGTATATAAGCGGGAATAAATATGTTAAATAATGTTTGTTATAAAAGGGATAATATACGCCTCTAGCTATGTTTAAACGACTGATAATAACATATTAAATGACCCAAATGATGTTTAAAATTGGTAATAGTGTTAGAAATACAAGGGATCTTGTATATGTATCGGGATACCATAAGTATCACGGGGTAATGTATATTAATAATAATGAGATATTGGAAGGCAATAGTGTTCCTGTGGACAGGCAACTGTGATACATACTAGATAAAATCAATAGCAGAAAACATGATGACAGGATATCATATAAGTATGCATAAAGGCCTACATATCATAATTAAATATCTCATGTGCTAATAACTAGGTGACATGTGGTATACCATAAAGACCAGACCATACACAACAATTAAATTGGTTCAAAGGGTGTGTCAAAAAATAAAAGTAATAAGTTGTAGTGTGTTGCACTATTTAGTGTTAATCTCTATTTTATCTAAATGTGCTCAATGGTGAGACCAAGATAAAGTGGATAATTGACAAGTATATTGGTGAATGATTCTATAGTGATGGAAAATATCTAGATTTAGGTATTAGTATGTGAAAGGAGTCATATATAAAAATATGTATAAGTGTTGCCATATAGTGATGTTAGTCCAATTGGGGCTTAAGACCACTGATATTGGTAGATTAAAAAACGATAGAAAAACTTTATTAAAAAGACTAAAGATGTGTAGCTGCACTAAAAATCAGAGATAAAGCAATTCAAGTCAATATCAAGGTTAAGTCCTCCGGGTTGAAGAGATTCAAGCAAATAAATCCACTTAGTTTCATTTTGTGAGATCTTTCTAGTTTTATTCTCACCTCTCCAATGTTCCTTTATACTGTCTATTCCGTAGAAAATCAGCCCTCTAGGGTTCCGATTGTGAACCTCCTTAAAATGTCTTGATAAACTGTGTTTGGGAAAACCTCTCTTTATATTTCCAATGTGTTCTCTGATACGAACCATTAAAGGCCTAGTGGTCCTCCCTATATATTGAAGTTTACAAGGACATTCGACAATATAAGTTACATGGGTACTATGGCACGTGATTAGATTTTTTATTTTAAAAGTTTTCTTGTTTACATTGGACTTAAATTGTGTGATCTTCTTCTTCTGTGCTGTGTTATTTCTGCAGGCTAAACAGTTACGACAGCGAACGAATCCTTTCAAATCTGGAAAGAGTTTCACTTCCTTTGGGGGATTAATGACATTATGAACAAGTCTGTTTCTCAGTGTAGGTGCCCTACGATATATAAATTTCGGCCTACTTGGTAATATTTTGGAGAAGACTTTGTCCGATTTTAAAATAGGCCAGTACTTTTTAAAAATCTTTTCTAGTGACTTATATTGTTTATTAAAACCAGTTATGAAAGCATATTCCAAGTTGTTATCATTATTTCGAATTTTCGTTTTTAATAGTTCGTCTCTAGGCATATTTTTAATGTTATCTTTTGTTTTCTCTAAAATCAATCTGTCGTATCCTTTTTCCTCAAATCGTTTAGTTAGTTTTTCTGCTTGTATCTCGAAATCCTCAATATTAGTGCAATTTCTTCTGATCCTCATGTATTGTCCTTTGGGTATATTTTGTTTCCATTTTGGATGGTGGCAGCTGGAGGTCG
Source organism: Pelophylax lessonae (assembly GCF_965119305.1). Classification (NCBI taxonomy): domain Eukaryota; kingdom Metazoa; phylum Chordata; class Amphibia; order Anura; family Ranidae; genus Pelophylax; species Pelophylax lessonae. The sequence continues at coordinate 49,095,191 of NC_138769.1, read as the reverse complement.
GGATATACCCATTTTTATCCGTGGGCTTAAAAAAGGTTCTGGTCTGTATTCTGTCTTCCTTTTTAGAAATCTGTAAATCTAAGAAATCGATTTGTTGTTGGTCATAGTGGGCTGTAAATTTAATCCCATAGGGGTTATTATTAAGTTGTTCAATAAAATTGTCTAAAGTGTTTTGTGCTCCTTCCCATACTAAAAAAATGTCATCTATGTATCTACGGTAAAACTGTAATTGTGAAATATTTTTTCCGTAGACCATCCTCTCCTCTAGCATATTCATAAAAATGTTTTATGAATATGCTAGAGGAGAGGATGGTCTACGGAAAAAATATTTCACAATTACAGTTTTACCGTAGATACATAGATGACATTTTTTTAGTATGGGAAGGAGCACAAAACACTTTAGACAATTTTATTGAACAACTTAATAATAACCCCTATGGGATTAAATTTACAGCCCACTATGACCAACAACAAATCGATTTCTTAGATTTACAGATTTCTAAAAAGGAAGACAGAATACAGACCAGAACCTTTTTTAAGCCCACGGATAAAAATGGGTATATCCCGACCTCCAGCTGCCACCATCCAAAATGGAAACAAAATATACCCAAAGGACAATACATGAGGATCAGAAGAAATTGCACTAATATTGAGGATTTCGAGATACAAGCAGAAAAACTAACTAAACGATTTGAGGAAAAAGGATACGACAGATTGATTTTAGAGAAAACAAAAGATAACATTAAAAATATGCCTAGAGACGAACTATTAAAAACGAAAATTCGAAATAATGATAACAACTTGGAATATGCTTTCATAACTGGTTTTAATAAACAATATAAGTCACTAGAAAAGATTTTTAAAAAGTACTGGCCTATTTTAAAATCGGACAAAGTCTTCTCCAAAATATTACCAAGTAGGCCGAAATTTATATATCGTAGGGCACCTACACTGAGAAACAGACTTGTTCATAATGTCATTAATCCCCCAAAGGAAGTGAAACTCTTTCCAGATTTGAAAGGATTCGTTCGCTGTCGTAACTGTTTAGCCTGCAGAAATAACACAGCACAGAAGAAGAAGATCACACAATTTAAGTCCAATGTAAACAAGAAAACTTTTAAAATAAAAAATCTAATCACGTGCCATAGTACCCATGTAACTTATATTGTCGAATGTCCTTGTAAACTTCAATATATAGGGAGGACCACTAGGCCTTTAATGGTTCGTATCAGAGAACACATTGGAAATATAAAGAGAGGTTTTCCCAAACACAGTTTATCAAGACATTTTAAGGAGGTTCACAATCGGAACCCTAGAGGGCTGATTTTCTACGGAATAGACAGTATAAAGGAACATTGGAGAGGTGAGAATAAAACTAGAAAGATCTCACAAAATGAAACTAAGTGGATTTATTTGCTTGAATCTCTTCAACCCGGAGGACTTAACCTTGATATTGACTTGAATTGCTTTATCTCTGATTTTTAGTGCAGCTACACATCTTTAGTCTTTTTAATAAAGTTTTTCTATCGTTTTTTAATCTACCAATATCAGTGGTCTTAAGCCCCAATTGGACTAACATCACTATATGGCAACACTTATACATATTTTTATATATGACTCCTTTCACATACTAATACCTAAATCTAGATATTTTCCATCACTATAGAATCATTCACCAATATACTTGTCAATTATCCACTTTATCTTGGTCTCACCATTGAGCACATTTAGATAAAATAGAGATTAACACTAAATAGTGCAACACACTACAACTTATTACTTTTATTTTTTGACACACCCTTTGAACCAATTTAATTGTTGTGTATGGTCTGGTCTTTATGGTATACCACATGTCACCTAGTTATTAGCACATGAGATATTTAATTATGATATGTAGGCCTTTATGCATACTTATATGATATCCTGTCATCATGTTTTCTGCTATTGATTTTATCTAGTATGTATCACAGTTGCCTGTCCACAGGAACACTATTGCCTTCCAATATCTCATTATTATTAATATACATTACCCCGTGATACTTATGGTATCCCGATACATATACAAGATCCCTTGTATTTCTAACACTATTACCAATTTTAAACATCATTTGGGTCATTTAATATGTTATTATTAGTCGTTTAAACATAGCTAGAGGCGTATATTATCCCTTTTATAACAAACATTATTTAACATATTTATTCCCGCTTATATACTGTATCATATTATATACACTTACTTAATTTGTCTTTAGAGAATTAGAATAGTTGTAATATTCCCCTTGTCATTAGTGCCACCACCAGACTAATTAGGCCATTGGAACTATATCATAATCATATTATAATATTTTAAGCCACAATATTATATCATTTTTACATTTTATTCCTTTTATATATCCACTTTTACCGTATACTTAGTCTTACAACATATATATATAAATTATACCACTTTTTCCTTAATATTTATCATTTGTATCATAGGTTTTAATTAGATTCAAAATACATATGAATAAGTTTTTATCTTCCCGATTATATATTTTTTATTTTATTTTTTAAGGGTTTTTTCTCAAATCCTTATATTTATCACTTAATACTCAACCACTAATTCGGACGGTCCCGACATATTCCTCTGTCACCTATTTAAATTATCGTTAAATAAATAAACAGGTTTTCCTCTTTTACATAGCAACTGCTGATTATGGCCCTATTTAAAAACCCATTGGTCGAAAAATCCAAATCGGGTGGAGCTTCAAGTTCTATGTAGTTTTGCATTAACCACATCTGCCCACCAACTGATGACGCGCTAGTATACTTTTTCTGATTGGGCGCTTGTTCCGGTTGCCGGGCAACGTTTTAGGATTTATACTAGCGGGACTCACGTAGCCTCACGCTGCTCCTGATGACGTCAGTCTTATGACGAAACGCGTAGAGCGTAGGCACGTCAGTTCCGCACCTTGAGACGCACATCCGGCCGTTGAGGCGCACGGCGTCCGGATATACCGCTATACGAGGGGTTCGCGGTCCCTACTTTCTTACAGAAGCTTTATCCGGTTTTTAAATGTGAGTACTTGATTTTATCTGCTTAATAAATGAACATACATTACGGTACTTCACTATATGAGTGTTTCTTTACCCATATAATCCCGGACATCATCCTTGCTGGAGCGCTGCTCATTACCCTATTTGCACATCGCTCATCCCCATTAACCACCATTTGAGGGAGGAAATACCACTGGTCCCACCAGGAAGGGAGAGGCTTACCGAGGCTCATCCGGGTTTTTACCCCAATTATCCAACGCTGGTTACCCCTGTAGGGGTGCCGCTCTCTGGTGAGTGCGGGCTTTTTAGGAAGGGGAGCACGGAATTCCCTCACCCAGCACCCACATCCTGATCCACACCAGGAGACACCCCCTCTATCCATGCGATTTTCTTTGGCACGTCCTATCACCATATTGCACGTTTTTGGACTACTATATCGAGCATATATTTTGCTTTGGATTTTTTCTCACTTTTAATATGGACTAATTTATTATTATTTATATTCATATTTATTTAACCACTAGAAATTCACCTATTTATTTGTTTTTTATCATCCACTTGGCACATCTTATGCATTTTTATACTACTTGGCTTGTTTCTATATTTATCTGATTTTGCTTAGATACCCATTTTTTTGCACTTCACTTAGTTTTTTGACTTAATTATAGCACCTGGCACTTTCTAGTCACTCAGACATCTCTACTTAATTTTGATCAACACTGCCACCTAGTGTTCACACCAATTATTTTAAGAGTCACCACTTTTTGAACTTTTGGGATACTTTACTGCTTTTATTGATTGGGTTACCTTATTAGTGTATTGCTATCAAGTATTTATTTGTGATATTTATTGATGAATGGTTAAATTTTTTTATCAATTTATTGACATCTTTAAATATTTATTGTGACTTACCATTAAGACCATTAGTTATATTATAGGGACCACCACCCACAGTAATAACTTTTTCGGAACATTTTAATGTACCTAGATCTATGAGACACACTTTTACATTTTAATTTAGCATTTGGCAGCGCCAGTTACCCTAATATCTTCTCCATTTTCAGATATAGTTTTACTATATTTTTGGGGTAGGCTGCAGCCAACCACACAATTAGATCCATTAGCGCGGAATTCTTTCTTCAATAAAATGAATGTGGGTCCCTTAGAGGAAGATCTGCGTGATAAAGCTTTAGACTCAGTCTTGCTCTGTTTTCTCAATACTTCCCACAGACTTCACAGTTCTACATTATTCTCCGTGCCCATTATAGGCCTCTTAAACTATGCCGTATGGTTATTTTGCAATCTCCTCTGTGCTAGCTGGGCTGCAGCACAGGTTGACCTCAACCACCTTTTATAGTGCTGTCCCAAGCTCCATTGCTATTGGCCAGACATTGTTACTTCTATTAATGCTGTTTTTCAAATTGCCATTCCTGTTGAACCTGTTTCATGTATTCTGGGTATTCTCGATGACTTCCCACTAACTGAGTTTCAGAAGGTAGCCATTAATAGGTAATTGTTTCAAGCCCGCCGCCTCCTTTTGCAACAGCGGAAATCAGACAGGACCCCCAACCACAAAGAGTGGGTTGTCCACATGGGTGATACTCTTAGACTGGAAAAGGTTATCTTCCAGCATAGAAGGTGCCAAGGAAAGTTCAACAAACTCTGGGGGCTACTAACTGGCAGTCCCAAGGCTTGCCCCTCTCGACTTAGTGATGGATAGAATGTTGGGTTGGGATTTTGTCAACTTCTTTTTTAGAATGTCAGAACCTCTATCTTGAGTGGTCATGTAGTTGTTGCTATTGTGCTTCCCTTCTACTACCTATTGATTTTTCATGGTGGGTGTATTCTGGGGGTGAATGCTGCTCTCTGGATTTGTCATATTCCATGAATCTTTTGAGTGCTTTGGAACACCACTACTGCTATGTGTACAGGTTGTATGGACTTTGTATGGGCTTTTTTTATTGGTTGTAACTCCATAAACTTTCTTTCTGATTTAAAAAAAAAAAAGACGACTAAAAAAAAAAAAAAAAAACAATTCAAGTGAATATAATTAGACTAAAACTAAAATGGCATTTTAGTCAAAAGGCTATGACTATATCAAAATTTGACGTCAAAATTAACACTGGTTATATATAACAACAGCTAAATCTGTGTCTGCAGTGCAAGTTCAAACCTTAATATCATAAATAACAACATGTTACTAGATTTTTACTCCAGAGTATATAATGAATTTGGAAATTCTAGAGAAATGCATTACAATTTTACTAAACCCATTAGGTTTTAGTCAACTAAAATGTACTGGAGGTTTTAGTCAACTAAAATGTACTGGAGGTTTTAGTCAACTAAAATATGAGTCAACTAAAATGTACTGGAGGTTTTAGTCAACTAAAATATGACTAAAACTAAAACAATTCAGATGACTAAAATATGAAGAAAAATAAAATGGTATTTTAGTTAAGACTATCAATAAAACTAAATAAAAATACTTATGGTTGATGGTACCTTCATTTTCTTAGTGATCCTGAGAGTCAGGTGCCCCTAGATACCATACTGTCTTCTGGAATCCTCAGAGAAGAAGGTATTATAACGCAGAATCATGGAACATGAGTCTACAGTTCCGCCCAGAAGCACTGGGAAAAATTTTATAATTCTGGCTGCAGGTTTCCTGGATAGTACTTGCAGTTCATTGACTGATATAGATTTTTATCTACAGTTGCTGTTTGCCAGGGCAGTACAGTAACCTAAAACAACCAATTACAATACAGAAGAGATGGGGCTTAGCAAATGCACCTGGATTTGTGCAAGCAGCAGCTATATTTGGCAGGACAGTCTTTGAAGAGGGGTGTAACATAAGCATGTCTTGATTTTATGAGGCTGGAAGGTAAGGGGGAATAGCTGATGGGTGATTTTGGGAACTTTATTTTCTCAGCTGCTGGAGGGTTGCAGATTGAGGGTGAGATACATCAATTCTGCCACCTAGCAAAGCTTAACCAAACAGCTTTAGCCATAAATTTTATGGGAGAGATTTACTTTAAGAGCACAGCTTGATTCATAAATTCCTAAAAAGCAGCATTGCTCCCATATGAAACATGTCCCGACCGCTTCTTAGTGGAAGTCGTTCCCAAGTTCAGCAGTAAATCCATTGCAATAAACATGCAGAGAATAAGGATGATGTCTAGAATGCAATAACCCATAGTAGTCAATTATATTTCTGTTTACAGGCAGAAAAGATGTGTTTTGAATGCTTCTCATGGGGTACTGCTCAATGCACATAAAATTCTATATTGTGGTGCCTTTAAAGCGGAACCCTAGGAGGATAGAACAAAATTAGGCAGGTATGTGTTCATTTAAAAGCTATTAGGTGACATTTGCATGTAAGAGGTAGGCGGGTGATGATGGACCTTCCTCCATGTTCCCCATTACCTCATTGAGTGCTAAGTGTGGGTTACAAATGTGGACTACCCCAGGGGTGGGTTCTTTGGGCTACATCAGGCATTGAACAGGGTCACTAACCTTTGCACGTAGGGTAACACTTCACCTGAAGGCATACTCACCAATGCCTGGGAACCAGGCAGTGGCCATGGTCATGTCAAACATTAGGGTTGCCTCCCAACTCGTAGATGAGCTACATGTGTGCAGTACCCAAAGGGCGGAGTTACTCTTTAAGCTTCTTCATTCCATGTCCTACACACTTGTACTGATGTATGTGTTGCAATCGGAAGGACAGGCTGAGCCTCTGCCCACTCCACCGGTTAGCATACCTCTGTTACCTCACTCCCAGTAACAGAATGGGGTCCCGCTGAGCTTATAGCGCGGACCTCATGCGTGCTCTACTTAACTCTTCTCTTCCCGTACCTAGTGACCAGGCCATAGATCTCCGTAACGCTAGTCCACTCCCGGTGACCGGCAGAGACGGACAGCTGGAGAGGGAGTCAAAGCACCGACCCCCTCGCTACCGGAGGACTTGTCACCTAACCAGGTACCACGCCAATGACTGGTTGCTGATTTTCTATGTGATTACTCATCATGGCAATTACCTCTTTCCTTCTTGTATTGTTGAATGAACCTCTGTCGTAGTGATGTTACATATACCCCATCTCTAGTAATACGCCAAGATCTCACATGCACCCCTTGAGGAACTTCAGACCAGGCTTTGAGCCTGCCTACACGCACATTGTACAATAGGTTCTTATTACCCCTTCCACTTTAAACTCTTTTTCTCTGAGTATTTCCTAGCCTGGGAAATAACAGAATGTTGATGTGCTAAATCTATGCCTTGGTCTTGTACCATCTTCTTGGGGGGGCTGAAATCTAAGACTAGCTTCACATTTGTGAAATGCACAAAAGAGCGCACATCCCTTTTGAAGGTGCATGGTGGTGCCATTAATTTTTAATGGCACCCCAACACACCTTACTAACATGTTTGTACCAAAGTACAATGCATTTTGGTGCACTGCAATCTTAATAAAGGGTCATGCACGTGTTTTGTGTGATTTTCACATGTAGGGTGACCAGATTTTCACACATAGGGTGAACACGATGCACAAAAACACACGGCTACAGTCACACCTGCACAGATGTGACGAAGCCTAAAGCTGGCCATACACTAGCGAATTTTCAAAATAATCAAAGTTTGTACGAAAATAGAAGGCATAGAATGTATGAAGGTAAAAAACCTTCAGCCTTTACAACCACTTTAAACTGACAATAAGCTCTGGTTTAAAAAATATATATTCTACTGGGTATGTATTCTTAACTTTACAAAAGGACTTTCTGTCACTCTCTGTCTCTTTCAAATTTCTTCTTTTTTTTTTTGCTTCTGTAATGCAACTACCTGTTAGGGAGGCTACATTTGTTCTCCTTGGTCCCACTGTATGTAGGAACGAAAGCCCCCTCTTGCTTGCTCTCAAGATGGACTACGGACTGTGTGATTTGTAGTGTGTAAAGAGCAGTGCATGCAACCGCAACTAACGTGCACTGTTTGTTCCAAACAAAGGGAAGTGAGGAAAAGGAGAGACTCAGGAGCTCATGTAGAACATTACAAGGAAGAATGAAAACACAGTAAGAAATAATTTAATGAAAAATAGATTACAGGGCCTTTAATATCTTTCCGCCCAGCCTATAGGAGATTGACAGCCGGGCGGGTGCTTTCCCGTTCTGACTGAACATCATATGACGTCCTTCAGATTGCGCAACACCTGTGCTGCAAACGGTGATGGGCGGACACCGCACATAGCTGATCAAGGTAAAGAGCTGATGACGTATGCTCTTTACCATGTCCAATCACAGCTGATCACATGTAACAAATGCCAGTTAACGACATTTTCTTTCCTCAGCACTGTCAGTGTCTGAGGAAAGGAAAGCGGATAAACGGCTTTCCAATTACAGGAGATATTTACACTGATAATCAGGGCACTCATCATGATTGCCCTGATTATTAGTGCAGCCTCATCAGTGCAGCATGTCAGTGACACCTATCGGTGCCTGTCAGTGCCGCCTTATCAGTGCAGCATCATCAGTGCAGCTTAACAATGTTCATCAGTGCAGCCTCATCAGTGCCCATGACTGCAGCCTCATCAGTGCCCATGACTGCAGCCTCATCAGTGCCCATGACTGCAGCCTCATCAGTGCCCATGACTGCAGCCTCATCAGTGTCCATGACTGCAGCCTCATCAGTGTCCATGGCTGCAGCCTCATCAGTGTCCATGGCTGCAGCCTCATCAGTGCCTTTGGCTGCAGCCTCATCAGTGCCTTTGGCTGCAGCCTCATCAGTGCCCATGACTGCAGCCTCATCAGTGCCCATGACTGCAGCCTCATCAGTGCCCATGAATGCAGCCTCATCAGTGCCCATGAATGCAGCCTCATCAGTGCCCATGAATGCAGCCTCATCAGTGCCCATGACTGCAGCCTCATCAGTGCCCATGACTGCAGCCTCATCAGTGCCCATGACTGCAGCCTCATCAGTGCCCATGAATGCAGCCTTATCAGTGCCCATGAATGCAGCCTTATCAGTGCCCATGACTGCAGCCTTATCAGTGCCCATCAATGCAGCCTATCAGTGCCCATCAATACAGCCTCATCAGCGCACATCAGTTAAGAAGAAAAATTACTTATTTGCAAAATTGTATAACCAACATTTTTTTTTTTTGTTTGTTTGTTTATGAAAATTTCTTATAGGTACAGTGTTGCATGACCGTGCAAATGTCATTTAAAGTGCGGCAGCGCTAAAAGCTGAAAATTGGCCTGGGTAGGAAGGGGTGAAAGTGCTCTGTATTGAAGTGGTTAAGTAGTGGATCTGTACTATTTCTAGAGAATAAGGATATTGTTTATTATCACTTTAAAGGACTTCAATCCTTGCACTTTAATTGTTGAGCTTTCGGATGCATTCAAATAACCAGAAGACGCAGTGTCTCACTTGTGTTACTTTGTTTATTGGCATGTATCGTTCTTTCTGAGACAGTTGTACCTAGTTGTATTTCTTGGCTATAAAAAAAAAAGCTTGACAGATAAAACAGCTCGTGAAAAAGAATGAGGATTTGGTGTTCCACACTAAAAATATATTTTAGTCCTGCCCTGAAGTAAATGACTAAAGTTTGTACAAAACATATATACATCACTAAAATAAAGGTCGTATTGGTGTACTCAGCATTCTTTCTTTTTTTATTTTTCCAGCAAAAACACCCGGACTTCAGACACCCTGAACAAGCAGCAGACGCTGAGGATGCACATAGATATTCCCCGAGCACAACTTCTTATAGAAGAGCGAGACACAATGGAGACCATTGGTACGTCAACTCTGTCGCTGTTTCAGCCACTGCCTTGGGCTGAGCTGCTTGTGTACAATAAACACCAACCTACACCCACACAATTCATACCGTGAGCTCAGCAGGCTTTTGTGCAATAGAAAATACATTTCTGCAGATGGCGAAAAGACTTATGACAGAATGTTATCAGAATGGCAAACATTAAAGCCCAACTCCAGCTTTTTCTTTTGGAAACAGAAAAGCAAGGATATAGAACTACTATCATATTTAAATGTTGGATTCCCCATTGCGGAGATTCCGCTCATTTCCTGTCTGGGTGAAAGGGTAAGGCGGGCAATAAACGGCAATACTCCCCTCCTACCCCCACCACCACCACCCTGCAACAGAGTCAAAGACACCAATAAGAATTTGTCTAAAGCTTTAACCCTTCTTACATTTTTCAAAATGGGGAAAAAAGTTTTTGGTAAAGTTGAGCTTTAAAGTGGTTGTAAACCCTCTCCTATACCCGGTTAAATGAATAGCCTCAGGTGATACACAGAGATGAAACCAATCTCCCTACATAAGTTTTACATGTATATCTGCTGCCTTTCCCTTTCTACACTCTAGAAAGTGCAGATCGTGTTACAAATCTTGTTTTCTCTCCCAGCAGTGGGTGTGGAGTTTGGACTTACAATGTGTAAGAATCAATTGGAGGAAAGGCACCCCCCCCCCCTCCACATAGGCAGAGGAATGAAGAAACATGCAGAGCTGTAGTGTGAATAGACAAGCTCTTATCTAACTCTAAGCTCCCTCCCCGACACAAATTTTCAGCTGCTGTTCTCTCGTGTGTCGGAGAACTTATCAAAAGGGACTCTGTTGATAACAGATTAAAAGGAAGGTTGGGACTTTAATCGAAAGACGTGACAAGGCTGGCAGGGAAGAAATTACATGTTTATTGGTACATACAGTTCAATATGACATATAAAATGTTACAAAGATCAAAATGTTAAGAGAGCTGATAAGTGTTCCCCCAGTCCAAATGCATAGAAATCAGCAAGGTGGGATTCCATATATGATAGAGTAATGGGGAGCATACACAGTATCAAGGACTGAAAATCCAAGTAGTAGTAGCATTTTAAAACATCGTAATCTCAACGCGTTTCGTGGCCCATAGTTGCCACTTCATCAGGGGTAGATGTAAAATAAAAGCTAAAAAGAAACATATACGGAAATTGGCACAGTGGTGATAAATACGAATTGGAAATTGGGGAGAGAGGGAGGGGGAGGCAAAGCCCCATACATACCCACACTTATGTTCAGCTCAGGTGGTGAATGGAATGGAGAGTGGGTATGACCCCGAATATCCTCCCTGGGAGCTGAGGGCACACAAGGCAGGCGGGCCAAGCAGAGTGTGCCGCACACATGGTGTCCACACATTATATCCACCTAGCCCACACTCACCATGTGTGCTGCGCTCCCTGCTTGGCCCACCTGCCTTGTGTGCCCTCAGAAGACTTGCCCTCTCTCACTTATTCTTCTCCTGAGTCTAATTTTAAAATATTTCAAAACAAAGGTTACAAGAGTTACTTCTAATTTATTAGTAGTTAGCAACTGGCCTAACAGCACTAGGGTCGTCAGTTCAAGTGGCAATCATGTCACTACCAGCGTGGAGTTTACATGTTCTCCCTGTGCCTGTTTGGGTTTACCCTGGGTACTCCAGTTTCCTCCCACATTCCAAAGACATGCTAGGAGGTTAATTGGCTCCTGTCAAAAATTGGCCCTGATATGTGTAGGAATGTGAGTTAGGGACCTTAGATTGTAAGCTCCTTGAGGGTAGGGACTGATGGGACTTTGCAATATATATGTAAAGGACAGCCCCATAGAAATACCTGTAATCAAATATTAAAATAAATTAAAGCCAAACGATGTGCAAACAGTTCACCTAGTGCCATAACTGCCCCAATGCCTATTACTCCTCACATGAACTCAGTCATAGAATCACTCTTCTTTACAACATACTACTATCTCTTCCCAGCAGATGCCCCGATCTTCATTCTGTTGCTCTTCCGTTTTTGGCCAAGAAGACTCGTCCTTTTTAGTCTTCTCCTGAGTCTAGGTGTCCAGCATAACTTTCTTCTATTGCTAAACTCAAATACACCTGTTCTAAAAATATCCAAATTTTTTTGTTTTAAAGAGGAAGTAAACCCTCCTCTACAACTTGTACCTATAGGTAAGCCTATGATAAGGTTTACCTATAGGTACTGTAAATATCTCCTAAACATGTACCGTTTAGGAGATATTTACCTTACATGCAGCCAGTGACGTCACTGGCGCATGCGCTCTGAAGGAACGGCCGCTCGTGCCGTTCCTTCAGAGTCCCGTGCCGTGACTGTCGGCTCGCGTGCGCAGGAGTGACGTCACCGCGGCTCCGGCCAATCAGATGGCCAGATGCCGCGATTCCGGAAGACGGGCGACTGGACATGTCGCCCGTCATAGAGGAGAGTGAGCGGCACGGCGGGGGCTCGTTCTAAGGTAAGTATTGCATAATGAGCTAGTATGCGATGCATACTAGCTCATTATGTCTTTCTCTTGCAGGGTGAAAAAAAAAAAATGCGAGTTTACAACCTCTTTAATTGTTTAACCGGTTGCCGACCGCTGCACGACTATATACTGCGGCGGTCAGCCCCGGCCAGGCAGAGTGACGTAGGGGTACGTCACCCGTCTGTCACTGACTTGCGAGCCAATTGCGCTCCGGCTCGTTCACTGACAAGTCAGTGCGTGTGACCGGCGGACCCGATCGTCCGCCGGTCACTCACGATCGCTCCGGTGAAGGGAGAAAGTCAGGCGGCTTATGTAAACAAGCTGCCTGTCATTCTCCCTGGTGTAAAAATGAAGATCAGACGGTTCTACTATGTAGGACCGTTGATCTTTGTTTTTACACCAATAGCCATGTCCCTTTACAGTTAGAAACACGTCCCTAGGACACACTTAACCCCTCCCTCTCCAATACAGTTAACCCCTTCCCTGCCAGTGTAATTTTTGCAGTAACAGTGCATATGTATAGCACTGATTACTGCAGTAATGTCACTGGTAACCCCAAAAGTGTCAAAAATTTCAGTCAAGGGTCCGATCTGTCCGCCGCAATGTCGCAGTACCGCAAAAAAATCGCAGATCGCCGCCATTACACGTTAAAAAAAACCCACCAAAAATGACAAAAATCTTTCCCTTTGTTAGTAAACGCGATAACTTTTGCGCAAACCAATCAAAATACGCTTTTTGCGTTTTTTTTTTTACCAAACATATGTAGCATAAAACAAATTGGCCAAAAATGTTTAAAAATTTTGATTTTTACATTTTTTTGGGGGGAATTTCATATAAAAAAAATGTGAAAAATATTGTTATTTTTGCAAAATTGACGCTCTTTTTTTGTTTATAGCGCATGAACAAAAAATCGCACAGGTGATCAAATACCACCAAAAGAAAGCTCTGTTTGTGGGAAAAAAAAGGACGTGAAATTCATTTAGGTACAGCATCGCACGACCGCGCAATGATCCGTTAAAGTCACGCAGTAAAAAATCGCAAAATACCCCCTGGTCTTTTAGCAGCCAAATCCTCCGGCGCTTAAGTGGTTAAAATGAGTGGGTGGAGGGCTTGGGGTTCTAAAATCCCTAAAGTTCTTTCCTAAAGAGGAGCTCCTTACTCCCTCTGTAAGGTGGGAGCTGCTTATAAATACTGTAGCTGCTGACTTTTAATATAAGGACACTTACAGTACTTGCCCAGGGATCCAGCGATGTCCTCACCTGGGTGATTCTTCAATCAGCTTCGGGTGCAGGCATCGGCATAGCAAGTAAGGGAAACAGGAAGTGAAGCCTTGCAGCTTCACAGCCAGTTTCCTACTGCACATGCGAGAGCAGGGCTGTGCCTTGTTAATGGTCTCGTAGTTGTAGTTTGGCCCCTTTTCCTTCCCCTGCAGTCTTCTGGGTCCTGTGATGGGTCTCAGGAGACTGTGGGGGAAGGAGGAGGGGCCAAACTAGGGGCAAAATTTTGGCTCAGATCGCTGCTGCGATCTGAGCCAGAAATGGGAGCTTGTACCTGTCAAACCAGGTACCTGCTCCCCCCCCCCTGCAAAATGTGCCAAATGTGGCAGTGGAGGGGGGGGATGGTGCAAATAAGCGAAACTTTCCCTTTTGGGCGTCGCTCCGCTTTAAGTGATTTTGTCCCCAGGTACATATTTATAAATCTATATAAGATGTTCAGTTTTAAGGTTCTTCATATCTGTGCAGCTGGGAGTATTCTGATAAACCCATAAATGTTTCCTAAAGTTGTCACAGTTTAGTGTATGTAGCCCAGCAAATTCTTCCTGAGATGTTCCTGTAGGACGCTGTGTTTTTCCTGTGTCTAGAAGACTTCTAAGAGGATTACAGACTAATACAGAAAGTTGATCTGTCTCTATGGAGACATTTGTTTTGGAAACAGAATTTGCAGACCTCTTGCAGGGTAAAAATATTAATGATGAAATTGTTACACCTAGACTCTAAAAGTCATGCCGGAGAGCTACTGCTCAGAGAAAGCGTTGTGTAATTTACAGTGGCAGATGTACTATAATTCACTTTTGACCTCAGTCCTGGTACATAGTATTCTACTGCAGGAGAATCTCACTTCATTCCAGTCATTGTTATGTAACATGTAAGAATGACGTTAAAGCTCAGTTAATTGAACCTTCTTATTTATTACTGTAATCAAATGTAGTCAGGTTACATATACAATAATTAATATGCTTCTTTTTACTTTTTTAATTTGCTACTTGCTGCAGATTTAAAAAAACAAAACAAAAAAAAAAAAAAAAAAATCCAGGCAGCACTAGAAGAGTCCAATTGCAGCTCTCACACACTAACAACTAGGGATTGACCGATATCGGTTTTTCATTGCCGATACCGATATTTTGTACATCCTATGTCAGGGTCCGAGACTAGTCTTCTCCTCCTCCAACCATTAGGTAGTGATGCTCATGTAAGGGTGATACCACTCCGTTCGGCATCCACTCAATACTGCAATGTCTCTATCCCACTCCATCTCCCACCCACCTGATACCGATCCGTCTCTCACCCACTTGCCGTAAGTCACACCCGGGTGATACCACTCTGTCCAGCATACGATCTCAGAGGTCACCTACGTGGTCACGCCTGGCGTGACCACGTGACCTCTGAGATTGTCATCGTATGCCGGACGGAGCGGTATCACCCGGTATCTGGTGGGTGGGAGATGGAGCGGGTGAGAGACAGAGCAATATTGAGTGGATGCCGAACGGAGCGGTATCACTCGGGTATCACTTATGGCAAGTGGGTCACTCTTCACAGTCATACCCTAGGCCCCTTTCACGCAGGCCATTCGATAGGCTGCCGGTCCATTTTTCAGGTGGACCCTCCATTCTCCTCTGTAGGCAGTCAGATGTAAATGGATTTATGTCCGTTTACACCCGGCTACCTCTGATCCGGCAAAAACAAAAAGGGGGATCTGTTCCCCTCTGTCTGGCCAGATAGGATCTGAGGGCAGTTGGGTGTAAACAGACAGCAGACTGCCCATAAAGTAGAGCAGGCTGTGTCTGTGTCCACTTTGCAAAGGCAGTGCTGACACAGACCTGTAAGCTGACATTTGGCCCTGCTGAGCAAAACCAGATCCTACCCATGTAAAGGGGGCCTTATTCATGTTAACAGTTTTCGGCAGCACCTATATCTGTGAGGTCCATAAATATTGGGTCATGGACACAATTCTAATCTTTTTGGCTCTATACACCTCCATAATGAAATAAAACAACCAAGTTGTGCTTTAACGGCAGACTTTCCGATTTAATTTGAGGGTATTTACATCCAAATCAGGTGAACGGTGTAGGAATTACAACAGTTTGTATATGTGCCTCCCACTTTTCAAGGGGCTAAAAGTAATGGGACAGATTAACAATCATAAATCAAACTTTCACTTTTTAATACTCGGTTGCAAATCCTGTGCAGTCAATTACAGCCTGAAGTCTGGAACGCATAGACATCACCAGACGCTGGGTTTCATACCTGTTGATGCTCTGCCAGGCCTCTACTTCAACGGTCTTCAGTTCCTGCTTGTTCTTGGGGCATTTTCCCTTCAGTTTTGTCTTCAGCAAGTGAAATGCATGCTCATTCGGATTCAGGTCCGGTTATTGACTTGGCCCATGCATACCATTCCACTTATTTCCCTTTAAAAATGTATTGGTTACTTTCACAGTATGCTTCGGGTCATTGTCCATCTGCACAAACCCATTGTGGTGGTGTATAGAGCCAAAAAAATTAGAATTGTGTCGATGTCCCAATATTTATGGACCTGGCTGTATTTTCAAGTATGAAGCACCTTGGGAATTAATTGAGAATTGCTACTACATCCATCCAACCACATAGTGATGCGTTTGATATCAAAAATAGCATCAGATATTGCACTAGTTTTATGTTGCCCTCTTTTACTATTATAATAAAAATTATGACATTAAAATAAAGTTTTATTACTCAGATAAGGTCATTATCTATATCAATAATTGTTACCTTTTGATCTGCTCAACTTTTTCTGCTCATTAGCTATCTTTTTTTTTAGTGTATTTTTTGTGCGGTTCAAGACCATTTCTTTTCTTCCAATGTGGCCCAGGAAGGTCAGAAAGGTTGGACACCCCTGATCTCCTGTATCTCTCTGCACTGCTTCTTTCAGAAAGACTGATTCCCTTTATTATGGAAAGACCGACCCGTCCAGGGGCAGACTGGCAACTTTCAGCACAGGGGGCAAGTACAAATCAGAGGCCTATGGTGCAGAGACTCGGCCCCTCCTCCCACTCTCCCTCTTCCTGTCCTACTCTCCTGACCCCCATTCCAGACTGAAGCCCTGCTCCGGGTACTCTCTACTCACCGGCTGAATCCTAGTTCCCAACCCGGCCAGCAGGGGGCGGTTGGGGGGAGCTGGGACAGCTCGGTTGTGGCTGGCCAGGGTAGGAGCGTCTCAAGTGGGGCATGGAACTGGCCTCTGCTCAGACATAGTTTACACCATCTATGCTGGGGGGGGGAGGTCTGCGCTCTGTCCTTATCACGTACCTGGAGGTGAGCCTCAATGGTGAGGAAGGCCTCTCTTACGCCTCCGACTCAGGACCCCTGATAGTGCAGACAGGAGGTGCCGAGTATAGAGTAGCACGAGTGCCTGATGTAGCTGGAAGCAGGCTGATGTTCACAGACAGGGATAGCCGGGTAGGTCCAGAGCAGAGATGCAGGCAACTGGTGCTGGTGGCAGGAGCGTAGTGAGACAAGCCGGGTCAGAAGCCAAACGGTCATACAGGAGCCAGAAGGAGCAGACTGGAACGGAGGTCAAGGGACAAGCCGAGGTCGGTGCAGGCGGAGAGCAGAGGATAGTCAGGACAAGCCGGGTCTGGTACTGGTAAACAGGATACAGGTAGCAGGTTCAGGTCAACAAGGCTGAAGACAAAGCAGCACTGGAGCTGAGCAAGGGCTGAGTTTAAATAGTCCATTTGGCGCCAGCATCTGTCACATTGCACGTTTGCGTGCGCGCATTCGCGCATGCGCATTCGCCAAGTCCCGGCGGGATTGAACAGAAACACCACTCTGAACAGCAAACCTCTTCTTACAGTCCTGGTCTTCATCCTGCACTCAGTAGGTCAGTGGCAAATACTTTTTACTTCTCTTCACCAGGAATCCTTTAGGCATGTCTGTGGCAGAAACAGTGCAGCCTTTTTACAGGACATCAGAGCAGCCCAGGGTGCAATTGCCCTCCTTCTTCCTGGCCCAGTCCTCCCCTGGGCCCGTCACCTTTGCTTGTTGCTTGCTATCTGAGTTTATAGTACAAGTGCACTTCAGTCCACGAGTCTCCATTTCAGGTGGACTGCCTGGCACGTTTGGACAGATGTTTTTTTTTTCCATCAGAAGCAGAAAGAAGGGTTAAACATGCAAGCTATTTCTCTCCAATTCAGGTCCTTCTGTAAACATTTTTATTCCGTCTTCTAATAGTTATTTCCATTCAGTCTGTTCTGTTTTCATTCATTTTCTAGTGCTGGTTTTTATTGTTTACTACTGTTTTTGCTAACTGTCAAAAAAGACTGAAAAAAGGTTACAAACTGAAAAGAAAATCGGACTGGGCATTTGTTATCTGCTTGCCACTTTCTACAGTGTAAAATTATGGCAACCTGCAAGATCAAACCTGCAACATGTATTTAAAATAAAAAAAAATAAGCGGAGCACATACAGTAACACTAGTTTTTATGTGAGTGAATGTGTAATTAAATTTAATTAATAGACCTTCACTGCACTACAATTACCTTCCTCCTCGCCAAAACACATCAAAATGATCCTAAAAGACATCCATGTGCCCATATATACCCTTGCGCCTATAGCAGCTTGCATGTCCGTAAAAGAGAAGGATTGCAAGAATAAAGAGATTAGGGGTTAACCAGGCCTTGGTGCAGACTTGGCATGGTTTCCATCCCTTGGCAAAGGATCAGACTTCTAACCTGCAAGCGTGAAAAAGGCAGATTTCAGGCTTAGGCTCTCTGCTGCCTTGTTTGGGCAAAGTATGCAAACAAGAGAAGTCTGCAGGATTTCATATGCTCCAGCACAGGCTGGTTGTCACATAGGAGCTTTAATGTTTAAGTGGAAAGCTTGCAGCACATCTTCATGACAAACTCTTACACTGTTTAAATATCTCCAGGGCATCTGGAGAGGAGTTACTGTCTCATTGTCCTTCTGGCTCCTGAACCCTCAAATCTGACCTCACTTTCCACCTGCTGCCTGCCCCAGACTGTATTCTTTGGGGTAAGATGAGGTGATTGGGGTTCTGCCTGTCAAACAAAGATCACAGCATCCGCCAGACCTGAACACCTTTCCCTGATTCACCCTGTGTATGGACACAGAGCATCTACGGTGAAGCATTTGCTCCATTTTCTGATTAGAAATAGGAATGATAGCGAATTGATTGCAGTTATTTTCAGTGCTGAACATATTCAGTGCTAGTTATGGCTGATTATTGCACCATTCTAAGGTCTGAATTTCTGGATATGTACAGAGTAACGCCAGGTACAAAAGGTCATCCCACCAAAATAACTTTTTAAAACATTTAATGGTTAAGAGCAGTGGTCTCCAAACTGCAGCCCTGGGGCTGGATGTGGCCCTTTGCTATCCTTTATCCAGCCCTTGAGGAATTATTCCAGCCACTAACACCAACAAAGGAGCATGATTCCTTCCACTGACACCAATGATGGGATATAATTACTTCCACTGACAACAAATTTGAGCACCATTCAATTCCCACTGACACCAAATATTTCTCCCCCCAGTACCAAAGACTGGGCATTGTTTACTCCCACTAGGCGCAGTCTGGCCCCCCATAAAGTCTGAAGGACAGTAAACTGGCCCTTTCTTTTGGAAAGCTTGGAAACCCCTAGTTAAGAGCATCAAATACAGCCAACGTGTTTAAGAGGAAAAATCCTACCCCTTCCTTAGGGCTTAAAAATTTGAAGTTAATAAAACAAAACAGAATGCAACACTAGCACTAGCATCTCCTTATGGCAGTAAAGGTGGCCGGCAGAGTCGTTTCAAAAAGTTCTTTAAGTGAGATGACCTTTTGTACCAGGTGCTCCTTCGTACTCATCCAAGAATTTAGTGTCTGGCTCCTATCAGAGAGGTAGCAGCCTAGGACCAGAACAGAGTCCACCTATATTCTATTATAATTGTGAATCTGCTTCTTGGAAAGAAACAACACTTTGTTTTATCAATCAGAGACAATTTTCCCTTCTATCGGTCCTGTGCTATCATATACATAAAGAAGGCCTGAATTTTTTTTAAGTTATTGGGGGTGCTCTATGAACCGAATGCCCTAATGCAATACATGTTAATGCGTAGAAAAAAGTGCATTATCACAGAACACAAGTGTGTAACTGACCTTAACGACATTAAAATGGACCAGACCTGACCTAAAATTTTTCATAGATAAGAATAGTACTGAATGCAGGGAATGTTGTGGTGCTATGACACTTGTGCAGCCTCGAATTCTGCCTAGGTCAGTGATGGCGAACCTTGGCACCCCAGATGTTTTGGAACTACATTTCCCATGATGCTCAACTACACTGCAGAGTGCATGAGCATCATGGAAAATGTAGTTCCAAAACATCTGGGGTGCCAAGGTTCGCCATCACTGGCCTAGGTTGACATTAAGGCCAACCCCCTCCTCCCAATATTCCACTCCTCCGTTATTCAAGCTTCACATGCCAGAACCTCATTGGGCAGTAGAAGCTGTGGCATTTGACAGTTGAATGGCAGATGGCAAGATAAAAGAGGAAATTCTCCCATTTATGGTATTTTTAGGGCCCCTACCACCTTATGTGTTGGGATAGCTGAAAATACCACAATCAAATGCCCTGTGAATCCAATGCTGTACTTCAAGACCCCCTTCTCTGCTTCCACATGCCTGGTTCTGCACCACTTTCTTCATATCATCAGGAACCCAGTTATCTCTTCCATGTTTGTGCAGCTGGCTCCTGCTATTGATCAGCAAGGTCTGCCCATTAACTGCTGTGTCCCTGCACCTGAGATATGTGATAGTGATATCCTAGGAGGCTGCAGGAGCAGGACCTTCTCATTTTTTGCCTAGGCGAAAATGGAGATAGGGCAGATGGTGGGCAGAAGAACAATAGGTGAAAGTTTTTTTTTTTTGTGAAGTTCCAAGCAATGGAAAGTCTAGATCAAGGGTCTTCAAACTACGGCCCTCCAGCTGTTGCGGAACTACACATCCCATGAGGCATTGTGAAACTCTGACATTCACAGACATGACTAGGCATGATGGGAACTTTAGTTCCTGAACAGCTGGAGGGCCATAGTTTGATGACTCCTGGTCTAGATCTTCGTTTGGCAGAAGTTGAGGCTTCATGTATAACCTTGGCCTAGGATCCAAGAAGGCTTCGCAGGAGCAGTTGGCTCAATATAAAGACTTGACACTATATTTCAGTACTGTTTTTATTTTAGAAACATTTTGGGCCAGATCAGGTTCACTTTAAAAATACAGAAGTGGGGTGAACAATGTCTATTTTTTTTCTTTTATATCTGCCTGGACCCCACCTGTAAGGTGCCCATAGATATACAAGGGAGCTCTGATGTACAGGCAAGAACCAACAGTTTGAAGGCTTTCTACCGCTCAGCTATTACCTAAATCAACATTTGGCTCACCTGAATGCTGGTTGATGATATTAAAGTACCAAAAAGACTGTTTCCAAAGCCAGCTTATCTTGAACAAAGGTTTTCAGAGGTGTCCAGTTAATGTGTCCTGAGTGCTGTCATCCAGGGGTGTTTGCTGTTGCCGTAGACATGATGCTCTCATTGGATTTAGTTGAAATCAGCTGGATCATTTATAATTCAACAGTGTATTGGGCTTTACTGGATCCAGAAGTGAAATTTCTGTATCACAACTCCGCTTGTACTCTTTTATGATTCTACCTCACCTTATGCAATTCATTGTTTCTGATATAATATGAGCAATACAACCACACATGACAAAAAACAGGACGTGATGACAATATGAAGTTCAAATATCAGTCATCTATTTAAAATTCTGCTTTTCGTATTTCACCAAATCCAGCATTCAATGTTTGTTTTTTTTTTTGTTTTTTTAATCATTTTTTTTTTTCTTCTTACCCGGCGCCCAAGACAAATGTTCCATAATGAATATAATATGTTTGACCCCCATGTGACTTCTTAACTTTAAATTTTCAGCCGCAAATTTCACATTTCCAAACAGCACCACATTTCAAAGACTATTTCAATCCGTGATGAAATGTTATATACAGAGCTGCACATGTAAACAATCCTCTGCATTAGTGTCCGGGATCAGCCACAAAACCAACAAGAGAAAAGTTTCTGCTTCAATTAATACTTTGCAGTTCTGCCCTCTCCACCGTACACAAAGCTACGGAGGTTTATGTTATTCTGCTAATGGCCTAGAACATAAGAATTTCCATTCCTACGCTGGACTTTTTACTCATTTAATGGGCTTTCCTGCTTTCTAAGCAGAGCGGTCCCTATGCCCCTCTCATCTTCTGGAAAGTGCTTTGCAGTCAAATGTGAACATTTTGTGTTTTAAGCGTATGCCATATCAATATAAAACAGAAAAAAAAAATCTGGATTCACACATCAGCAATTCTTTGTAGTGCATTACACATCACGTTGCACTTGATTATGTGTTGCCTGAAAGCCCAATCCAGGGAAAGTGAAAATTCCCCTTTGCACTGGGGCTACCCCAAACTGCAAGGGGTTGAATACTCATTTATATATTTACCAAAGTCTCCACTCCCCCAGTAGACAACGCTCCCTTATACTTTAGCATTTGACTGTCCCTTGGCATTCTCACACCCAATGCGTTATACAGTCACTGGCCACTTTATTAGGTACACCTTGCTAGTACCTATTTGCATTCAGAACTGCCTTCGTTCTTAGTGGCATAGAATCAACAAGGTGTTGGAAACATTCCTCAGTGATTTTTGTCTATATTGACATGATAGCATCACGCAGTTGCTGCAGATTTGTCGACTGCACATCCATGATGCCAATCTCACGTTCCACCACATCCCAAAGGTGCTCTATTGGATTGGGATCTGGTGACTGTGGGGGACATTGGAGTACAGTGAACTCATTGTCATGGTCAGGAAACCAGTTTGAGATGATTTGATCTTTGTGACATGGTGCATTATCCTGCTGGAAGTAGCCATCAGAAGATTGGTACACTGTAGTCATAAATGGATGGACATGGTCATCAACAATACTCAGGTAGGCCGTGACATTTAAACAATGCTCAATTGGTACTAAGGGCACAAAGTTCCCACACCATTACACCGCAGGCTTGAACCGTTGATACAAAGCAGGATGGATCCATGCTTTCATGTTGTTTACGCCCAATTCTGGCCCTACAATCTGAAGGTCACAGCTAAAATCGAGACTCATCAGACTAGGTAACGTGTTTCCAATCTTCTGTTGTCTAATTTTGGTGAATCTGTGCGAATTCTGAATTGTCTGATTAGCAATTTGTGTTACCAAGCAATTGAACAGATGTAGCTAATAAAGTGGCCGGTGTAGATCCTTCATTAGTCTTGATGACACCAGAGAGAATTCGACTGCTTGAGCATCAGGGAGAAGAGGCTGTAAGATTGGTGTTAAAGAGCAGAGGAGTCTTTGAGAAGGAAGGATTGGGTAAGTAAGGGCTCATTCACACATGTGAATAACATAGCCGTTCCTCTTAAAAGTGGTTTTTGGTAAATTGCTTTTCAAAGGGCATTTTGCAGGCGACGCCCTCAAAATCCAATACCACCATGCCGGTTCTGAATTGCAGTGCGTTTGTGGTGTGACCTCATTCACACAACCTAAGTGAGCATGTAACCCTTGCAGCGTGGGGGCAGGCCCACTGTATGGTAGAAGTTTTGCTTTCCCAAGAGTTCAGCTTTAAGGCAATGCAATGATAAAGAATGGGCTGCCAACACACTGCAGTAGGTAAAAACACACAAATGACCGTTTGTTAGCAATGCAGCCATGCATTGTGCATTATCCACTGTTGTACAATGCATTATGGGATACTTACAATAAATGGCAACGCAACATACCACATATAGAACAGACATTACCACAATTGTGAATGGTTCTAGTACATCTGTGCAATAAAATGCGCATTTCCCCATGTTTATCCCATAACAAATTCAGCAAATAAAGAAAAATATGTTGATCCAGCTGTCAACACACTGCACAATTCTCCATTTAGGTAGAAAGTAATCATTATAAATGCTTTAATTTTTTTTATCTATGCAGCAGAGCCTACATAGTGGTCCATTTAGCTATGATGAGCATTCTGGCTGGTATGTCCATGCCATCACTTAGCCATCATATATCACTCCCCTTCCCATACTTAAGATTTATGTTCGAGCAATTAATTCTGGCATTCTTAAATGCATCTAATATGGCAGAACTGCTAGAGGCTGTGTGTTAAATACTTCTCTTAATTAATGTAGGAGCATAGCTTTAAATCAGTCACCTTTCTGTTATGCCAGCATTAAGGTTTTAAGCCCCTTATATCTTCCTCTAATGCTAAATCTTCTCTGCCTTCCAGATGACAGATCGACGGTGCTATTGACTGATGCTGACTTTGGCGAGTCATCAAAACAGAAGTCATTAACTGTGACTCACACGGTGCATTACCAGTCTGTCTCGCAGGCTACGGGGCCCTTGGTGGACGTTTCTGATGCTCGCCCTGGAACAAGTGAGTGTACATTTATTAACGTGGTTTAAAGGGTTTTTTTTATTCTCTGCTTTTACTCATTTTAAAGAACCCATCAACTTAAAAGGAACTTATAAGTTAAAATATGTTTCCTCTTCAATTTAGTAGTATAAATGCTAATTTTTAAATCAAATTTTTTAAATTGTTCTTATATTTACTTTCAACAAATGCCAAAACATAGATCACCAGCACATCATGGATCTTAAATATAACATCAAAAAAGTATTACAGCAAACAAATCACAGCAGTAAATTGTGACACTTTGGTGGTGCCACGCAGAACCCCTTCATCGGGCATCACATGGGGTCCTCCATGGTCCCGAAACATCAACATTTACTGCTGTAATGTGATCGCTTTAATACATTTTTAGATGCTATGTTGAAGATCCATGGTGTGCTACTAATATATGTTTTGACTTGTGTTCATACTGGTTTCCAGCTGGTAGTTGCTACAGCACCCACTTGCTTCAAGCCATCTCCAGTAACATGCACAATGGGAATGTTCTGTTTACTTTCAACAAACATCCCAGATCTCCCTCCTTCCCTTAACTCTCCTGATCAAATTTTAAGAGATTTTTTAGTTTTTGGCTATAGTCATAAAGGGTTTAGAACCTCTTTACTGTTATGGCCATGCAAGAGAGAGTCAAATTAATTCTTTGTTCTGGTGACCATCGGCTCCAAAACTGAAACAATGAGGCCAAATCTAAAACTTCCAAGTTGTTGTCTGAGTAGAGGTGTAGAGGAGGAGTCTCTCATAGGGGAGACTTGTTCTGGTGACAGCTGTCAAAGGCCAACATTTCCCCTCACTTTGGTGAGATTTCCTCTTACTTCCTGTTGTTTCTCTGAGATTGGAAGTGATAGGAGACATCTACCCAGTCAAGTTATTTGGTAGGTGCAGCGTGGTGCTGTAGGCAGTAAACACACAGAGTCCTGATTTGCGAAGAACAATGTATTGGAACAGCAGGTTAAAAGCACGAACAGGCCTTGTGGGGAGGCTCACCTGCCCGGTGCCACCTACAACTGTGCAGTGTAGAGACAGTGGTGGAAGACCCAGGAATGCTGACAACATCTGCCACGAGGAGTGAAGTGTGGCCTGGCTGGACCAACCCAAAAGGAGAGCTTCCTTAGAAGGTAGACATAATCCCTAATCTCGCTCTACACCACCAGAACCTCTACTTATAGGTAGCATTGTCCCTGACAGACGGGCAACCTGTCCCTATCCTGTCCACTCACATAAAGTGCACCAAACCCAGGGATCAGAATCTTAAAAAGGCTCTGCTTAATCAAAGATGGCCGCCAGGATCACATGGGGCATGTGCATCCAACTGGACAACTGCAGCTGGTGAGCGAGAAAATAACAGAGAAACCCAGCTTCTCTCAACTTCCTCCCCCATCATTGCTGCTGCTGTTGAACGCCACCTGCAATAGAGAATACAGGCTGCACTTGCCTACAAGGTCACAAATAAAAAAAAAAAAAAAAAAACATTTCAGGGTTCTAACCTCTTTCCAAACTCTTAATCTCTCTCTAAACTTTTTCAAAGACTAGAACATAAATATGCATTCATTTTGAAAGTGGACCTACCATAAAGTAGCCAACATCCAATAGTGTGTAGAAAAATCTTGCCGTATAAAGATAAATAAAAACCAGGATGGGATCCCTGCATTTTTTCTGCTTACAAGGCAGTTTTGTCTAGGCAGTTTCCTCACTTCCAGGTTGGACTGGAACATGGGTTTATAATTAGCCAAGCTATACCAATAAATAAAAAAAAATGTTATATATTTAGTTTACAGCAGGCATGTCCAACCTGCGGCCCGGAACCACAGGCAATGCGGCCCACTGCCCCCCTGACATTTTTTTTTTTTTTTTGCTGGGGAGGAAGGAAGTCGAGTCGGGGGCACGGCCACAGAGGTTTCCAACTAACTGTAGGCAGAGGCTGCCTCGGAGGGCATCATGCACTAGTTGTGTTAAATTAGTGCTGGGGGGTCGGGGGGACGCGGCAGCGCGGGAAGGGCGCAGCAGCGTTTTATTACTTATATACCTTAACTATAGTATTTATTTTATATGCGGCCCGAGAAAATTTCTCTACACTCAATGTGGCCCAGAGAAGCCAAAAGATTGGACACCCATGGTTTACAGCATGCACCTATTTCTGACCACATCCATACTGTTCAGGTTTGTTGGACCAAACGTCTATGTCTGGGTCCACTTTTACCAATCTATCTGGATGAGGGTGGACATAGTAATAGGCACATCCACTTACATCCAGCCATTCAAAGAAATTACATGGGTCCCTTTTTTTCCATCACAAGGTGGAGGAAAAATGGGATGAACATAGATGTAACTAAATGTGACATCCATTTCTGTTCTGATCTGACTCAGCAGGGGACCAGTCTAGGATTCCCTACTGAGACAGGACATGCCTAAGCCTCCTGATAATGTTAGTAATTAATATGTAGCTATACAGAATTAGAAAATAAAAGGAATTCAAAGTAAAGGGGATCGAAACTGGAAGATGTAACCCCCGCAAAAAAAAAAAAAAAAACAAGGACCAGTCACTCAATTTTTCCTGCATATGATCTTTCCCCTAGTATTGACTTACTTTGCCCCATTCTACACTATGTCTGTGTATGGATGCAGCCATGTTGGTAGAGGAGCTAGGCTTTGCTTCCTCCTGTCAGAGCTATCCCCTTGATGACTGGTAAGGGAATACTCAAGAAGCAGCAGGAGAGGTGGAGGAAGCACAGATCCTCAGCGTGGAGGAAGCAGAAGCAGGAAGATCCTTCCACCACAGGTCTACAGGTACGGTTTCCTCTCCAGCAAGGAGAACAGCGAGCAACACAGCAGTGACATCACATCTCACTCCAAATATCATGAGTAGTCATAGGTGCCTAAGATGATCTCACACTCCAGATATACAACTATGACGCTCAAGGCAACGGAAATGTATTCTCCTTGGAACCATGCCTGATATTAGAGGCTCTTATTGCATTCATTCTATGTACAGTGCAAAGAACTGAACATACTGTCATATAATGGTACATTTCAATACAGAAGCTTCCCCTGGGCTCTTTCCAAATTTTTAGAAAATCACAATGGTGATAAAAGAACCTTTTTCTTTTTTTTTTTTTTTCAGGTTCCCGAAATTAAATACATGAATTATGAAACTGGAGAGCAGCTTCTTTGTACAGAAGTTAAAATACAGGGAGCTAAAAAGGCAACTTTATAGACGTTCCCCATTTTATGCAGTCTGTTGAACTCTTTGTAATATACAGTAAGAACTCTTAGATCTTGACACCGCAGTCCCTAAACGATGTAAAGAACTGATGGAAGTCTGCATCCACGTAAAATTCAAGCATCACTTTTTGTTAGACATATTCTTTCATGGGTAATAAAGGCCTTTCCTTATGTATTCAGATAAACTGACAGACCCGCTTTTAGACTGTGGGGGGAAGAAGCTGCAAATCCAGGCTGGAGACCATAGTGCATGTTCTCTATGGACACAGGCCTGCAAGTGCCTCACTTTCCTGAAACTCAAATTGTGCACAGTAGGACTCCATTAATTAATTTGCCAATTTCAAGCCTGGTAAATTATTTGCATTTCCTTAATCAGCTGGAATTGCTTTTAATAATATATTGAGTTATTTTGAAAAAGCTCTTAGCTGTATGATTAATTGATTGAACAGCTGAAAAAAAAAAAATAATTTGCAAAATTAAACTGTAAGTTTGCATTTTTAATTTTACCCTGGAGAAATGCAGAGTGCACGATTCAGGAGAGGAAACAATTAACCCTTTCACATGTATGTCACTGGCCTCTATTAATAAATAGGCCACACTAAGTGAAATCAATGGCCTCTAGAAAATAGGTAGGCTGTACTATTGTGATGTCACTGGTCTCTAGAGAATGGATAGGCTGCATTCTCAGTGATGTCACAGGTCTCTAGTGAATGGATAGGATGTACCCTTAATGATTTCACTGGTCTTTAGCAAATGGATAGGCTGCATTCTCAGTGATGTCACCAGTTTCTAGTAAATTGATAGGCTGCATTCTCTGTGATGTTACTGCTCTCTGGTGAATGGATAGGCTGCATTCTCAGCGATGTCACCGGTTTCTGGTGAATGGATAGGTTGCATTCTCAGTAATGTAACTGGTCTCTAGTGAATTGATAGGCTGCATTCCCAGTGATGTCACAGATCTCTGGTGAATGGATAGGCTGCATTCTCAAAGCTTGAAGGTGTGAGGGTTTTCTAATTCTAATGAAGCCTTCGGCCTGCATGTAATCATGATGTCATAGCTGACATAGTGATCACATAATTGGGAACCATCCTGATTAGTTCCCAGTCATCAGTAGGCACCGCAGATGTCAGCAACAGTAGTGATTGAGAGCCTGTAACATGACAGCTGGTAGCTCTCAAAGAGGGGATGTTTTAAAACAGACCTGAAGCATGAGGCATCAGGGTGGAGGGTGTTCTTTTGACAGATTGCAGAGTGGAAGGGGTTAAAACTGACCTTGTGGCAAATGCAACCAAATGCAGTTACTGTATGCGACCCTTAACAACATTATAACATTTATTTCTAAATGTAGCTAGTGTAAGTACCTGCATTTTCTCGACATTATCTTCTTCTAATCGTCTATACCAGGGCTTCCCAAACTTTTTTGGGCCGAGACCCACTTCTGAATACAGTTATTTTTCGGGAGCCACTTGCTTGTAATTGAATATTGTAAAGCGCTACAGAATTTGTTGGCGCTATATAAATGCAAATAATAATAATAATGCATATTTTAAAGGGAGGGGGATGTTAAATTAAAAATTTTAATTTACTACTTTTCAGTTTATTATGATCAAATACCACCAAAAGAAAGCTCTATTTATGGGAAAATAAGGACATCAATTTTATTTAGGTACATCGCACGGCTGTGCAATTGTCAGTTAAAGTAACAATGCCGAATCGCAAAAAAATGGCATAGTCATTAAGGGGGCAAATCCTTCCGGTCCAGAAGTGGTTAACCCTGCAGGAGGACCGGTGTTTTTATTTGTAAATTACTTTACTACTGCTTTAGGCCTGGTTCACATGTATGCGGGTTGGCCGCCCACATTTGCACAGGGATAGCAGCCCATTGATTCATTTTCCGCAGAAAAAAGGTGCATGCAGCATTTAAAAAAATGCAGTGGCCTTGAAATCCATCCGGCTTTTGCACCATGCGACTTACCTGCAGTTCCTGCCATGGCATGCTTTCTGCATTTTTATATACGTGGGCCCAGCATTTAAAAACACAGTTTGCGTATGCAGGAACTGCAGGTAAGTCACATTGTACAAAAGCAGGATGGATTTCAAGGCCACTGCATTTTTTTAAATGCTGCATGCACCTTTTTTCTGCGGAAAACGCAGGCATAGCAGCCCATTCCTATCAATGGGCTGCTATGCCTGTGCAAATGTGGGCCGTGAACCAGGCCTAAAATAACCTCAGGCAACGTGGGGGGTTCTTTACTGTTAGGGCTACAAGATTGTGGAATTCTCTACCACAAGAGGTGGTTTCTGCGGGAAGTATGGTGGCTTTCAAAAGACTCTTAGACGTACATCTCAAGGATCAGAACATTCAGGGCTATGTGAGATGATTACGGCCACACACACCTACACAGGTTGAACTGGATGGACTATTGTCTTTATTCAACCTCACCTACTATGTAACTATGTAAAAATAAGCCATCAAGCAGTGTCTGGTCTGGATGTCTGGTGGCCCATGCTACTCTCTAAAAAATTAAGCCACAGCCTGTACCGGTCAGGGTTTTTAAACTCATTCTCCACCTATGGGAATTGGGAAGCCAAGGGAAGAGAAAGACCTACCTTGTGACTGGTCCTGGCCAGCTCAGCTCCGATCTGATGCATTCTGATAACGGCTCCACTGTGCAGTCCGCCTGCCTCCCGTACAGAACACAGCATGCACGTCAAGGGGCGGAGTCAGAGCATCAGTGGAGCTCAAGGCCCCGCCTGCTCCTTGTAGCACAGTGCACCGCCAATGCCGGCCTGGCTGTCACTGTCTGCACGGACTGGTGGATTGATCAACAGCGTAGCGGTGATGGGGCTCCCGGTTTGCAGCTTAAGGGCCAGCTCTGCTTCAGGTCCCAAACAATGACAGTAATTTGCATGGGCTCGCACAGCACAATTTAAGCGGGCCCGCTCTCAGTAAAATCTGGCTCAGCGCGACCCACTTAAAAGCAGCTCACGACCCACCAGTGGGTCGAGACCCACAGTTTGGGAACTCCTGGTCTATACAATCTGTTAAACTAAGACAGGGAGTTGAACAGAGAATAGGGGGGCAGAGAGACACCTCATCACTGTCCTGTTATGCCTTCACTGTCCAATCACAGGCTGAGGATGGGGAGGTGACCAGACAGTATTACATAAGTGCCATACAGAAAAGTCAGCTCATCAACCTGTCTATGCAGTGTGGTAGGACTGTTTATATCTCAGAACTACATGGACGCATATTCAAATATTTTTTTCACATTAACAGGACCCATCAATGAATTTCAATGGTATATTAAAATTCACAAAATATAATTACATAAATTCATAGCTTAGATGGATGTTTAATGAAGGCGCTTCAGCCCCCTCTGGCTTTTTCCAAACCAACAATATATACAGCTTAGAATTGTAGAAATAACACAGCAGGGTGTGAGAAGACACTGCAGAATAATAGTTTTTTTTTTCCTTCTGCCAGCATATCAGGGGTTAAAGCCACTTTATTTGTCTCTAGAAACAGCTCAGTCTAGCCAGGCTAAAAATACCGTTCCTCTCTGCAGCAAATGTGACATCTCCGAATTAGAGGGATTTCTCATGGAGCGCAGTCACAGGACAATAGAGCACAGAGAGCGCCACCGACATCCCAACTGTTTCGAGGAAATGCAGACAACCATCAGAGCTGACAATCAGAGTCTGCGCCTACCTGTCTGCTGGACTCTGCTCTCCTAATTTATCATTGGATTATTTATGGTGCTGCTTACATCTATTTAGCATCACTTCCAAGACATAAATGACAACATAAATCACTGATCATATCTTGGTTGTCACATGCTGTGATGTGTTATGTTCGATCAATGATAATTTAAAGTATACAGGCGAACACACGATTATCTGACGGTGTGTACTATGTGTGTGCATTATATTTTATATCTCTCACACACGTCTCTATCTTTCATCTGTTGTTCTGTTTGCCTCTTTGTCTCAAATCTATCTATCTATCTATCTATCTATCTATCTATCTATCTATCTATCTATCTATCTATCTATCTATCTATCTATCTATCTATCTATCTATCTATCTATCTATCTATCTATCTATCTATCTATCTATCTATCTATCTATCTATCTATCTATCTATCTATCTATCTATCTATCTATCTATTTTCAGTATGCTGGTCTGTATGTCTAACTGCATATCTTTTTATCGCTCCATCCATCCAATATTTCTCTGTCTGTCCTCCTCCAGTATGTAGTCTTTCTCTTTTCTTTCTTTCTGTTTTTCTTTCTCTCTCTCTCTCTCTCTTTTCCTTCTTTCACTCTCTTTCATTCTTTCTTTTTCTTTCTCTTATTGTTTTTCCTTCTTTCTCTCTTCCCCTCTCTCTTTCTCTTTCCCTCTCTCTTTTCTTCTCTCTCTCTCCTCTCTCTATTTCCCCTCTCTCTCTCCTTCTCTCTCTCTCTCTCCTTCTCTCTCTCTCTGTCCTTTCTCTCTTCCCTTTTCTCTCTCTCCTTACTCTATCTCCTTTTAATTCCCTTTCTTTCCTTCTCTTTTGCCCTCTTTCCTTTTCTCTCTTTCTCAATCTCCTTCCTTTTCTTTCTATCTCTTTCCTTTTGTTCTCATCTTATTTCTCTCTTTCCTTCTGTCTTTCTTTCTCTCTGTTTTCTTTTCTTCCCCCTCTCTCTCTCTTTCTCCCTTCTCTCTCTTGTTCATTCTTTCTTTTTCTTTCCCTCTTTTTTTATTCTCCCTCTCTCTTTCTCTTTCCTTCTCTCTCTCTCTGTCCCCTCTCTCTCTTCTCTCTCTCTCTTTCCTTCTCTCTTTCTCTTTCCTTCTCTCTTTCTCTCCGCTGTCTCTTCTCTCTCTCTCTGTCCTCTCTCTGCCCCTTCTCTCCCCCCCTTCTCTTCCCTCTCTATCTCTTTCCTTCTCTCTCTCCTCTTACTTCTCTCTCTTTCCTTCTCCCTTTCTCCCTCTACCTCTCTCTCCTTCCCAATCTTTCTCTTTCTGTCTGTCTCTCTCTCTCTTAGCTTCCTTCTCTTTTTCTCTTTCGTTATCTCCTTCCTTCTCTTTCTCTCTCTCTCTCCCCTAGTTCTCTCTCTTTCTTTCCCTCTCTCTTTCTCTTTCCTTCTCTCTCTCTCTGTCCCCTCTCTCTCTTCTCTCACTCTCTTTCCTTCTCTCTTTCTCTTTCCTTCTCTCTTTCTCTCCGCTGTCTCTTCTCTCTCTCTCTCTTCTCTCTCTCTCTGTCCTCTCTCTGCCCCTTCCCCCCTTCTCTTCCCTCTCTCTCTCTCTTTCCTTCTCTCTCTCCTCTTACTTCTCTCTCTTTCCTTCTCCCTTTCTCCCTCTTCCTCTCTCTCCTTCCCAATCTTTCTCTTTCTGTCTGTCTCTCTCTCTCTCTTAGCTTCCTTCTCTTTTTCTCTTTCCTTATCTCCTTCCTTCTCTTTCTCTCTCTCTCAGCTTCATTCTCTTTCTCTCTTTCCTACTCTTTCCTTCTTCCTCTCTTCCCTTCTGTCTTCTTTCTTTCTTTCTTTCTTTCTTTCTTTCTTTCTTTCTGTCTTTCTGTCTTTCTGTCTTTCTGTCTTTCTGTCTTTCTTTCTCTTTTTCTTTCTCTTTCTTTCTCTCTTTCGCTCTTTCTCTCTCTCTCTCTCTCTCTCTCTTTCTTTCTTTCTTTCTTTCTTTCTTTCTTTCTCTTTCTCTCTTTCTCTCTTTCTCTCTTTCTTTCTCTTTCTTTCTCTTTTTCTTTCTCTTTTTCTTTTTTCTCTTTCTCTCTCTCTTTCGCTCTCTCTCTCTCTCTCTCTCTTTTCCTTATCTTTTTTTCCTTCTCTCTCTTTTTTCCTACTCTTTCTCTTGTTCCTTCTTTCTCTCTTTCCTTCTGTCTTTCTCTCTCTATCTTTTTCCTTTGATCTCTCTTTACCCCCCCCCCCCCTCATCGTATTCTTTTCTTCTCTCTCTCTCTCTCTCTCTCTCTCTCTCTTTCCTTCTCTCTCTCTCTCTCCTTCTCTCTCTCTATATCTCACTTTCTTTTCTTCCATTTCTGTCCTTCTCTTTTTCCTTATCTCCTTCATTTTTTTCTCTTTCTCTCTCTTTGCTCCCTTCTCTTTCTTTCCTACTCTTTCCTTCTTTCTCTCTTCACTTCTGTCTTTCTTTCTCTCTGTTTTCTTTTCTCTTTCTTTCTTCTTTCCCTCTCTTTTTCTCTTTCTTACTTTCTCTCTCTATTTCTCTCTCTCTAGTGCTCTCTCTCTCTTTTTCTCTTTCTCGCTCTCTTCTCTCTCTCTTCTCTTTCTCTTTTTCCCCTTCTCTCTCTCTCTTTTCTTTCTCTCTCTTTTTTCCTTTTTCAAGTGTGTATCTTTTTCATGACCCTTCCTTTTTTGACCTCTTACAGATCCAACCACTAGAAAGAACGCCAAGGCCGGCCCAGCAGCTCGGAACAGATATGCCAGCCAGTGGACATTGAACAGACCGCATCCCACCATATCTGCACACACACTGACCACAGATTGGAGACTGCCCACTCCCAGAGCCACAGGCTCTGTAGACAAAGAAAGCGACAGCTACAGTGTCAGCCCATCACAAGACACAGGTAACTTGGATACATTCCTTTATGATATAATTTTGAAGGGGAGTTCCCACCTACAAGGAGTGGTGAAGGGAATGTGGTATGTTAGAACGTCATCCTCCATCCCCATCTTCTAGCCCTGGCCTGTTCTGTCTTCCCAAGTGTAAGATAGTATGCTTAATACACTAAGCTACAACAATCGTTATTTACCACATTGTTATTTTCTGCAAAAATATCAATCTGGTTATGGCATATAACACAGTGTGGTGTTATTCCTGCCACAAATACCAATGATGGGGCACTCTTCCTCTCACTAATACTGTCAGAATGTTTATACTGCTCTGATTAACATCTGATCAACATTGGTGTCAGTGGATGCAATAATAACCCCCAATATTGGGGTCAGTGAATGCAATTATAACCCTCAACATTGGTGTCCATATATGCAATAATAACCCTTCATCATTGATGTCAGTGGAAGCAATAATAATACCTAACATTGATGTCAGTGAGTGCAATAATAACCCTCAATATTGGTGTTAGGGAGGCAATATTAACCCCCAGCACTGGTGTCAGTGGACACAATAATAACTCCCCGCATTGGTGTCAGTGTCTGCAATAATAACCCCCCCAGAATTGATGTCAGTGGATGCAATAACCACTCCTACTATTGGTATCAGTGGACCCAATAATAATCCCCAACATTGGTTCAATGAGTGCAATAATAACCCCAAACATTGTTATCGGTGGAAACAACAATAACCCTCAACACTGGTGTCAGTGGAGACAATAATAACTCCCGGCATTGGTGTCAGTGGCTGCAATAATAACTCCTCCCCCCCCCCCCCCCAGCATTGGTGTCAGTGGATGCAGAAATAACTCACACATTTGGTGTCAGTGGATGCAATAATAACCCCCCATCATTGGTATAAGGAGACACAGTGATAGCCCCTAGCACTGGTGTCATTGGACGCAACATTATCCTCCAACTTTGGTGTCAGTGGCTGCAATAACCACTCTTGTGTCGGTACTAATAACCCCCAATATTGGTGGTCGCTGATACTGACAGCCAATAACCCCACCACTCTGCATATTGGTGGTCATTGTCAGCGAATCTTAAGAACTCCATCCTCCCTGCATTGGTGGTCATGGCAGTGAAAGTTAGGCTGTGGTTGGAGGGGGTATTGTGGGAGTCTGTAATACATGTGAGATTCCTTATTTGAAAATGTATCTAAACCCCAAAAGAAAAATTTAATAATGTGCAGTTTACCAGTCCTTAGAGGTGGTAGCTGCATTAGTTATCTTTTTCAGGCTTTTTTTTTTCCACCCAGTGATCCTGCCAGTAACACACTTCTTGGCTTAGGGTGACAGCACTTACTCTACTACTGCGTGTATGGACTCTGGAGGAGTAGCATTGTCACAGTAGGACAGAAAGTGGGCTGAGACTACAGATTACCCTGCTTTTTCTTTCCACTTCTTCATAACATAGAAGGAGATTTACGAAAACTAGAGAGTTCAAGATCTGGTGCAGCTCTGCATAGAAACCAATCAGCTTTCAGGTTTTATTGTCAAAACTTAAATGAAGAACCTGAAGCTAGAAGTGTATTGGCTACCATGCACAGCTGCATCATATTCTGAGTGCTCCAGTTGTAGTAAATCAACCCCGTAGTCTACAAAAGTAGTTCACAGAAGGATCTGAGGAAAACGCTAGGTGTAGGCCATCTACATTCCTCCTGAAGCCTGGCTGAAAAACACTTCGAGATGCCATCCCTCCATCCTGCTTTGTTGCTAGGGTGTTGCTAAGACCCTTCAAGCTGTTACTGCTTACCCACACCATCACGGGAGCAAGCTCTCAAAACCCTGCACATGCTTGGTTCACTATCTTCTCCATCTCAGCATTGCTGAGCTCAGAGCTTCTGTGATGGAGGAGCAAAAGCACATGTGAGGGTGTTTGTATTGGAGAATGAGCTCGCTTCTGTCATGGTTGGGGTTATCTGTAAATCACTGACGGTATCTTAGTAACACCCTAGCAACAAGGAAGGGTGCATAGTTTCTTATTAAAATAGACATTGAATAGGAGAAGGTTGGGACTTTGAATGAGACGTATGACACAGCTGGTAAAATTAATACGCAGTACTACGTTTATTGTTACATGGAAATACATGTGAAAAACATAATATATTGCAAAATATGAAAGGCTAAAAATATGAGCTGATATGTGGTCCCCAAGTACAGGTTTTATAGAAACCAACATTGCACAATTCCAAAGAATAGTTAGATATGTGAAACGCTTACTAGTATGATAACTACATGAAACAGGCAC
This sequence comes from Pelophylax lessonae, assembly GCF_965119305.1. Taxonomy (NCBI): domain Eukaryota; kingdom Metazoa; phylum Chordata; class Amphibia; order Anura; family Ranidae; genus Pelophylax; species Pelophylax lessonae. The sequence goes on along the minus strand of NC_138769.1, from coordinate 49,058,977 downwards.
AACGCGTTTTGTGGACCAATTTTCCACTTCCTCAGGAGCAGGTGTCTGATGAGTATGATACAGCTCAGATTTTGAAAATGTGGGGTTGGAAGTTGGATATGGCCAAATAGTATCCATCCCAGAAGCTGAGGGAGCGTAAACTGGGCGATCAGGGCACACACACAACACACCCATGAGAAGATGGGTTTGAAATTTTTGGTAGACAATGGTATTGGCAACAGCGTAAGAAATTCCAACAAGCCCCCATAATGCACTCCCAGTGTCATGCAACGTGCTGGAAGGAGAGGTATCTCTCATCGGACGGTGGACGCCAGTGGCAGACACTGCCCAAGGGGATGCCTGTAACACGACGTGTGTGTGCCCTGATCGCCCGGTTTAAGCTCCCTCAGTTCACGGGATGGATACTATTTTCAGTTCACGTTCACGGGATGGCCATTTCCAACTTCCAACGCCACATTTTCGAAAGCTGAGCTGTATTATACGCATCATACGCCTGCTCCTGAGGAAGTGGAAAATTGGTCCATGAGCCTGCTTGATGCAGTTATCATATTAGTAAGCGTTTCACATATCTCACTATTATATGGAATTGTGCAATGTTGGTTTCTATAAAACCTGCACTTGGGGACCACATATCAGCTTATATTGTTAGCCTTTCATATTTTGTAATATGTTCTGTTTTTCACGTGTATTTCCATGTAACAATAAATGTGGTACTGCGTATTAATTTTATCATCTGTGTCATACGTCTCATTCAAAGTCCCAACCTTCTCCTATTCAATTTCAATAGGGATGGAGGCGCATGGTCTGTTCGATCATGTGCTTCATTTCTTTCTTCCTTTCTTTATTAAAATAGACACTACAAGATTTCACGACGACTAAATTAAATGGACAGATTCGTGAAGAATGGTGCTTTGCTGTTCCCTATTTTTAATACATTATTCTGACCTCTTGCTGACCCATGTGCTTGCAGTCGTTCTATATCTCCTTCTTATGCTCATGCTAAACAGAACACAGGAGTAACGAGTATAATCTAGAGCCGCAGAAAAGTGCATTTCTGGGAGCAGATAAAAAAGTTTGCTCTTTTATTCTCCCAGAAAGTAAATCTCTGATTTTTATTGCTGTTCCTATGGTAACTTAATTTATCATCCCGCCCCACAAAACTAGATTAGAAACTGTAATACTCGGAGATACAAGATTATATTTATTGTCTGGATTGCTTTGTCCGCAGACTGCTCTCAGACACACAATATGCATCATTTTATTCTGGATTTTGTACTCCGAGTGTCTGATGAAATGGAAAAAATGATTGGTACTATACGACTATCCCATGTTTTATGAATATCGGTATGAAAATGCTGCTTTATGCATGGAGCATAATAAACCAGGATTGATTACATCTAGTGCAGGCTGATTGTTAAAGTGGAAATTCACACAATCACTTCAACTCCGGAAAGTTTACCCCTGCCCCCCCCTTCATGACCAGGCCATTGTTTGCGATATGGCACTGCGGTAATTGAACTGGGAATTGCGCGGTCGTGCGACGCTGTACCAGAATAAAATGTATGTCCCTTTATTCCTACAGTTAGAGCTTTCTTTTGGTGGTATTTGATCACCACTGCGGCTTTTTATTTTTTGGTCTATAAACAAAAAAACGCCAACAATTATGAAATTAAAAACAATATTTTTTACTTTCTGCCGCTGTGTCCAGCACTGTGTATGCCCCAGACCCAGAAGTGCAGGAACACATACTATGTATGTGATCCTGCGCAGGAGACCTGCCTTGCCTCTGTATATATACAGTATATGGCAGTGGTGGCTGGTGAATAAAAATTTGGGGGGGAGGGGGGTGCGGCAGCAAAGCCAACAAACCCCCCCCCCCCCCGTGCGCAATTTCAGACACAATTTAAGAACTGCCTCTGAAACATGCCCATAATGAGGTCCTATTGCTGACAGAGGATGGCCCAAAGTTTCTCTTATCATTAGGTCATATTGCTCTTAAACCTCTTCTCTTCCACACATGCCCTGTAAATGAGATTTAGTATGAACCAAACTCTCCCACTGCGTTCTAACCTCCAGTTGTACTGAAATAAAGGGTGCACAGCAGGACAGGACCCCCCCCCCCCCGGCTCACTCACCCTGCCTGGATGGCGACAGCAATGGCGGCGGCTTCTTCCCCGTCTTCTGCGTCTCCTCCATGCCCCGAGCCCACCCTTTTTTTTAGCCTATTAAAGCCTCTGGCTCTAATCACATTGCAAAAATAAAGCCCCATTGAAGTCCATGCGTCCAGCGCCCTGCATGTAGATTAGGGGCCGGACGCATGGGGGGGGCGGTGCCCCTACGCCCCCAATGCACCAGCCGCCATTGTTATACGGTCAGCAAGAGATTAACGTTAAACCTACTCTCAGCCACATTCTAAGACTAATCTATCTAACCCTGTAAAGAAAAAAAATGCTATACTCACCTCCAGTCACAGCTGCTGTGTAGAGATAAAGCCGACAATGGCTGAGAAATGGCTGGGAAGTGACGTCACCCAGAAACTTACTATGATGCTTCCGTTGTCAGGTGCTTCTCCTGCATGCTCATACACACAAATTAGGCTTAGAATGTGGCTGAGAGAAGATTTAGTGTTAGATAGAATAGTTTATATTCCCATCGCACACCTTCCTGGATATAGGCACATCAATTGTGGTTGCTGCAGCGATCACCAGCTGGACACTGGATCTATCACAGATACATACACATTCGCCAGCACACCAAGGATCTTGCATAGCAATCCGAAGAAACTTTTTATTGCAAAAGGATCACATCAGGATAGGTGCAACATTTCAGCACCCATCCTGATGTGATCCTTTTGCAATAAAACGTTTCTTCGGACTGCTGTGCAAGATGCTTGGTGTGCTGGCGAATATGTATGTATTAGTGTTAGACTGAACTTCCACTTTGAGTGAACTTTTAATGGTAGCGCTAGTAGTTGCTGGTTCTTCCATAACAGTACAGAGGCTGGCCACCACCACAAGCACCAGTCCATACACTCCGGCTCCAATAACTCAGTCTAGAGCAATGTTTCTCAACCTTTTTTCAGTTAAGGCACCCTTTAAAATTATAGACAGTCTCAAGGCCCCCTATTTTAAAATGTAAAAAACTATTCTAATGGTTTTACATAATGCAGCAACATTCATACATAGGACACCCAACGTTAGAGGTGATTTATTCTTGCAAAGCAAACACTCTTTTGCACACTGGTACTGACTAGAATTCCTATGTTTCTCTTCTCCCTCAATTTCTCTCCATCAGTCAGCTAACGTCACCCTAGTGCTGAAGGAGAGGGGCAGCGGAGGGTCAAACAAGGGTGCTGTGGAGGCAACAGGCATCCTCTTTATCAACTGGTGATGACATCATTGGTTGTTAGGATGCCAGTATCTAGAAAGTCTTAGTGGTGCATAATGAAAACCCGTGGCTTTGTGTAACTAAAAGACAGGCTTGATCCACCTGCTGGCTTGTATACAATTTTTGATCAATTGTTAGGCATTTTGCCAAGGCAACCTGAAGAAACCTCAAGGTACCCTAATTAAAAACGCTGGTCTAGGGGATGTCTTTATGAATGTATTGCTTGCAGAACTTTAAGCAGGAGAGGGGTTAGGGCTTGGGAAATGCCAAAATGCTGCACAGTAAACAGGAGGACATACTTCTATAGGCTCACACTCCAAGATTGTGCTGACATGGAATGGCTAGTATTCTAAGACCCTATGGGGAGATTTTCTAAAACCAGTGCACTCAAAACCTGGTGCAGCTGTGCCTGGTAGCCAATCAGCGTCTAACTTTAGCCTGTTCATTTAAGCTTTGACAATAAAACCTGGAAGCTGACTGGTTTATATACATTGCATTCTCCATTTTTAGTAAATAACCCCAATGAGAGCCATCTCAATCCAAGCTAACTGTGGCACTTATATCCCAAACTCACACAGTCACCAGTAATCTGTTCAGGGTCATTACTCACGAGTCCCCAGAACAGTTGCACACCTTCCAGCTTCCCCCAGACACAGTCCAGTGAGGAAGACAATACTTCTCCAGACCTGATCCCTTATGATGAAGTCCCACAACCTGCCCTCACACCGCTGAGGCCTCAAGAACAGCTACATAGTCAACAGGCTACCTTAGATGAGCAGCAGGCTTCCCCCCCCCCCCCATAAGGTTTGGAACCCTCCTTGAGAGAGAGAACAATCTCTCCATGGTTATTTATCACCTCCCCAGCCACCGTCTGGGCACTCTTCTTAAGAATTGGTCAGGCCTTGTTAAGTATTCAGGCTGGTCATTTGAATCTCCCTCCCTATGTGAGTGGAGATGGACCTGTCCTCTGTCTGCTCAGCAGGGATGAACGGAGCGATCCCTGCTGAGAAGCAGAGTCCTTGAAAACAGGATCAGCCTGTGTGAAAGGGGTCTTAGTCTTTGACTATCCTAACTGCCATTTGTTATTGTTGATGCAAGTTTTAATAAAAGTGTGTTTTGCATTTTGCAGACAGAGCAAGGAGCAGCATGGTCTCCACGGAAAGTGCCTCATCTACCTATGAAGAGCTAGCAAGGGCGTACGAGCATGCCAAGATGGAGGAGCAGCTGAGACACGCCAAGTTCACCATCACAGAGTGCTTCATATCAGACACATCATCAGAACAGCTCACAGCAGGGACTAATGAGTACACGGACAGTCTGACATCTAGCACACCCTCAGAGTCAGGGATATGTAGGTTTACTGCATCGCCCCCTAAACCCCTGGATGGAGGAAAGGTGCAAAACATGGCAGCCCCAAAGGCACATCGGCCAGGTAAGAGTATGGCAGCCAACTTTATTGTATCAGAACCTGCGCAGTTATCTTTTGTCTTAGGATACAGCTCAACCATTTGGCTTTGAAATGGCAGCAGTGTTTGAAATGACCGGGGGGGGGGGGGGGGGCAGAAGGGAAGAGAGTGATGGGGCATGTACAAATGCGCAAAATAATGCACCTGTGCAAACAACATTATTCCAACCCATGTAGCAACAAATCAAATGGTTTTTTAAACTCCCTTTCTTGTGTGTCTCCAGGCTGTAGATTTAAATAGCCAACCAAAAGCAGTGCCCAGGAATGCAGCTAGTATTGATTATTGACCATCTAATGTTAATTCAGGTTTTGCATTGACATTTATTTACAGCAGGGGTTCCCTTCTTACATCAGGATCTCCTTCAGAATCCTCCTTACACCAGGGTTCCCATCAGAGTCCTCCTTACATCAGGGTCCAAATCAGAGTACTCTTTACATTTCCCATCAGAGTCCTCCTTACATCAGGGTCCCCATCAGAGTTCTACTTACATCAGGGTCCCCATCAAAGTCCTCCTTACATCAGGGTTGCCATCAGAGTTCTCCTTACATCAGGGTCGCCATCAGTGTCCTCCTTACCTCAGGGTCACCATCAGAGTCCCCCTTACAGCAGGATTCTCTTTAGAGTTCCCCTTACATTATAGTCCCCCTTACTTCAGATTCCCTATCAGAGTATCCCTTACATAAAGGTCCCTAGCAGTGTTCCCTTACATTTACATCAGGGGCCCCTATTACATTGGGGAAGGGGGGGGGGGTTGAAGCAGAGTCTTCTCCCCCCATATTGACTACTGGAGCATATAACGTTCCAGTGCAACTACTGACTTTCTTAAAGTCATAATTTGCATAAACATTGACACAGTCACTCATGTCAGTGCCTCAGACTCCGTGATTGGTTGCTCAGGAACTAGGCACTTAATTCTTTGATGGACAAAAATGCCTCCCTGTTAATGATGATAATAATGTGTTTCCTCACTAATAACAGGTAAAGGGTATATCCAGCAAGTACCCAAATTTAATTCCAAGCTTTACTATTTTACCCATTTTTTCTTTATCAACCCCAGGGTGCAATGCACAAAAACTAAACACAATGTTAACCAAAAACATGCATGTGAAGACATGCAAAAAAGTGCACAGGGTGCATAAAATGGTCCAGTCCTGAAGAAGAAGGACCTCCCTGACTCCCTGGGGCACAAGGATCTTGACAGAGGCAAGGTAGCCTGGTCCACCTAGCTAAAAGGTCTAGCAGATCTCTCTTCTTATGATCAGCCGAAGCTAACCACCTTAAGAGGCTCTCCTGAAGAGAGACCACCCTGTCGGGAGTGGAAGGAACCTAAGGGCCACACATTTCCCCTGGACTTCAGAGCAGGCCCAAAGACCCATAAACTGCAATCCTTAGTGAGTGAACAAAGTATCCATTCTTGGTCAAAAGGCCTAGCCCATAGGGCAGTGTGCATAAAAAAACAATGGTTTAGTGGCTGTGTGTCCATTCTGACAGTGGGGTCCCAATCGCATAGTGATACAAGGAGCATCCCTGGGTCACGACTCCAAAGGGAGCTTAACACTGCAGGCTTTCTGCCTTCCCAACTCCTGGCCAGCCATGATAACACTGCTGAAATCAGGAGGCACTGGACTCATTGGGTCCCTCCATTATAGAGAGGTACTACTGTCCCCCACCTTACCCATTGGGCACTCAATTCGGCATCCTTCCCATAAGGAAGGTCCCTCAGGACCCCCATCATGCCATCAGAAATTCTACATAGCCAGCCATCCCAGCCAAAAGGCTAGAATGCTGATGGAGCACCACTACTGAACATTGATAAGAACCGGTACTACACTTGATGATAACCAAAAGGCAGAGATCTTCGCTATTCTGGCCATACTTGGGGGGCTCTCCTGCTTTCCTTTACAAAATACATATATTTCTGCCACTTTCAGGCTTTCATTGCTGTCTGTTTTGCCATTAAGGAAACTTCAGTTTTATTTCCTTTTCCGGTGACTACATGGAAATCCCACTGTGCTCAATCAAAAGCTGAAACCCTACTTTATATATAATGTATGAGTCAGTCACATTCTGTAGTCTGATAGCCTCTTTCAGTATGCTAAAGTATGATTTTCCTGCCGATATTAGACTTTCAAACGCCTGGGCTTATTTTTATACCTGAAGATTTTCATAATGAGAATGTTTAGGGAACAAAACAATACCTCCACTTTGTTATCAGAAAACCACCCAACCGTCAAATATTTTGACAAGCAGCATATTTAACTTCAAGTCATAAAACTTTTTCACCGTAGTCTTTTCATTTATTCAGCTGGTTTAAAAAAAAAAAATAAAAATAAATGTCTACTTTTTAATTTCATGGTATTGTAATTTTAATTGTGCTTGGCAGACGCCTTACATTTGCTGTGTCTTCGGACAACGGGTGATTGAACCTGGAACAAACAAAAAAGGGGAACGCTCAAGTGCCTGAGTCCCGGAATTAATTTGTGTAGCAAGTAAGGTCAAGACACTCAATCAGTCAATAAGTGACTGTGTTTGCTTAAATTATATTATGATTTTTCCCTTTAATGTCTGCAGATTCTTCCTGGTGTTCACTAGCAAGACTTTGACTAATATCGTTTATCATCAATGCTACCACAAGACCTTAAAGCTGAGCTCCAGCCTGTCCTTCAGTCTTGCTTACTCTGCTTTCACTGCACATTGTGGCTTTAAAGGGAACATTTGTTTTGCCCATGCAGTACAAAGCTACAGGTTCTCTTTAATGGTGCAAACAAATGGCCACTGCCCCACCTATAACTGGCCTTTGCAGCAAGAAGCACATGGAAGGGCGATGCATGTGAAATAAAACCAAAGAAATTCCAAGCTCATCTTACCCACCAGCTTGCAACCAACCAAATTTTCCTGTCTAACAGGATGCGTTAAAAACAGGGATTTTGTTTGCACACATTTGCAAATCCATGCGTAAACTACAGAGCCCCATCAAGGCATCCCATTAGTTTCTGTAGTCCTAACTCTAAATTTTGAGAGGCTCCACAGTGGAAGCACATGCATTATAAAAGATAGGCAGAGGGCAGGTGAGCCTGGAGGGAGCCCACCCCTCCTCAAATGCACGGGGGTGCGCTGGACACCCAGCACATAGCACCATGGTAGCAAAAGTGTCTAATGCGTCCCCTCACCAATATTTCTCTTGAACGGTGGCTCTATCTACAGCAAATTTCCTCTTTACCCCCCCCCCCGCTGCTCTATCCAGCCATCAGAAGCAACAGAAGGAAAATCTTTGTCATTTACAAGGATTCAAGGATTAAAGCTCCCCTTCCTCCCATGTAAAAGTACTAGTGCTTGGTGATTGGCTGCTTAGGCACCCAGCACTGTCATATGAAAAGAGAGTCCTCAATTCTGGGTAAGCTCCAAGGCATGACTTTGAGTTTTTTAGATTCTTATATGGCAGTTCTATGTCCAATTTCAGAGCTGAGCATGAAGTATCAGATAAAATGTCCCTATAGTCTGACATTTTTTCCCTAACAGGGAGAGAATAAAAGTAAATAATAATAAAAATGCATGCAGCCGTATGTGGGTAGGTGCAGCACAATGCGGCTGGCCGAAAACACACCGAAACCAAGTGCAGTAACAGGAATATATTGTAACAGAAGTCCAGCAATATAGAACAGACCCGGCAGAAAGGCAACCCAACTGGGAGCACTCACAAGTTGTAACAACAATGAGACAGTAGATTAAAGACTCAGAGGTGTCAACAGCATTTATCTCAAGAAGCAGAATGCGGCCTGCCTGGTCCGTACCCAAATGAGGAGGCTTCCAGGAAGGATGGCGTGTCACTCCACGTTCCCTACTCCTCCCAAATATCTCCCTGATGATAAGCACTGTCCCTGACAGAGAGAGGATCTCCCACTACTCTAGCCACTCGCAAAAATGCGTGCCAAGCCCAGGAGACGGGGTCTTAAATAGACTCTAACTGACCCAAGATGGCCACCAAAGTCACATGGGGCATCTGCATCCTATCAGATAGCTGCCTCCCTGTGACCGAGGAAACCATAGACGTTCCTTACCCATCTGCAATACCATTGTAGTTGAGCGACACCTGAATTTGGACTTGCCTACATGTGTTCCTACCAGTGGTGGGTCAGAATATCACTGATCCACTGGTGAGTTTTTCTCTTTAAATTCAGCTCTCGAAAAATGATCTTTCTAACCATCTCACTACCCCAGTCAGTGTTTAGAAGTAACTCATTCTCATCACCTCCACCCACTACTATTTTCCTTCCCTACTGCGTCCTATTTTTTTCTACTCTGAATTGGGACTTATTGCTTGGAGTTCTGCTTTAAAATAGTTCTTCTGATCAGTAGGTCTGTTCAGTTGTGTAGGCTTGATTTCTGCATGCTGTCCCACACTGTGCTTTTTATAAATACGGAATGCTGAAGTATGATTGTTCATACACATAAGGGGTCCCTTAGTATTTGTTGTTTTGTGCTAATGGAGAAATCATAAAAAAAAAAATGTCCTTTTTTTTCCAATTTTTGACTTAAGGTATCCTTGGAAACAACAACCAGCGCAAAACAATAGAGCACATTTTAAATGCATTAAAAATTCCCCAAAAAAAGTTGTAAAGGAAAAAAAGAGTGGCATGTAATTTAACTTTATTTCTAAAAGTATGATATACATAGCTCAATCGTGTGAAGAGCATGGTCACATTAACATTGTGCTGCTGACTGTGCCATGGCAAAGTATTCTGCTGTTCAAAAAAATCTTCATGATGTGCGGTGTTGACTGCCACCCTATTCTTCCACTCTGGATGCAGTTAGGACTCAGTCAGTGTCACATGGGCTTAAAAAATGCCATGTACAGATGCTTACAGTTAGGCCACTTTCACACATGCGATCCGATCCGCCTGTCAGTTTTCCAGGCGGACCTGATCGGATTCCCCATGCATCCCTATGGAGCAGCGGGTGTCAGTGGAGACATCTCCACTGACACCCGCTGCCATCTGATCCGTTCCTGTCCGTGAAATCTGGATGGATGGAAACTCTGTTTTCCATCGGATCAGATGGGATCGGATGAGAACGGGCAGGCGGTCCATTCTCTTCCGATCTCCCCATAGAGGAGAGCGGGAATCTGCCAGCTTCGTCTCTGCACACAGAGCGGAGACTAAGCTGTCATCCGCCTGCTCAGCAGGGATCAACGGATGGATTCCCTGCTGAGCAGAACAGACTCCGTCGGGCGGTGCGCCCGTGTGAAATAGGGTGGTACCAATATTGTGTATGTTCACGAGAACTTGTGAAAATGCTCTGAAAGCCAAAACAGACACCTTTAATGTAAGTAATCGCATGCAATTTGAACATAAGTGCGCTGCGATTCCTGGCCAACTTTTATGTGATTTCCCTCACTGCTCCTGTGTCAACCAAGGCTTATCATAGTGATTTCGGCCTGGGCTCACACAGGAGCAGTGAGGAAACCGCGCATGCGATTAAGACAGGAATCTCACCGCATTCCTGTTCAAGCCACATGCTATTATTTGCAGTGCGATTTGAGCCCATTATTTTTGTATGAGGTCAAATCGTGCTGCAAAGGTATCAGTATTTAGTATCAGCAAATATTTGACCGAAAGTATCGGGACTCCTACTCATTATTATATTACCATTATTGGCACCTTTATCAGAAGAAAAGCTCAAGAAAAATGTATCCCTTTAAATTCTATGAATGTTTTCACACTGGTCTGTTGCGCTTCTGTTGTGGTGTTAAAAATCCTGCTAGCTGCATTTTTGGTCAGTTAGAAAACGCACCAACCCCCCCCCCCCCCCACTTACTGTTTAAATGCATTGAAAACACAGCAAGAACGCACCCATGTTACATTTTTGATGCGGTTTTTGAGTCACATGACCTATGATAACAAACCATAAGCGTGTTAAAATTGCGGCAAAATCGCTGCAAAATTGTGGTAAAATTGCAGCAAAATAGCCACGAATTTACGATAAAATCACATGCATTTTCAGTGCCATTATCACCACCTTTTTCATTTATTGGCAAAAAGCTGATAACACCATTTTCAGCCGATATGTTTTGGTGGGCAAAATTTTGGTACATCTCTAATTTCTGTAAATGGACCAGACAGCAGCAGTGACAGCACATTCAATTGACAACCTGTTTATAAGTAATTCAAAAAGCATTTCATCATCTCCTCTCCATGGAATCAAACTTTCTTCCCTCTATGGTCTTAAACTCTGTATAGAAGAATATCCCACCGACAAGTCATCATGTTCTTGTACCCGCATATAACTGTCAGGAAAGAGAAAAGAGGTTTCTCGGAATAGATTTACTTTGAAAGACAAGGTTAAAACAGCACAATCAGATAGTCGCATATGTATTCAGTAAGCCAGTAATAGAATGTCTCACTAAGTAGTGGGCATTTCCCATTGTTTCTGAGTTTTCTAACTCTGAGTTTGCCTCTGACGAAGTCCTGGTGACAAAACGAATGAGACTGGGCTTGGGGATACATTGGTAAAAGCCTGATACTGAGTAAAATACTCCATTACTAGTTCAGTGAAGCTTTGTATACAGTACATATGCGATTATCTGATAGTGCTGGAAGCACTTATGTCATGGAGTGTTTGCTGCTGTTTTAACTTTGTTTCTTACAATAAACCTATTACATTAGGAGAAGGCTCTCTTCTGTTCCCTGAGCATTGCAAAAGCAAATTGCTGAGGCTGGCAAAAGAACATGTCAGTGGGATACACATTTATACCGAGTACAAGACCATAGAGGGTTTGATGCCATGGAGAGGAGAATATTACGTGCTTTTAACCTATTTCTAAACAGGGGGTCATTTTTAAAGTGATTGTAAACCCAAACTTTTTTTTTAAACAATGTTTCAATAAGGTTATACTTACCTGCTCTGTGCAGTAGTTTTGCACAGAGCAGCCCCGATCCTCCTCTTATCAGGTCCCTCGCCACCACTTCTGGCTCTTCCTCTTCTCAGTTTGCTACCATAGGAAGCCGACACCCCCATGGCTCCCGCTACTGCCACTGTGTCCAGTGAGGAGAGAGAGTGCCGAGGGAGCTGCTGCTCTTGGGCACAGCGCTGAATCGAGATCAGGCTCTTGTAAATATAAGAGGGCATGCTGCATACAGAAGGTTTTTCACCTTAATACAGAGAACGCATTAAGGTAAAAAAAAAAGTACCTTCTGCCTTTAAAAGCACTTTAAGCAGTGAGTCTCAGTCTAATAGGTGGTGAGCATGTGCCCAAAGTACTGAATAATAGACATCAGTGGATTCATTATTTTTATTCAAGATTTGTACATAAAGATATGGACTATTTTATATTGCTTGACTTATGGACTTCATTTTTTCACGTTCTTGTGCTTGCTGTCTTTTGTTATTTGTTAATTGAATATCTTTTGTGTACACATATTTAGGATATTTATGTACACTAGATAGATACATAGTAGGAGGATGTTACTATATATAATAGTGCATTGAATTCACTCTTATAGCATGTCTATAGTCCCTGAATGTCTTCTGTAGCATGTCTTCAGTCTCCTTCTCACTTGAGGCATATCCGTAGCATCAACCATCTCCTGTAGCCTGAATTCAGTCTCCATCTCTTGTGGCATATCCTTGACCGTCAACCATCTCTTGTAGCCTGAATTTAGTCTCCATCTCTTGTGGCATGTCCGTAGCCATCAACCATCACCTGTAGCCTGAATTCCATCTCCATCTCTTGTGGCATGTCCATAGCCATCAACAATCTCCTGTAGCCTGAATTCAGTCTCCATCTTTTGTGGCATGTCCATAGACTTCAACGATCTCCTGTAGCCTGAATTCAGTCTCCATCTCTTGTGGCATGTCCGTAGCCATCAACCATCTCCTGTAGCCTGAATTCAGTCTCCATCTCTTGTGGCATGTCCGTAGCCATCAACCATCACCTGTAGCCTGAATTCCATCTCCATCTCTTGTTGCATGTCCATAGCCATCAACCATCTCCTGTAGCCTGAATTCACTCTCCATCTCTTGTTGCATGTCCGTAGCCATCAACCATCTCCTGTAGCCTGAATTCAGTCTCCATCTCTTGTGGCATGTCCGTAGCCATCAACCATCACCTGTAGCCTGAATTCCATCTCCATCTCTTGTTGCATGTCCGTAGCCATCAACCATCACCTGTAGCCTGAATTCAGTCTCCATCTCTTGTGGCATGTCCGTAGCCATCAACGATCTCCTGTAGCCTGAATTCAGTCTCCATTTCTTGTGGCATGTCCGTAGCCATCAACGATCTCCTGTAGCCTGAATTCAGTCTCCATCTCTTGTGGCATGTCCATAGCCATCAACGATCTCCTGTAGCCTGAATTCAGTCTCCATCTTTTGTGGCATGTCCGTAGCCATCAACCATCACCTGTAGCCTGAATTCAGTCTCCATCTTTTGTGGCATGTCCGTAGCCATCAACCATCACCTGTAGCCTGAATTCAGTCTCCATCTCTTGTGGCATGTCCGTAGCCATCAACCATCTCCTGTAGCCTGAATTTAGTCTCCATCTCTTGTGGCATGTCCATAGCCATCAACGATCTCCTGTAGCCTGAATTCAGTCTCCATCTCTTGTGGCATGTCCTTAGCCATTGACCATCACCTGTAATATGTCTGCAGTCTCTATCTCTTGTGGCATTTCCTTAGCCATTGACCATCTTCTGTAACTTGTCTCAGTCTCTACTATCTCTTGTGGCATGTCTTTAGCCATTAACTATCTCCTGTAGTATGTCTGCAATTTCCATCTGTTGTGACATGTCTCTAGCCATTGACTATCTCCTGTAGTATGTCTTCAGTTTCCATCTGTTGTGGCATGTCCATAGCTATTGACGATTTCCTGTATTATTTCTTCAATCTCCATCTCTAGTGGCATGGGATCTCCTGTTGTATGTCTGCAGTCTACATTTCTTGTGTCATGTCCTTAGCCATTAACCATCTCCTGAATGATGTCGGCAGTCTATATCTGATGTGGTATGCCCTTAGCCATTAACCATCACCTGTAGTATATCTGCAGTGTCCATTTCCTGGGGCCTGTCTGAAGCCTTTGACTATCTCCTGTAGTATGTCTGCAGTCTCTGACGGCCTTCTCAAATATACACTAAAATTGTGTCTGGCACTTGGGTAATGCCAGTGGCTGCAACTGGGCTCCCCTATATGAATAACGTTGACCATAGCTGGTAGAGGGGGAAAAGCAAAGTAATGCAATGCTTTTTTCTTCTCACTCATACATGTTTTTTTTACACATCTCTATCGATTGCTTGTTTATCTTCTTACCATTTAATGGATTTCATCTTCTAAAAAAGGCATTTTCTGAAGTGCCGGGTTATATTCCCAGGGAGTGTAATATCTTTATGAGAGTGGTTTTATGGATCCCAGTGGCTCCCTGGGACTGTACTTTCCTAGATTGGCTAGACTCATGGGAATAGAAGAACACTGCCCTTCAGATTGTACATATATATATATACTTTTCATTATGCTGGGGTGGCATAGACAATAAAACAAGCCTGTATATATGAATTGACCTTAAAAAGCATATCTAGAAATGCACAGTTGTTCACTGGGGCATTAAGAATAGAGCTCAATGACGCTATCCACCATCCCTACATGGAAAAAAAAGACTAAACCCTTTCACTGTCAGCCCTTTTTTTCCATTTTGTACACACACGCTAACATTTTTGGCTTGAAATTTAATAACCCCCCACCCTTATATGATATTTATTTAGCAAAATAGAGAAACTGTAAAATAAAAAAAAGCGTAATTTTATAAATTTTTTTACACAAACACAAAATTTGCACTAATGATATCAAATTGTTCGGTAAATAATACTTTGAATTTAATTTTAGTGCATACAGACAATAAGAGCTCTCATTTTTTTTTTTTTAATCAAAACCAGGACTGTATCAGGTAAATAGATATAAGGTCTCAAAATTGCCTGCACCCACAAAACAGCTGAAAACTATGACCCAAAATTGTACATATGACACTTTAAAAACCTTTACAGCTCATCACTTTACAGATAACCACAAATGATGGCCCTAGATTGATTATTCTCACTCTGGCATGGGCAGAAATGCCTAATATGTGTTACACTATCACTATCCATATATACACATGTAAACATGCATCCTAGGCACTATTATGCATGAGTGTGAGGTTGTGAGGTAGGGGGGTCCTTAAAAATGTCAGCGAACTAAAGTATTAAAGACATACTATAGGGTCATTTCCTGACTTTCCAGTCAGGAAAGTGGATTAAAAATTAGGTCAGCAGAAACGGTCCTATATCTCTGTTGGGAAAGCTTTACTTTAAGGTTGCCTATTCATGACAAAATAACATAATGTGAGCATATTACTAATGTACTGCCACCATTGTACATACACACATGTTGTCACCATTAGCCAGGTGTTTTTACTATTGCTGGCATGTTGTCACCCCTGCCTATGTTTTGTCACCATTGTCCAAGTGTTGTCACCCCTACTGATGTATCTCCACCATCGCCTATGAGTCACCGCTGCCCATGTGTTCTCATCCTTGGCCAAGTATTACCAATTCTCCCTGTGTTACTGTTTCCCACATGATGTCATCCTTGCCCATGCATTGTCACCTCTACCAATTTTATCACCGTTATCTATGTGCTGTCACTCCTGCCTGTGTTCTTTCTCCTTTGCCCATGTGTTGTCACTATTGACTGCATGTTGTTTCCCCTGCCAGTGTTGCCCCACCTCCCCTAGGCCCCCAGTTATACCACCTCACCCCCACCACCCCTCCCCTCTCTCAAGCTCTATGGTTATACAGACCCTCCAACTATAACATCCCCCCTCACCTTGCCGTCCTTGTCCTCTAACTCCCCCAGCGGTAAAGCTCTGGTCAGGCCCCCCCACAACCTGCCCTCATCCCCCTGGCTCTGGCCAAAATTCTCCCCTCTGAACAGCTCC
Source organism: Pelophylax lessonae (assembly GCF_965119305.1). NCBI lineage: Eukaryota > Metazoa > Chordata > Amphibia > Anura > Ranidae > Pelophylax > Pelophylax lessonae. Next base: position 49,043,166 of record NC_138769.1, on the reverse strand, counting down.
TTGCAGGGATCAGGACCACTGGGAGTTATGGGATCGGTAGTCCTACAAGACAATGGGGCTGGACTACAAATCTCAGCATGCCGGGTGACTGAACGGAAGCGCCCTGTGGTATATAGGGTAACAGAATCAAGGACACAGAATAGACGACACTGAATGCTGGCAGTTCATAGCCCTGTGTAACCCTTAATGCCAGAAACTAAAGCTTAAACACAGCTTTTGTTCGCTCCCAGTGTTTTTTCTTGAGGGGTCTGCATGTATTAGGATCTCCAGTGTCTATTTTGTACATGTGGATTACTTACTGTTAATTTAACTTTGCCAAGGATTAATCTGTTAGACAACAGCAAGGGCTGTAAACTGTCATTACATAATGAATATTAGACACAGTTGAGTTTAAGGCCACCTTATTTCACAGCCTGACAAGAACTGTCCTATTACTTGGAAGCATGGGCACCACCCATCTTCTCTCTTGTCTATTCTGGCTTTTCTCTTGAAGCCATTGAGTTGCCCTATTGGACACTTGGTTGGGCATGGAAAAACTCTAAAATTGAAGTGGAATTGTTGCTGCTACTAAAGATGAGAAACATTGGAAAAAAGGCCCACTATGCAGTGCTGCCCCCTAATATAAGGCTTATAGCAATGGTCCACAAGAGGCATTGTAAAAAAAAAAAGGGGGCATGAACATACAGTGGTGAAAATCATTTTTTGATCCCCTGCAGTGCTTTAAGTGGCCCAAAAGAGGTGCCGTTACTCTATTATAGCCTATAAATTTATTCGCCCCCACCCCACATCAGGGTCCCCACATAGCACCCCACCTGGCTTGGGACTCTGGAGCAGGGGGACTCAATGGTGGTGACTGGTCTGGCTCTGGAGTGGGAAATATTCTTGGGGGGGGGGGGCACAATTGACGGTGCAGATGTCAAAAATGAGTGTACTGGTATGCTAAGGTGCACGGAGAGGTGGCGGTATACTCAAGAGCCATATTTGGAAGTGGTGGTACTGAGTACCAGTGAATACCGGCCCACTTAAAGCACTGATCCCCTGCAGATTTTGTACGTTTGCCCACTTATTCTGGCTCCCACACACTGGCTACGGTATGTGCTCATGTGGTACACAGATTAGTCCTGTCAATTTAAGAAGGTGCTACTAACGACAACTCATTATGTGTATAAAAGATACCTGTCCACAGAATATCTTTCTTCCATTCAAACCCACCATCATGGGCAAGCCCAAAGAAGCTGTCAAACGACCTCAGGGACAAGATTGTAGACCTGCACAAGGCTGGAATGGGCTACAAGACCATCAGCAAGAGGCTAGGTGGGAAGGAGACAATTGTTGGAGCGATTTTTCACAAATGTAAGAAAAACAAAATAAACATTAATTGCCCTCTGTCTGGAGCTCCATGCAAGATTTTGCCTCATGGGGTAAGGATGATCATGAGAAAAGTAAGGGGTTCAGCCCATAACTACACAGGAGGAGCTTGTGAAGGATCTCAAGGCAGTTGGGACCACAGTCACTAAACAAACCATTGATAACACTATACACCGCCATGAATTTAAATCCTACAGCGCCCCCAAGGTCCCCCTCCTCAAAAAGACACATGTAAAGGCCCATCTGAAGTTTGCCAAATGCTTCAGAGAAGGATTGGGAGAAAGTGTTGTGGTCAGATGAGAGCAAAATTTAGCTCTTTGGCATGAAGTCTACTCACCGTGTTTGGAGGAAGAGAAATGCTGACTATGCCCCTATAGTCAAGCAGGGAGATGGAAACATTACGCTTTGGGGCTGTTTCTCTGCTAGAGTCACAGGCCAACTTTGCCAAATTGAGAGGCCAATGGATAGGGCCATGTATTGTAAATCTTAGATGAGAACCTTCTTTCCTCAGCCAGAACACTGAGGTTGGGTCGTGGATGAGTCTTCCAGAATTGCAATGACCCAAAACACACCGCCAAGGCAACAAAGGAGCGGCTCAAAAAGAAGCACATTAAGGTCATGGAGTGGCCTAGCCAGTCTCCAGACCTTAATCCTATAGAAAATTTATGGAGGGAGTTGAAACTTTGAGTTGCCAAGCGACAGCCAGGAAACCTTAAGGATTTAGAGATCTGTAAAGAAGGATGGACCACAATCCCTTGTGAAATGTGTGCAAACATGGTCACCAACTACAAGAAATGTCTTACCTCTGTGCTTGACAACAAGGGTTTCTACACCAAGTACTAAGTCGGGTTTTGCTTGGGGATCAAATACTTATTTTACACACTGAACTGCAACTTAATTAATAGCATTTGTATCAAGTGCTTTTTTTTCTGGATTTTTGGTTGATATTCTGTCTTTCATCTAAAATACACCTATGATAAAAATATCAGACCCGTCATTTCTTTGTAAGTGGGCAAACTTACAAAATATGCAGGGGATCAAATAATTACTTTACCCACTGTATCTAAAAACTCCCATATTACTGCACAATAATGCAAAGCATGCTAGAACAAACGTGCGAAGAAAAAAAAAAAAAGAGAAAATTTAAGTCATTTCCGTGAACTGAGAGTTGTTAGCTAAATCGCTTTGGACAGCTCATTACTGCAGAGTGTTAGGAAATCTTATGTTCCCGGGCTTTGAACTTTGCTGGAGGAGACGACCCTTAAGTGGCGCCCAGGCTACAATGTAACCACTAACTGGCTATTCATGGTTGTAAATAGGCTTACCCAGTGGACAGAATCAGTGCAGGGTCATGGTTTCTGCTGGGAAGTGGGATATATCTATTTTTAGTAGCACTATTACTTGGAATTGGCTTTTAGGAGACCAGCCAGAAGAACTGACTGTGCCTTCAAGATGTTTCTCTGTATATACTGAAGTCAGCTACCTGGCAGGTAGTATTGTTCAGCAAAGAGTGGTGTGGTTTTCCCCGAAGGCACTGAAGAGCAAATGTAGGCAGTATAACAAATGTCCTTTAATTCACTTGTGTATTCCTTCGAAAGCCTTGAAATATTTTTTTATCTCCGCTCATTTAATTAGTAGAGATGTCTCTTTTTAGCCACATACCAGATACAAATTGCTATTGGCCTAGCAGCAATAATTTCTACTGAGAAAGCAAAAGGGGGAGGTATGGGGTGGGCTACAGGACAGAGCAGGTGCAAAGTGGAATTCACTAGTAGCTCAAAAGCTATGTTGAAGGCAAGACAAGTAGTAGGGCATCTAAGGTGCAGGATCAGATTAGGGTTGTCACCCTTGTAGTTACAGTGCCTTGCGAAAGTATTCGGCCCCCTTGAACTTTTCAAACCTTTTGCCACATTTCAGGCTTCAAACATAAAGATATAAAACTGTATTTTTGTGAAGAATCAACAACAAGTGAGACACAATCATGAAGTGGAACGAAATTTATTGGCTATTTCAAACTTTTTTAACAAATAAAAAACTGAAAAATTGGGCGTGCAAAATTATTCAGCCCCCTTAAGTTAATACTTTGTAGCGCCACCTTTTGCTGCGATTACAGCTGTAAGTCGCTTGAGGTATGTCTATATCAGTTTTGCACATCGAGAGACTGAAATTTTTGCCCATTCCTCCTTGCAAAACAGCTCGAGCTCAGTGAGGTTGGATGGAGAGCTTTTGTGAACAACAGTTTTCAGTTCTTTCCACAGATTCTCGATTGGATTCAGGTCTGGACTTTGACTTGGCCATTCTAACACCTGGATATGTTTATTTGTGAACCATTCCATTGTAGATTTTGCTTTATGTTTTGGATCATTGTCTTGTTGGAAGACAAATCTCCGTCCCAGTCTCAGGTCTTTTGCAGACTCCATCAGGTTTTCTTCCAGAATGGTCCTGTATTTGGCTCCATCCATCTTCCCATCAATTTTAACCATCTTCCCTGTCCCTGCTGAAGAAGAGCAGGCCCAAACCATGATGCTGCCACCATCATGTTTGACAGTGGGGATGGTGTGTTCAGGGTGATGAGCTGTGTTCCTTTTACGCCAAACATAACGTTTTGCATTGTTGCCAAAAAGTTCGATTTTGGTTTCATCTGACCAGAGCACCTTCTTCCACATGTTTGGTGTGTCTCCCAGGTGGCTTGTGGCAAACTTTAAACGACACTTTTTATGGATATCTTTAAGAAATGGCTTTCTTTTCTTGCCACTCTTCCATAAAGGCCAGATTTGTGCAGTATACGACTGATTGTTGTTCTATGGACAGAGTCTCCCACCTCAGCTGTAGATCTCTGCAGTTCATCCAGAGTGATCATGGGCCTCTTGGCTGCATCTCTGATCAGTCTTCTCCTTGTATGAGCTGAAAGTATAGAGGGACGGCCAGGTCTTCGTAGATTTGCAGTGGTCTGATACTCCTTCCATTTCAATATTATCGCTTTCACAGTGCTCCTTGGGATGTTTAAAGCTTGGGAAATCTTTTTGTATCCAAATCCGGCTTTAAACTTCTCCACAACAGTATCTCGGGCCTGCCTTGTGTGTTCCTTGTTCTTCATGATGCTCTCTGCGCTTTAAATGGACCTCTGAGACTATCACAGTGCAGGTGCATTTATACGGAGACTTGATTACACACAGGTGGATTCTATTTATCATCATTAGTCATTTAGGTCAACATTGGATCATTCAGAGATCCTCACTGAACTTCTGGAGAGAGTTTGCTGCACTGAAATTAAAGGGGCTGAATAATTTTGCACGCCCAATTTTTCAGTTTTTTATTTGTTAAAAAAGTTTGAAATAGCCAATAAATTTCGTTCCACTTCATGATTGTGTACCACTTGTTGATTCTTCACAAAAAATTACAATTTTATATCTTTATGTTTGAAGCCTGAAATGTGGCAAAAGGTCGAAAAGTTCAAGGGGGCTGAATACTTTCGCAAGGCACTGTATATAGCTTTATAGAACAGCATTCTATTGATGTGTCACAGCAGAAAGCACACTACGGACTTCATGGCAGCTATAGATTCTTATATAAGTATCTGTATTATTTCTGTGCTGATTGGATGGAGCTGTCAGTTTTCCATTAACCTCAGTCTTAAACAGGACCAGAATTGTGGACGCTTTGCCCAAAAAAGAAAGCAGAGGCCAAAAGACTAGTCACCAGTATTGCCTGTGGTCTCTCTGCAGCTCAGTTGCCATACTTTGTTCTGCAGTGGAGGTTTTGAGGCAGCCATCTAGCTAGAGGTAGGGATTTTCTTCCTCTCCTCTTCAACAATGAGAACCGTGAACAGCACAGTAGTGACTTCACCAAATCTCACTCCAAATCCCATGAGAGTAGTGGTCAGAGGCAGCAGTGAAGAACCCTAGGGTTGTAGATATGTAAAGTGCTGTGTAAATTGTCGCTGCTGTATAAATACCTATAATGAATAAATAAATAATAACCATAAATGTAAGGAGCATCCTTCCAAGTGACCATACCACTAACATGCCATAAGCTGTAGATAAAGTAATTACCACCAGGGGTTCCCACTGAGACCAGCAAGTTGATTCAAGGGTTGTGAAAGGCTGGTATAGAGTGTAATAGAATTATATTATGATTATGTCCAGGGGTTGGAAATGTTAGCAGTGCAATGTTGTATTTATAATGTATGGTCGATTTGTATTATGAGTTAGTGGTCTGGTCATGTTGGAGGTGGAGTGTAATAGAATGCAGTAATCCATTCTATTATAATAGTCTTGTGGTCAGGTCATATTGAGGCTATAGTCTTCTATTTATAAAATTGTTATACAATTGTATTGTGACCACATTCGCGGTGTAATGTAAGCACTTGCCACCTGAGAAGGAAATGTATTATTTGTTATAAGTTATCTAACGGGCTCTTGCACTTTACCAATCTTTTTAACTTGTCATGTGACCCGAGAGTCATGGTTGTTTTCTAAAGTTGTGTCTTGACTATATTACAGTAAAGATATACTCCCATTACTCTGCATTAAATATATACAGTATAGAAGAAGCTTAAATAACGCAGTAACTCAGTGCCAACATTTACGATTCTGTTTTTCCTGAGACCGTCTATATTTTACCTTGTAATGGAAATGGCACAAGTTCAGGTCCTTCGCAGTGACAATAGATTGTATAATGTACGGCTCTTGGCATCTGCCACTAGATTTGCAGTATAAGGGTTTTTTGTTTGCTCTTACTCTGCTTGGGTAACTTTATGTCTTGTAGCAGCTTTAAAAGAAATTATTTTATGAAAATAGTTGGATCAGCCTGAGGCGCCATCTGTGCCTGTCCTCACTGTGCCACAATTTAACCATTTCTATTCCAGCAGGTAACAATGTAACTACAGCAGTGAGAGGTGGCACATTTAAGGAGTACTTCATTCTAATTTTACTAAGACTATTAATAATATTTTCAAGAAAACCTTTCAGAACTGAAATATGGGAGCCCTTACTGCTGGAAAGTTCAGGCCCCAGGCTGTCATCCTTGTCCTTGCTTTATTGTTTAGTGATTCAGTGATCTGGAACAAGCATGTCTGCCACTGCACTGATGTCCATCACTGCATAGATCAGATGCACACTACCTGATGTAGGCCAATACACGGAGCATATTTCTTTCCTGCAACCACAGACAGTGTTGGCAGGGGAATCCCTCCCGCCAAGCCATTGTATTCTCTAGGCAGGGGAAGCCATCCCTACCGAGATAAGACAGTGATTTTTGCTAGCGGCTACACTAGCTGCTAAGGATGATCACATGTAAAATTGGGCAAGCTGGTTGTACGCAAGTTGATTGATCAATCAACTTGGTACATTCAGCCTGTCCATTTACGGTTCCAATCTTGTCCAGTTCAGCAGAAGCTGTCTATGGCCGGCCCAACTCTCCACCACTGCACAGGCCCAATGCACACTTCCTTGCTCTCCACCTTTGCACAGACCCAATGCACACTTCCTTGCTCTCCACCACTGCACAGACCTGATTCACACATCCCTACTCTCCTTCACTGCACAAGCTCGATGCATCCTACCTTACTCTCCACTACTGCACAGACCCAATGCACACTTTCTTACTCTCCAGCACTGTGCCAATCCAATGCACACTTCCTTACTCTCCACCATAGCACAGACCCAATGCACACTTCCTTGTTCTGCACCACTGCACAGACTCCATGCACATGTCCTTACTCTCCACTACTGCCCAGACCTGATGCACACTTCCTTACTCTCCAACACTGCACAGACCCGATGCACACTTCCTTACTCTCCAGCACTGCACAGACCCGATGCACACTTCCTTACTCTCCAACTATGTGCAGACCTGATGCACACTTCCTTACTTTCCACTACTGCACTGACCCGATGCACATTTCCTTACTCTCCTCCACTGCACCGACCCCATGCACACTTCCGCACCCTTCACCACTGCACTGACCCGATGCACACTCCCCCACTCTTTACCACTGCACCGACCCGATGCACACTCCCCCACTCTTCACCACTGCACCGACCCGATGCACACTTCTGCACTCTTCACCACTGCACTGACCCCATGCACACTTCCCCACTCTTCACCACTGCACTGACCCCATGCACACTTCTGCACTCTTCACCAATACACTGACCTCTTGCACACTTCTGCACTCTTCGCCACTGTACCTACCCCAGGCACAATTCTGCACTCTTCACCAATACACTGACCTCTTGCACACTTCTGCACTCTTCGCCACTGTACCTACCCCAGGCACAATTCTGCACTCTTTGCCACTGCACTGCCATACACTTCTTTACTCACTACCACTGCACCGACACACAATCCTTCACTCTGTGCCCACAGGCACTTCTTTACTGTGTGCCACTGCATCAATGGGCACTTCAGTCTATGCCACTGCAACAATGTTCACTTTCTTACTCCACACCACTCACCAACACACATTCTAATAGGAATGACACACTTTTGCTAGTAACATTTTAAAGTCAATGTTTCAGCACAGAAATATGTGGACCCCACTGCTGGCCTATTTTTGAAGTTATTACCTAAAGCCTGTCACCCAGATCTTTGCCTCAATATTTAGTGAGTTACTGACCTGGAACAAAATGTGTCATACATTTTATAAGGGTGTGCTCGTTCCAGGTTAGCTAATAGTGAAAGATGGAGACAGAGGACAGCCATGGAGCCTGCATCTGTCAGAATTATTCAGCAGTGCCTTCTTTGAATTTCTCATTACATAGTGTGGCAGATGGCCCCCGTGAACCCCAGGGATACTGCTTTATGGAGTATATGTTCTGCCCAGGCTATGGTGATACAATGCATAGGTCTCCAAAGGCAGACTGAGTAAGCTCTGCAGTTTGGCCAGGACCACTTTAAGCCTTAAAATGTTTAAATTACAACTTTCATATAAGATAGTTCTTTGCTCATATGCTGACAGGGATGCTACTGACTAGAGAAGAGCACAGAGTTTACCACTTGTTGCACCATCACTTTCCAATCAGCAGGCTGGGGTGATGACACCATTATGCCCCTTACATAGAAAATGTAGCCTTTTCCCATTTTCTTTTTCATTTTTACCCTTTGATACCTTTTATGCTGGATTCTCCTCAGTTAACATACTCACATGCCCAGTGAATCCAGCATTGCCCTGCTTAAATCCACCACTGCACCTCAGTCCCGAGCCACCATCTTCCTTAGTGACATCATTGGTAGCTAGCTTTCTCTTCCAAGATCTTGCAGCTGACCCCCTGATGATGTGCCACCATGTCCTTCCTCCTGTATGGAAGCACATTATATGTCATTCTTGCCTAGGTAGGAATGGAGGCAAGGTGTAAAAAAAAAAGTAAAAAAAAACAATTGTCGGCTTTTAAAGTTTGTCAATGGGGAAGGGTTGCTATGGTGCAAACCTCTTTTTGGAGGTTAGCTTTAACTTTTAGGCTGGGTTCACACCTTCATGCGGAACAGCTTACAGCAGGGGTCCGGTGCATCCCTGTTCACTGTTTCAGGTCCAATTCTGGTCCAAATTTTTGGCTAAATTCGGACCTGAAACTGAGCCAAAGACACACAGGACCCCTGTGCAATTCGCTCCGCAGCCATCCCGGAGCTGTGTAAACCGGCTCCATTGAGCAGCCGTTTCATCCACCCTCCTGACCATGCTGTTTGGCAGTGGGGTGTGATTCACAAAAGGGTTCAGACACAATTGCAAATCAATTGTAGTCAGGATTTCCCAGAATCCTGTCCTGAAACTGGCTCACTTTTTCTTGCACAACATAGTGTACAGACCCTGAGGTTAAATTACAAGCAGTCGGCTGTATGAGATATCATAGCCCTGACCCTGACCATATGTTAGATTTTAACAGAGTTGAAGACACCAGCATATTACACATTTTTAGTAAACCAAGTCTTCCAAAGGTAACAGAGTTATGTAAACTTTAAAGGAGAGGCGTCAGTAGAGTTTTTTTGCTCTGGAAATTCAAGCTCTTAGGAGATTCCGGCTCAGAATGCTAACTGTAAGATTGTGCCAGGTGTGCAGTATATCTTTCAACACTGGAATTAAGAATTCACTGGCCAAACAATATACTCATAATTTCTTTCAGAGAGAGTTGAAATCTTTTGTTAACGATCATTGACTATAAAAATATGTAGAAAGTTAAAAATTCATTTAGGCTTTGTGGCCAAGGACCTAGTGGTTTAGAAACTTCTTTGAGAAGTAGTCTAGGGTAAGGGGCATGACGATCTTTCTTTATTCGTCCTTTCTCTTTCCTCCCCAGTCAGCTCCTTCTCTGCCTCCCCCAAAATTACATAGGCAGATGTTTGTCCTTTGCGATCTATACCCCCTGCCATAATCATTTTTTTCTCCCTCTGCCCAAACAAGGTCCTAGTACAGCCACCATTTTGTACGCTCTATCTTCCTGATATGCTTTCTCACCCATTGGTCCATTAACCAACACCTGCCATACCTTTTCACCCAGTGGTTTATGACCGGCTCCCACTCTGCCTCTTCTCCCAGTGGTCCTTGCCCAGCTCCCACTCTGCCACTTTACCCAGTGGTCCATGCCCAGCTCCCACTCTGCCACTTTACCCAATGGTCCATGACAAGTTTCTTCTGTGCTTCATCCCCCAGTGCTCCATGACCCGCTCCCACTCTGCCTCTTCTCTGTGATCCATGACCAGATCCCACTTTGCCTCTTCTCTCGGTGATCCATGATCAGCTCCCACTTAGCCTCTTCTCCATGACCACCTACAGCTCTGCCTCTTTACCCGGTTTTCTAAAACCAGCTCCCGATTTGTCTCTTCATCCAGTGTTCTATGACCAGCTTCTGCTCTGCATCTTCACCCAGTTGTCCATGGCCAGCTCCTGCTCTACATCTTCACCCAGTAGTCCATGATCAGTTTGTGCTCTGCCTCTACTCCCAGTTACAGTTCCTGCTTTTCCTCTTCCCAGTGATCCATGACCAACTCCTGCTCTGCCTCTTCTCCCAGTGGTGCATGAACTGCTCCTGCTTTACTTTTTCCCCCAGTGGTCCATGACTTGCTCCTACCCTGCTTCATCTCCAAGTGGTCTATTACTTTCTCATGCTCTGCCTCTTCTCCCAGTGGTTCATGACCATCTTTGGCTTTGTCTCTTATACTTCTGAGCTACAGCTCAGCTTACTCTGTTGCCTCCCATTAAGTAAATACTGGAAACCATTGGCCTGGATGACAAACACAACCAACTGGCCTGTTGACTAAAAAATAAAATACACCTTCAAAGTGTGCCTTTGAGCCTCAGTGATTCGTGGTTAGGGTGAGAGATAGGTGTTCCTAATAAACTTGGTTTATTGTGACACACCTTTTCATGTATACTATACTTGCCAAAAAAAGGGCTTTGCAATTAATGAATTGTAAATAAGGAATACAATTAATTTATTTAACACATACCCAATTCAAGTGCCTGGCTGTCCCTTGAGCAGAACGATTACTGCTTTAAGTCATGTAACCAAAGGCAGTAGTCCCACCCAGAAGCACATAGATGGAGCTCTCTTGAATTGGGTTGCAGTTGCTTTGATAAAACTCAGATGAAAATAACCAGAATGGATTCCTGATTTTAGCACAGCTGCAGTGTTTTTTTGTTTTTCTAGATATCATTAGCAGTTAGCTTTATTAGCTGGAAATACTCCTGAGCTTCTACAAACATTTGTCTAATATATCTGAGCAGTCTTGGAAAACAAAGCGAGATCTTAGTCTGTCTACCAGTCTCGGTGTCGTATCCTGCTGATACATCGATAGGTAGTGTCCTCGTGTGCCGCTGGTTAGCGAGAAGATCATTATCTTTTTTCAGTTAAAAATATATGAAGATGATCTCGGGAAGAAAACGGATCCTCATGCTAAGTCAGTTTTTCATTATTCTTCTATTATTTATTCAGGATTGTTCCATGTTCACCTTTACAGGTGCAGAGTGATACTCCTGCAAGATCATTTTTCTTCTAAGTGCCGGGCATGCATAAAGCTGATATATAAAACATCGGTGTCTCTTAAAGGGTCAGTCCACCTCAAACTAACATTTTAGTATTTGGTAGATGTTGCAAGCCGCATGCCGGGCTTTTATGTTTCTTGGTGACTGTTTTGGTGAGATCTTTGCTCTGTGTTCCTGGTTATTATGAGTTTCGTCATCCCTTTTGGATTTTTTTTATATTATTGAGAATGTAAAAGGGGAAGCTGGAACAAATAAAGGTGGGCAGGAACAGGGATAGGAACTATGGCAGTGGGATCTCTCTGTTGAAGCATATAAGACATATAAGAGCCCAAGCTCTACCTGTAACTGAAATATCGCTTTTGGTAGGACTGCTCCTTTTGGAATGTGAAAATTAAAGAAACATCTTCCTATTACAAACACTTGGAGGACACAAATAGCCAAAACTGATCATGAATAAAGCCTTATAACATTTTTATTGTAAACTTGAAGCTTACCTGTATTTCTCGAAATATGAATTCTTTGGCTAGATCACTGTCTCAAACTTTTCAGTATGGGGGGCCACATAGGATTTTTTACAAAATATAAAAAAAAACCCTCCCCCTTATATCAGGGTTTCCATTAAATTATTTTTTTTATATCAAGGCCTCCATCAGAGTCCCCATTAGATCAGAGTCCCCATCAAAGTCCTCCTTTACATCAGGGTCTTCATCTGAGACCCCTCTTGCATTCAAGCCCCAATCAGAAACCCCCTAATATCAGGGTCCATTACAGTCCCACTTACATCATAGTATTTTCCAGTGGCGACTGGAGCTCCATGGGCCGGGGGTGGGAGCAGCAGACGGACCACACTATACCGCCCCCCCCTGGACCACACCATCCTGCACAACGGTTGCCAGCTCACTCACCCTGGAGGGCAGTCCGGCAGCCAGGAGCAGTGGCGGAAGCAGCTTCCCCCTTGCTCAGTCTCCTGCATCTCCTCCCTCCTCCTTCTAGGCCAATAGCATGGCTTCTCCTTTTGGCCAATCAGGAAATGGGTCCCAGGACCCGCTTCCTGATTGGCCAGGAGGAGAATCCGTGTGACAATAGCGAATTTTCATTCGCTATTGTCACACAACTGGGTGGGCTCAGGGCGCAGTGCTCTGTGCCCCGAGCCCACCCTTTTTTTGAAGCCTATAAGAGCCTCTGGCTCTAATCACGTGCTTAAAAAAAAAAACCCTTTGGAATCCATGTGTCCGGTGCCCTGCATGTAGATTCAGGGGTCGGACGCATTGATGGAGGGGGGCGGCGCCCCTACGCCCCCAATGGACGGGCCACCCCTAGTCCTTTCTTACATCAGGGTCCCCATTGGAATCCCCCCTACATCATAGTCCCTCCTTACATCAGGGTCCCTATTCAAGTCCCTCCTAACATAACGAGACCCTGCCAGAGACCCTTTTATATCAGGATCCCCATCGGAGTTCCCTTACATCATAGTCCCTCCATACATCAGGACTCCACATAAGAGTCCCCCTTACATCATAGTTCCTGCTAACATCAACGTCCCCATCCAAGTCCCCCCTTTACTTTTGAGTCCCAATCAGAGACCCCCCTATATCAGGGTCCCTGTCACAGTTCCCTTTTTATCATAGACCCTCCTTACATCAGGGTCCCCATCATAGTCTTCCAGAGTTGTATAAAGTACTCGAAACCCATACTTGAGTAAAAGTACAAGTGCTCGATCAAAAAGTGACTTGAGTAGAAGTGGAAGTGCTCGATCAAAAAGTGACTTGAGTAGAAGTACTAAAGTATTCAACATTTTTTGTACTTAAGTATTGCAAGTAGTTTTTTTAAAAATGTTGCTACCCAAGTACTGAAAGTAAAAGTACAAGTACTGTGTTATATAGTTATTAAAGAAAGAAGTCAAAAGTTTGAACATCGTATTGTTTTCTATTATTTCAAATGCAGCTTTTATTTATACATACAGTAGCATTTATTTTCGTATGCGCTGATAATACACATGTTTTGAGCTTCATGAAACCTGCCATCTACTGTTCTGGCAGTGGTAATTTTTATAATTGTAACGAGTAACTATGCAGCACAAAAAAAAATATCAGAGTAGAAGTATTGAAATCATTGAAAAAATGTAGTGAAGTAAAAGTGGAAGTAGGAGAAAAAAATTCTACTCTAGGAAAGTACAGATACCGCCTTTCGGTACTTAAGTACAGTAGTGAAGTAGTTCTACTTAGTCTCTATACATCTCTGTAGTCTTCCTTACATCAAATTCCTCCATTACATTGAGGCCCCCCTTACATTCAAGTCCCAATCACAGATCCTTTTATATCCGGGACCCCATCAGAGTCCCATTTCATCATAGCCCCCCCTTATGTCAGAGTCCCCATCAGAGTCCCCCCAACATCATAGTCACTCCTTTCATCAGGATCCACATCCAAGTCCCCCCTCACATTCGAGTCCCAATCAAAGACCCTATTTATATCAGGGTCCCCATTAGAGTCCCTCTTAAAACATAGTCCCCATCATAGTTCCTTTATATCAAGGTCCACTTCTTTCCCCCCATCAGAGTACGTCCTTACAGATTCTGGGTGTGGGTTGGAGTCCATGGGCAGGTTTAGCTGACCTTAATTCTCAATATGCCACTGACCCTAACTGTGAGCTAGAAAATATCCTGGAGTGAGCCAAATGTGGCCTGTGGGTTCGGAGACCCCTGGGCTCGATTATGCCCATCTAGTCCAACCTCTTCCAGTATGAGTGCTGCTGTGCAGGAGATAACCAGCAAGACTCTGTTGCTTAAACTAGTTGGATTTAAAAATCTATTTTGGGCCCATTTGTACTTGTGTGTTGTGTTGATGTGTGCTAAAATGCATGTTGCACACCGGATTGGCTCCCAGTCCTGCCCCTCCTTCTGTTACCAGGTCAAAATGCATAACCTGGCTGGAATTCAGCTTCGGCATGAGGTCAGACAGAGCCTGCCTAAAGGAAGTCCAACATCATCTAGCCTTCTCCTGCCCAGCCCAACTGCCCCTGCCCCACTCTTTTCAATCATTGGATTTCAGTTCTTTCAATTATAGAGGCTCAGCATTACAAGTGGCCGTTACCTAGAGTGGTCTGCCTGCAAAAACAGCCTGCCTAGGAATGCTCACTTCTCCAGATTGACGCCGATCCATCAAGGGATTGTGATATTTGCATAACTCCTCCCAAGAGCCAGCCCACTGCTTGCATCAGCGCTCAGGACTCTTGACTACTGAGGAAGCATGCTGTGATGTTCTGCTGAGACTCAGTGAATTTGTCATTATTCTAAAATACTTTGAATATTATGAAATGATATATCAATGTAATCATAATAAAAATGGAAAGGCCTCTTTTAAACATTTTATTACCATGTTGATGAGAGGAGGGGAGAAGGAACCGGGAAGGCAGATTACATTTTACCAAGATGTTGTGATAACTTTTTCAAGATAATATTTGATATTGAATCAGCTTGTTTAGACCGTGTTCTCCTTATTAATGTAAAATCAAAAATGATAATTTTAATAAAGAAGATACAAATAAAGATTCCAGCCTTTTAGCTTAACTAACAGTCCCCCTTTTTGACTGAATGGAGTACCAAACCGAGGGCTGCTTGGTATTCTGTGCCGGTCATCGTTGGGGCTGGCGGTGTTCCCACGCACACAAATTTATGGGCACTGGTTATAATTCAATGTTTGTTATGGCGCTCCGTTTCCCCTGCTCCTTTGACACATTGATCACACACTCGGGCTGATCGTAAAAGAGAGACTTTTCATGGCCTCTGCCTTCCCGGCCTGCCTGCCTTCCCTATACTAATTTTTAGATGACTTTCTCGAAACAAGCGAGCGGCAGGAAGGCTCAGCCAGGCCGTATCATTAATAATTACTGATTAACGGTCATAGTTCTCTTCTATAACTGCTTGAATAGGACTTATATCAAATATATTAAATATACATGGACCAGCGCATGTTTAATTAATCCCTTTAATGCATGTTGTTTATGCTGAGTTTAAAGGGTCACTATGGAATTAAATATGAATGGACTCTTATTGATCTACTGGTGTACAATTGCCAAAATCATTAGATACACTCCAGCCAAAACCAACAATTTAATTGGCCAAAGTTTGTTTGTTAAATATATTTGTAAGTAGTGCAAGTGCCTGAATTAGACTTGGCATCAGCTTTTAGCATTCCCTGTACAGCAGAGCTTAGGCTAAGGGAAAGAGAAGCAACACAAGGAGACAACAAGTTGTGCTGCAATACAAGGAGCATGCTGATAGAAGGAACGATGGGATCAGTAGTCTGCTGGTTTTCCTTTTAGGGACCAATCTCAGGGTGGGGGAAGAACAAAACCTGTGTTATTTAACAGAAGTATTGCAATAACATCCCTCCTTACATCAGGGTCTCCATCAGAGTTCCCCCTTACATCAGGGTCCCCATTAAAACCCCTCATACATCAGGGTCCCCATCAGAGTGCCCTTTACATCAAAGTTCCCCCTTACATCAGGGTCACCATCAGAGTTCCCTCTTACATCAGGGTCCTCAGAGTCCCCTTTACATCAGAGTTCCCCCTTACATCAGGGTCCCCATCAGAGTCCTCTTTACATCAGAGTTCCCCCTTACATCAGGGTCCCCATCAGAGTCCTCTTTACATCAGAGTTCCCCCTTACATCAGGGTCTCCATCAGAGTTTCCCCTTACATCAGGGTCCCCATTAAAACCCTTCTTACATCAGGGTCCCCATCAGAGCCCCCCTTACATCAGGGTCCCCATCATAGTCCCCTTTACATCAAAGTTCCCCCTTACATCAGGGCAACCATCAGAGTTCCCTCTTACATCATACGCTGTTCCCCCTTGGGGATATAAAGAGCTCTGTGTGGATGGATGGATGGATGTCCCTGGGTGTTTCAGGATCCCACTCTCTCTTTAATGCGGTGCTTGTGTATTACTCGGCCATATAAGACAAAAGACATACCATCTAGGGCTCTCTGTAAAAACAGATTTACAAAGAATAAAATTGGTTCACTCACATTGAGCACCACTGCAAGCTGTGCCAGGAGTTCCCCCTTACATCAGATTCTTCATCAGAGTCCCCTTTTCATCAGAGTTCCCCCTTACTTTATGATCTCCATTATCTTTCCCCTGTACATCAGGTTCCTCATCAGAGCCCCCCCCCCCCTACATCAGGGTCCCCATCAGAGCCCCCCTTACATCAGAGTTTCCCCTTACATCAGGGTCCCCATTAGAATTCCCCTGTACATCAGGGTCCCCATTAGAGCCCCCCTTACATCAGGGTCCCCATTAGATTTCCCCTGTACATCAGGGTCTCCTTTAGAGCCCCCTCCTTACATCAGGGTCCCTGTCAGAGTCTCCCTTACATAAGGGCCCCATCAGATTTACTCCTACATCAGATTCCCCTCTAAAATCAGGGTCCCCATTAGAGTCCCTCCATACATCAGGGTCCCCATCAGAGTCTCTCCTTACATCATGGTCCCCATCAGAGTGTCTCCTTACATCAGGGTCCCCATCAGAGTGTCTCCTTACATCAGGGTCCACATCAGAGTCCCTCCTTACATCAGGGTCCCCATCAGAGTTCCTCCTTACATCAGGGTCTCCATCAGAGTTCCTCCTTACATCAGGGTCCCCATTAGAGTCCCTCCATACATCAGGGTCCCCATCAGAGTCTCTCCTTACATCATGGTCCCCATCAGAGTGTCTCCTTACATCAGGGTCCCCATCAGAGTGTCTCCTTACATCAGGGTCCACATCAGAGTCCCTCCTTACATCAGGGTCCCCATCAGAGTCCCTCCTTACATCAGGGTCTCCATCAGAGTTCCTCCTTACATCAGGATCCCCATTAGAGTTTCTCCTTACATCAGGGTTACAATCAGAGTCCTTCCTTACATCAGGGTCCCCATCAGAGTCCCCTTTACATCAGAGTTCCCCCTCACATCAGGGCCTCTATTAGAGTTCCCCTGTACATCAGGGTCCCTATCAGAGTCCCTCTTACATTAGGGCCCCCATCAGATTCACTCCTACATCAGAGTCCCCCCTGACATCAATGTTCCCATCAGAGTCCCTCCATGCATCAGGATCCCCATCAGAGTCCCTCCATACTTTAGGATCCTCATCAGAGTCCCTCCATACACCAGGATCACTATCAGAGTCTCCCTTTACATCAGAAGCAGAGACCATAGGCAGCCTCTGCTGACCGTAATCTTCAATCAGTGCACATTGAGGATACACCACTTAGCTGGGGGGCCTCAATAATGCCCCTGACTTAGAGGAAAGGGATCACCATGGGCAGAAGTGTAAATTTCCCCCATCGATAATGAAGGCAGATATCTCAGCATAGATAGAATGAACATTTATCGGATGTCTTCCAATAATTCTGCACACAGCGGTTATAATTACTAAGGGGAAGAATGTTTGGGAATCCCAAATATTGCAGTTTAGCATCTGTGATTGCCGAGTAATCTCATAAGAAATATGTTTTCCTCCTGTCAGCCGATCGCCCAGAGATCTACAGACAATGAGAAAAAAAATCATCTGAAAGCCTCCACTAATCTGTTTTCCAATATCTCCAAAAATCTAATTTTCACATCTGACTCGCAGCTAAAAGTATAAATCTGTCAGGAAAAATGGCTTTAAAATTTCATCAAAGAAAAGATAATTATTGGCGGCACGGCTGGGCTATTTTTAGGGCTGGAGATGGCAGGGCGTCCGGGGATACGTTGGAAGCACTGACAAGCAAATAGATTAGGAAGGACGGCTGTACACACATGTGGACCTAGCAACAGGGGTATTTTTTTTAATTGCAAGTGCAGCATGCTATATATTACATAAGTGTGACACTTCGGATATTGAATAACTCTTACAGAGATCACAGTTCTCCCCCCAACAATGCTTTTATCTGCCATTTTTTTCCAGAAGAATGGTGCTATGTTTGTTCAGGCATCATCCAGAGTCTGCATCTACTACTCTGGTCTGGGATGCCAGCTCAAACATGACCCAGTCATGTAAACCCTGCTGATGTCTGTTTTTACAAATGTCTGACACAGATCAGCCCCCTACTACAGGCTCACATTGCAACTTACAAAGTGACAGTTTAGATCCAAAGAAAGATTTCCCCATAGCTGCACATAAGAGTGATCCCATCAATCAATGGTATGTAGAAACATCAGCCTGGGCTCCAACCAGGCCATTCTCCAACGCGTTTCGCTCCACCCCTTGGATCTTAAAGCGGAGTTTCACTCAAAAGTGGAACTTCCGCTTTAAGTGGTCCTGACCCCCTGACATGCCACATTGGCCATGTCATTGGTTTTTTTTTTTTTTTTGGGGGGGGGTACCTAGTTTTGACAGGTACCCACTCCCACTTCCACTCGGGCCACCTAGGCAGCTCGAGCAGAAGTTCTTCTCTCCCCCTCCCTCCCTGCAATCTCCTGGGACACACCACAGGTCCTAGAAGATTGCCCGTCCATTCAGGACGTGCAGCGCAACTCCCACATTCGCAGTGCGCACCCGGCTGTGAAGCCGCAAGCTGTCACAGCCTGGTGCCTATACTAGAGATGCTGGCACCACGGGGAGAAGACGGAGAGAAGCGAGGCCCCCCCCCCCCCCTGGCCGCATGACGGGACCGTGGGACAGGTCAGTGTGTGTTTATTAAAAGTCAGCAGTTACACTTTTTTTAGCTGCTGACTTTTTAATAAACACAAAAGAAACTCCGCTTTAACCCCCATGAATAAGCTCCGAGGGGCAGTGCGAAACGCGTTGGGGCATGGCCACCCACTGTACATATACTGCAGCAGGGCAAGCGCTGTGCACAAACACAAAGCTCTCTTCTGATGGCAGCAATGTGCCGTCTTTACCCCCCTGCGAATCAGAGAGTAAAAACCGACACATTGCTTAGTAAAAACAGCACACGGTACACACATTAATATGTAAGGCACACATTTAACCCTTTTATCGCCCTAGATGTTTAATTCCTTCCCAGCCAGTGTCATTAGTACAGTGACAATGTATATCATTAGTGTCACTGTGTAACGCTTCTGCGTTTCTTATATGGTGTGGATTTTCAGCTGCAGAAATAGTTCCACGTCAGTAGTCATGTAAGAGATATGCTGAGATACCATTCCCAACCTCAATGACTCATCATGTGTGGAAGGTCTTATTTCAGCCAGTAAATACACACAATTAGCAAGCTGGTTCCTAGAATGACTTTATGTATGTGGTAACACAATGATGAAGGTTGAGGGATAGGTTGAGTGGAGGTGGTAGGTGATAGACACTTGAAGGTGAGACAGTAGCAGATGGATGCAGGAAGGTTTAGCAATGTTGTATGGTAGCAGATGACAGAATAGCAGGTGGACATACAAAAGAGATCAACCCAGTGCAGAAAAGTAGCAGTAGTCTCAAGAGCTAGCAATCTAGTTATGCAGATGTGATAAACAGTCTTTACTATGCAGAGCTAGATAGTGTAAGCTTAGTATAAGTTTATAGAGAATTCCCCTGCGGGGTACTTAGCACTATTAGCGATACAGCCGAAGGGTGGTTCAGGAGTGGCGGATGATCCAGTAGCGGGATACAGGGATCAGCGCGGCGAGGTTCCGTCAGCGAGGTAAGCTTGCAAGCATGGAAGCTTCAAGCAAGGTTAGCATCCAGGTAAAGGTGTTTGAACGAACACATGTGAGTGAGAACCGGCGCTTTAAATAGCCATCTAGTCTGGCGCTGGGTGATGACAGCTCCAGTCTTAAAGGTGTATGCGCACCTTTCCAAAAGTAAATGGTGGGGCGCATACACTTGTGGAAAGTGTAATTTAGGGTACCAAAGGTACCGGAACATTACACACTGATTCCCACAAAGTGTCAAAAGTGTCAGATTGTCCGCCACAATATCGCCATCCCGTTATAAGACGCTGATTGCCGCCATTACTAGTATAAATAAAAAAACAGTTTGTAGACGCTATAACATTTGTGCAAACCAATCAATATACAGATATTGGGATTTTTTTTTTTTACCAAAAATATGTAGCAGAATACATATAGACCTAAATTTATGAAGAAATTAGATTTTTTTATTGGATATATTTTATAGCAAGAGGTTATATTTATTATATATATATATATATATATATATATATATATATATATATATTTTTTTTTTTTTTTTTAATTGTCTGGGTTTTTTTGTTTATAGCACAAAAAAAAAAAAAAAAGCAGAGGTGATTAAATACCACCAAAAGAAAGCTCTATTTGTGAGGAAAAAAAGGGCATACATTTTGTTTGGGTACAGCCAATGCTGTATTTTGGCCTAGGCCAACAAGGCCCAGGCCTAGGGCGGCACTTTGCAGGGGGGGCAGCAAAGAAACTGCCCCCCCCTCCACCTGAGTCTCTATTGGTCACTGGTTGCCAGAGCCACCTCTCTCATTCCCCCCTCTCCCTCTCTCTCACCGCCCCTCTCTCTCTCTCCCCCCTCTCTCTCTCTCCCCCCCTCTCTCTCACCCCTCCTCTCTCTCACCCCTCTTCTCTCTCTCACCCCTCTTTTCTCTCTCTCTTACCCTCCCTCTCTCTCTCACCCCTCTCTCTCACCACCCTCTCTCTCTCTTTCTCGTCCCCCTCTCGCTCTCTCTCTCATCCCCCTCTCTCTGTCTCTCTCTCTCTCTGTCTCTCTCTCTCATCCCCCTTTCTTGCTCTCTCACCCCCCCTCTCTCTCAACCCCCCCTCACCCACCCCCTCTCTCTCTCCCTCACCCACCCCCTCTCTCGTGAGATCTCAGGGGTTTGTGCTGGGACTTGTAGTCCTTCAATTTTGGAGGGAGCCACATCCATTAAAAAAGAAGGAGTGGGGCAAAGTTACATAGGTGGGGGAGGGGGGGGCGCCCAATTTTAGTCTTGCCTAGGGCAGCACAAAACCAAAATACACCACTGGGTACAGCGTCGCATTACCGCACAATTGTCAGTTAAATTAGCACAGTGCTGAATCGCAAAAATTGTCCTGGCCATTAAGAGGGTAAAGTCTTCCATAGCTAAAGTGGTTAAAAAACCCATTGGGATAGCTAAAATAATTTCTTTCAGTGGACAGCAGTAGGCACGGGTCACTTTCTTGTTGATTCGCTCCGGGCCGCTAGGCTTTGTCCACCTCCGAATCAAATTAACAGAGTTTAGGCATAATTTATCATTAATCATTTTGTTGCTAATTAGTTTTTAACGCATGAATTATTGAAAGTTGCTCTTCTGCAGGTTTTAAGTGGTTGATAGGTTTACTCTCTTTGGTAATAAGATGTCGAGACGCTGAAAGAAGGTAATTAGAACTTCGGGGAACTCAACCGTGCCACAAAACTTAATAAAGCTTTGTCTGAGAAAACAAGATCTCCCAGCCTCATTGTGCTATAACAAATTGCTGGAAGAATGAGACGGATAAATCCTGTTTTATTCAGGGACGTAAGCGCAAGCTCTTATTGTGCCGGCCTTGCTACTTTCAGCAGCCTCTATAATTATTTTATCGTGTTAAGAGAAGTAACGATTGATAATATTTAAATTGAAATCCGATTAGCATTAAGAATAGCTCATTTGGTGGAAATTTGCTGTTCTTGTGTACACCGTCTTCTTAGCTTGATGTATCTGTAACCAATAAGATCGCCGTTTCAAAACGTTGATATAATTGCATTTTTTGTCATGTGATGGTTTCTTGTGTACAAACGAAAGCGGAATGACTTTTAGAAACCTAGAAGAGTGACGGCAGGAAAAGACCAAGTGATTTATCAATTTTTGGATAGATAGATAGATAGATAGATAGATAGATAGATAGATAGATAGATAGATAGATAGATAGATAGATAGATAGATAGATAGATAGATAGATAGATAGATAGATAGATAGATAGATAGATAGATAGATAGATAGATAGATAGATAGATAGATAGATAGATAGATAGATAGATAGATAGATAGATAGATAGATAGATAGATAGATAGATAGATGTATTGTATATATTCACACTATATTACCAAAAGTATTGGGACGCCTGCCTTTACACGCACATGAATTTTAATGGCATCCTAGTCTTAGTCTGTAGGGTTCAATATTGAGTTGGCCCACCCTTTACAGCTATAACAGCTTCAACTGTTCTGGGAAGGCTGTCCACAAGGTTTAGGAGTGTGTCTGTGGGAATGTTTGACCATTCTTCCAGAAGCGCATTTGTGAGGTCAGGCACTGATGTGAATGGGAAGGCTTGGCTCAGATTCATCCAAAAGGTGCCCTATCGGGTTGAAGTCAGGACTCTGTGCAGTCAAGTTCCTCCACCCCAAACTCACTCATTCATGTCTTCATTAACCTTGCTTTGTGCACTGGTGCGCAGTCATGTTAAAACAGGAAGGGGCCATCCTCAAACAGAGTTGGGAGCAGGAAATTGTCCAAAATGTCTTGGTATGCTGATGCCTTAGAAGTTCCCTTTACTGGAACAAAGTAGCTAAGCCCAAACCCTGAAAAACAACCCCACACTACAATCCCCTCTCCACCAAATGATTTGGACCAGTGCACAAACAAGGTCCATAAAGACATGGATGCGTGAGTTTATGGTGGAGGAACTTGACTGGCCTGCACAGAGTGCTGACCTCAACCCGATAAAAACCTTTGGGATGAATTAGAGCAGGGACTGTGAGCCAGGCTTTCTCAGCCACCATCAGTGCCTGACCCCACAAATGCGCTTTTGGAAGAGTGGTCAAACATTCTCATAGACACACTCCTAAACCTTGTGGACAGCCTTCCCAGAAGAGTTGAAGCCGTTATAGATGCAAAGGGTGGGCCAACTCAATATTGATCCCTACGGATTAAGACTGGGATGCCATTAAAGTTCATGTGTGTGTAAAGACAGGTGTCCCAATACTTTTGGTAATATAGTGTATATGTAAGTGGGCTTTGTAGTTGGCTATATTTGGCGCCAAGAACACAAGTCCTTACCCCTGCTTCTGTCCTGCTAGGGCACTATTTCTCCTGCTAAGCTGAACCCTACGCCATCTTGTGCCCCACTCATTGCCAGAGACCTCCACACAACATTTCTGGCTGTTGACCTTCATATCACCAAAGGAAAGAATTTCCACACATAGAAGTAGTTTTGCTGCACTTTACTGGTAGAATTCAGGAAATGGCATTACAGTCACATCACAAGGACACACATTCCGGAGTCATTTGACATTTCACAATCACATTTATTTGACGGATCAGCAGTAGCCACAAGTAAAAGCTTACGCAGCACCTCAGCAGCCATCTCCCTGACAGTATATTCTCTATCCAGGGTCATCAGTACTCACAGGACTGTGCTCTCTGCAGTCACCTCCTCACTATGTACAC